>NW_006434709.1:14401599-14451892 GCF_000325575.1 Pteropus alecto
CAGGCCAGTGATCTATTGTACTCATGGGAGGAAAACCAAAATGGTGCAATTAAAGTTGGAACCAATATCTGAAGTAACTACTTTTTCCTTTTTTAATTATTAAATGGAAAGGTATTCTGAAAGTTTCAGTGGTTTAGAAGATGTTAGAGAATTATTTTGGGCTTATTATAGTTCAAAGAACCCTGGACTTGGAGTCAAGTCACTTGGCTCTAGTATCAGATGTGTTGATGTACAGTGTCCACGTGGGCAAGTCCCTTGGCGTCCCATAACAAATGTGTGTACCTGTGCAGTTTGGCTTGATCACAGATGATTAAGCTTCCAGGTATATATTAGCGTAAATAAACAGATGGTTTATTTAGCTTTAAATATAGGGCTACAGTGGTGTAGTTAGGTGACTGGGAAACTCTGTCAGTGCTGCCGGAGGCTGTGGGGTCGCCAGAGGAACTCTGCTCAGTCAGCCTGAGGAGTTTGTACGTCACTGTAGTCTGTCGAATTGGAGAAGCTGGAGAAGCATTAAGGGCCCGTTAGCCCTGAGTCAGCAGCTGTCCTCTGGGTTGCACAGCCATCCTTTCTCTTCCTTCTGGGTGTGTAATATCTACATTAACAGGAATGTGCAAAATGAAGAGATGTCATTTTAACAAGATGGCATGTTAAACTCCAACTGAATATAAGTAAAAATTCTCTTAACCAACCTCACTTTACCCCATGCACTCGTCAGTTCCTCTGTCAGTCCCATCCGACTATGCCCATGGCATGCTCATGGCATGTTTGCAGCTGAGAGGCTACTCTCTAGTATGCCAGCATACTTTTGTCCCTACCAGTAGAGCTGTGTGCTTACCAGGAATCAGTTATGCTTATTTCCAAAATTTTTATTACATTTGTGCCTACTCCATGACCTTAAGACCACTTATTGTTCCTGATATCCTTGAGAAGGCTTCCTGATATGTAATAGTTGAACATAGTCAATCTTACTTGTTGAAATTTAATCTGCTTACTCGTTTAGAGAACTGGGGGGGTTGGGGGAGGCGGGGGTTGCAGTTGAGCATGCTCTCCATATGAATTCCTGCTAATCCCTGCAGTGCTTCTTCTACCTGGGTTATCCTATCTTAGAAGTGAGAATGATGATTCTTCCTTTAAGTTCACAGAAGAGGGTAAAAATTTAAACAAGATATGGATATGAAAACACTGGGAATAAATGTGCTATATATTATAAATGCTGTAGTCTAATTATAATGGGGAGTCTATGACTCATAGTTTAAGAAAATACTCTTCTTAGACTCAAGTTTTAGGTACAAAATCAGATAATCCTTTTGCTTTTCTTATTTGGCATTTTGAAACACTATGGTTTGAGGAGCTTCCCAACTCAGGATAAACTAAACTAACCTAAACATAAACCAATAAGCTTAAAGTAAAATGTAAGATGGTGGATTAACTTTAGTGGTTTGGAAGATGTTGAGGATGTTAGAGAATTAGTATGTCTCAGGCCTTATGGGGTATTACAGTTTAAAGAACCCTAGACTTTCTTGTTTTCTTATGGTTGAGTAATATTGCATTATATATATGTACTACATCTTCTTTATCCAATCATCTGTCATAGGACACTTCAGTTGCTTTCATGTCCTGGCCACCATGAATAATGCTACTTATTTGATTTTATTAATCAATGTCACCTTAATAACTTAAATAAAAAAATTGAAGAACCCTAGATTTGGAGTCAGATTACTTGTCTTTGCTGCTCTGATCCTAGTCTGTTAATCATTGTTACATTTCATGGGGATTTTATAAAAGCGTTCTTGGACTAATAAAAGATGTACATTTGATTCACATAAAACCACTAGCTGTTTTTAGTTTTCTCAGTTTCTATGGATATTAACTTTTTTAGTTAACACTTTTCATCTTGGAAAATGAAATTACTTATGATTCTTAATTAAGTGCATATGGATTATTTTTTAATTGGTAATTAGCTTTTGGCAGCAGTGGTTTTAGTGTTGTATATACATATACACATACTTTGGATTCAGATGCACTGGCTCTACCACATACTAGATATACGACCTTTGGAAACTTACTTTAAACCTCTTTTTAACCTCCATTTTCTTATTTCTGTAAGAGCATGATAATATATACTTAAAGGGTTAATGAAGATAAAAAGAGGATGTGTGTGAAGTTTATGGGCATATGGCAAGTAGACACTCAGTAAATGTTCCATTTCTAGCTGTGTCAATTTTTAAATTTCATTCTGTATCACAGATAAAAGGAGGAAAACTTTTGTAAGTTATGCAGTAATTCACTTAATGTGGTAGGTCTGGAGACCATTTGCAAAGAAACAGAGTAAGAGGGAGATAGCATTTGCTGCTGTGAGCTTCTGTCGTTTCTAAAGTTCATCCATTTCTTAAGTACCGGCTGGTATTGTCAGATTTCTAGAATGTGAACATTTAATTTTATGTGGCCTTGGTACTGACTTTGAATGTGTGGCCAGCAGTGGGAGGGAGAGGAAGGAACCAGGTGAAGGCTATAAAAAGAATAAAGTTATTGTGATCATTTTGGCCCAAGTAATCTTTCAAAAGTAAGTCCAAGTAACGTACCACTTCTCTTTTACTACACAGAGATGGAGAAAAAAGACATTTACCTTAATGTTTAAAATATTTTCATCTTACTTTTATGGTTTGTTTCTCCAGCCGCTGTTCCATGCCTGGCTCACCTTTGTCGTTTGGAAATTCGGTCCAGTCTAAAACCACAACACCTACGATCTGACAGTTTTATCTGTCAGTTGCCACTTCCCCGAAGCCTACATAATTACTTGCTCTATGCAGAGGTTCTGAGGATGAATGAAGTTCCAGAACTGGCAGTTATTCAAGATGGAGAAATCAGCGAAGCTACTTAACTGAGCTCATGTCTTACTCTGAAAACCACCAAGACAAAGAGCCATGGAATTCAAAGTCTTCATGATTTTATGGTCACAACAGATGATTTTTGTTTGAATGGTTGGTTAGATTTGGAGGTGGGAGCAGTAGTTTAATGCAAATGTTTACAACTGGGCTTCCTGGTAAAAAAATATTGTAAACCTCACTCACATTACTCTATTGCAATTTCATCACCAGTACATTTTATGTTGTAATATTTACTTACCTAACCATTTTCTGCTTTATTCTGTTAATGAACTGTGATGCTGTTTGTAAGGCTAAATGTGGCATATTTCCACTTGTGATTCTGTATTTACATAGGACCAGATGCTTAGAATGGAATGTGTAAAACTTCACTGGAAGTGCACACAATGGGTTTGAATCTGTTATTTTATTTGAGATTGAATATCTCATATTTATAAAAGAATTATAGCTCATTCTCATCTCTTAATTCAGTCACTTTTATGAAGAATTGTTATTTATTGTTTTTTTCACAGGTAAACTCAGGGGAGAATTAAAAAAAGAAGAATATAGAAAATGCATCATTTTGCTGTTTTCTTTTTTCTTTCCAGTTCCTTGATAATCTCTGGCTAAAAAAGACTCCTTTTCTGCAAAGGCAAGAACAGACTTCACTTCAAAGATATGCTTAGTTGAGAAAAAAATTAGGTTGATATTGAGATAAATGAACATTTTGCCACATTTAGAATACTAATCAGGAGACTGGGAGGGACATTTCTGTGGTACCATCTTTAAAGAAAGAAAGGTATGTATTCCTGAGTCACTCAGTATCAAATAAAAACATTCAGGCTTCATTCAGCCTCCAAACCAGGGCAGCTTTGATCCTATGAAATAGTGATTGCCAGTTCTATTAATATTGTAGTGTTTTTCCTTTTTATTATCTAGATAGGTTATCAAATGGTCCATGAAATGTAGACCTCAGAGTCCTAGGTTAATGAGACACTGCCTCATTGATTTTATAATTGCTCAGTATGAATCTAGAGTCACAGAGGACTAAATACTGGATCAAGTGAGCTGTGATAAGAGGCTGTGGGGACCAACCTTGAGAGAAAGGTTATGAAAGCATTACCGACATAATAGACAACTAGTGATGGGGTCCAAAGGAGGGCAGGTCTTCTGTCCGGTTGGGGTCCTGTGGCTTAAAATAGATGGGGCGGGTCAGCTGGCTCCATCTCTGATAGGCTTTTGCTGTTTGATAAAAGCAGTGATGAAGGCAGACCAAATGATGGAGACGTTATTAAGGTCCAGACTGAACTCAGACAGAATAGAGCTATAATTGCTGCCTGTTGGGTGGAGATAATGTTTGAACGTAGGTATACAGGCAGAAGGGTAGATAGGGAAGCCAGATGGAAATGCTGATACTCAATGTAATAAAAAATTTCAATAATGTATGTATTATGTAGTATTTTTTAAATGTCCTAATTTTATTTTTCCAAATCTTAAGTCTTTAATTTTTAACATAACCAGTTTTTCATTAGGGCCAAATATACATAGAATGTTTACATTTGAGGGTGAATATTTTCATATGCTTTTGTTCATGTTCAAATATGTAATTCAAGTATCTATAACTTATTGAGCTCTTGTTTAAAAAATCTAAAAATTAATATTTCAGAGACATTTAAAAGTCTTTGGTATTTAAACAGATAATCACTTACTCTGTATAATGTATCTTTCTTTTAGACTATTTTATAATAAAATGTTTAGGAATTTTAGGACCCATTGCAAGGACTAAGTGAGAAATCTAAAAGTACCTAAAAGTAGTTGAGTTATAGTTAATAGCTTCTGATCAAAATGATAATTCTAGTTAGTGTGGACCTTAAGCCCTGCACTACAGGTGCTTTAACACTCTGTTTAAAGTCGCAGTGAGCCTAATGAAGAACCCCATATAATAGTTCTCTAATGGTGGTACATATTACCAGAGCAGGACACAAATCAGCTATAATAACAATTGCCAAGAGTTCACTCTTCTTTGGCTCAGTGTATCCTTTAAGTATATTTCCCACTGATTTTTCCTGTTACAGGATTTTTTTTCTGTGGTGATTCAATGTAAAGGCAGTAACCTGAACACTGTTTCTTTAAATTTCCATCTCTCTTTTGCCAAAGTAGCAAGTGTCTTGCTTGATGTACAGCTTCCCGGTGGCCATACTTCCTAGAGATCACTTACACTCCTTCTGGTCTCATGATCACCTGTGACAATGATAATCCTTGATAGGCAGCTTAAGTGTTATATGTCACATGACCAGTCGATATCTCTAACTTTATTTTATGTTTAGTATTATTTTTTAATCTCTAACTTTAAAACTGTTCTTCCTACCTAAGTCCATTTGTAAACCTAAAAATTGTGATGTTTTAGTATTATGTCAGGTATAGTTGAAGACATATGAATATTTTTTGATTGATTACTCCCTAAAGTTCTCTAACTTTGTTGGTCCTCAAAAAGTTATAAGTAGTAACTAATAAGAATATAAATAACTACATATCTTCTCTGGAACAGTGGACTTGATGGTTCCATCAGCATGGGATATAGAAAGAAATTGAGAAATTTCATCTAAAAGTTCACCTTTCACTTTTATACTCTTCTGTAGTCTCAGAGGTATATTCCCCTAATTGTATTTCTTAGTTATAGAAATATTTGTTTGAAGAGGAACTAACTCTTGGTATAATTATTGTCAGCAGGTGCTTAGTCTATTTTGGAAAGATTTTAAATGGTGAAAATGATTGAAGGGCTAGTGAAGTTGCTAGTAATGTGGCCTTTTTCAGTTTTATGATCCTGTGTTTTAGATCTAACAGTTTGGGGAAATAACCAGTAAAACTATGCTCTGCCTTTTTCTCATTTCATGAATTCATTCTCTTTGTAAAGCAAATGGCCACTCCGCCCACTGGCTTCATCCAAATACTCAATTTAAAGAGAATCTCTAAGCCAAAGAGATCTCTGAAGCTTTTCCTGTGAGCTGGGAACATAATAGCACCTTGGGTACTATTAATGCTCTTGAATTTCCTATACAAGGAAGCTTTTGCTTCCTCCCCTCTCTTATCTGAAGCAGCCAGTCACACATAACTGAGCTATTAAGACTAATATGTAGATGAGAGCCCAAACCAAGAGATTCCATTACTCATGGCTCCATATGACTTGGAGTAGTTACCTGAAGGATAACTGAGAGTGAGTGTACCTGCATTAGGAAAGGAGTGCTATATTCTATTTAGAGCTAATGTTGGCTGAGTTTACACCTGCACATTATCTGTGTAAAAAAGCAGTGTTTATGACTTCAGGTAAATATGGCCTATGTTTGAGGGCTTAGAGACTATCAATGGCAACTTGATTGTTTTTTTTTCTCTGTCCTTTTTTCATTTTTTATCAAAACATTTAAGGAAAATTTAATATTCCTTTGTGCGACTGTTGAGATTTCTTGTTTTACTTTCTTTCATTTTTCTCTTTGAGATAAATTTGTCTGTTTATCCTCCTCTACATTTATTATTATTGTTATTGTTATTAAATGATAAGTGGTTATTAAAGCATAATACCTTGCAGTAAATAAACTGCGTTTTTGTTGGAGTCAATGAAAATCTGTGGTTTTAATGAGACAGGGAACTGATTATGCTTAGTATTTTTGTCACATATCGTTAGAAAAATATATAGCCTTATTTGCAACAACATGTCAGTAATTTATACTGAGAGGAGGCCAGTACGAATTATACTTTTTAGGAAAACTTGTACTTTGAAACATACTTTGGGCACAGATTTTAAGTACATATCTTCATTTACTTTAGTGAATAAAACATTTACATTTTAAATAAAGGACATTTATTAACCTGCCCGATGCTAATAAAAATCTTTAAAAAATGTTTTTCATACCATTGTTGCAGTAAAGATTAGTATCTGCATGATTTTTCTGTCTCTTGGCTTCTTTTTCATGCATAGCACTAATAGTTGACACAGAACAGGTGGTCATTGCCATTGGCGCACTGAGACTTGTGAATAGCAGCTGTTTATGTCTCTTTTACCATCCAGTGGTTAGCAAAACCGTTTCACTGCTTTCCTATGTGTATGATAAAAATCTATCATGAGTTATTATAAGGTGCTAATTTACACTTTTTCTAACGATGGAATAGGTGAAGAAGAAAAGTCCATCTGGCGACTAGATACAACTATGATTTGAATCAAACAATTTAAAAAAGTCTAATATTTGTGAGGTTATTATGGATCACATAATGTGTCAAAGATATCAGTTGCAAGCCAGAGTAGTTCCATAAATAGACGTATTAGTAACGTTATAGTCTGGATTTTGGTTTTGACACTCAAAAAATGTTTATTTTAAAGAACAAAACATTCAATTCTTATGGTCTTTATCTTGCTTGTAATTATTTGGTTTTATTAAGCCCACTCTTAAATGTCATAGTGTGATATATATGTGTGTTGATCCACACCAAGATGGCTCACTCGCATGGCTGTTTCCTGGAGGCCTTGATTCCTCACCACATGAACCTCTCCATACAGCTAGCTGCTTGAGTCTCTTCACATGTCAGCTGGCTTACCCTCGAGCAAGTGGTCTTAAAAGATGGAGCAAGGTGAATGCTACAGTGCCTTCTGTGATGTATTCTTGGGAGTCACCGTTATTTCCAACATGTTCTATTAGAAGCGAATCCCAAAGTACAGGTTATTATATTCAAGGAAAGAGAAACTAGTCTCCACCTTTTAAAGAGAGGAGTATCAAAGAATTTGGAAACATCTTTTAAAACCATCACATTTTTATTACTTGTAAAACGGTAGTCATATGTAGAGAAGGACTGGCTACATAGTTTACAGGACCCCATGCAAAATAAAAACGTGGGATCCCTGTTCAGATTTCAAGATGGGGAAAGCAGAGCGTTCAACCAAACATGGGGCCCTTTTGAACACAGAGTCTGTGTGATTGTGCAGATGATACCCATGAAACCAGCCCTAGATAAAGAGGCTTGCTCAGGTTCAGATTTGATACTCAAATTTTACATAGTGCTTCATAGATGTTGAATACTCTTTTAATGATATTAGCCATTGGTGATCATTAGCTAGATCTATCCGTTATAATTTTATTTATTATTGTAATACTTTCAAAAAGAGAACTTCCCTTAATTAACTATGTGGTTACCCTGGGGTCTAGTACATATAGGAAAAATAGTAAAATGCTTGATTCTTTTGGATAATGAGTTGATTCTCTAATGTCCTTTGAAGATCAGTACTGAATTTAGTATTAATAACAGGTTTTTAAATGTGTTCTAACACATTTTAGTTATTACCCTTATTGATACTCAAATTGTCCCATCTTTAACTAGGATTTAAGTAGTCTTTGATAACTTTTTTGTTTTCTGGTAATAAGATATTCCACATTTATCTTGTATATTTCCTTCCTCAGACCTGGAATCAGCCATTTTTCTAAAATCTTTGATAACTTTTTCAGAAAGGGTATTAGACTATATTTTGTATCTCTCTCTCTCTCTCTCTCTCTCTCTCTCTCTCTCTCTCTCTCACACACACACACACACACACACACACACACACACACACACAGAGTAATCTTGACATTAGGGTGTTTTCATCTCTACTGGTTGGACCATTGTTCAGTTAACAGAACTAAGAAATATATAGTCTATTTGTATTTGATACTTCAAATTCAAGACTACACTTTTTAAATTCAACTTCAGTGATCTTACATCTGTGTATTTCCTTTTGTATATGTTGAAACTTCCACTTCTTAATGACACTAATAATTACCTGTTTGTTTTATACAAGATTCTCACACACTAGTCTCAATAACAATTTCTATCCTACCATCAATAATACTAGTGAAAACAGTTTATCTCCCCCTCTCCAATTCTTTTTGCTATTTAGTTATATCTCAGGAGGAGTGTAGTCAAATTTCTGTTTTAAAATCACTTGAGTGCACAGGATTATGTGTTTCATTTTCATTTTATCTTTTAGGGATTTTTAAATTTTAATTTTGCTTTATAACTATGAAAAATATTTACATGGTTCCAAGTTAAATGTACAGAAAAAAAGTATATTCAAAGAAATCTGACTTCTATCCCCTATTCATCCTATTTCCTTCTGCTCCTATAGGAAGTCTTTTTATTGTCTATAGGGTTTTTTTTTTGTTTATTTTAACCATATGCCTATATTCTCAAAGCCCTTCCTTTGATAAGCAGAAGAGTAATGCATACAGTTTTAACCATCTTTGCTTTTTTCACTTAATAAATAGTTCCATAATATTATATATTGTCCTTGTTTCTTTTTACAGCAACTGTGCAGATATACTAAAGTTTATTTAACCTTTCCCTATTGATAGACATTTAGGTTATTTCTAGTTTTGTGCTATTATGAATGGTACTGCAATGAATAACTGTGCTGTTTGTATGTTTACCAGTATAGAATTGGAGGATTCTTTGAAGTGGGATTGCTGAGTCAAAAGGCATATACGAATTTGCTAGAAATTGGCAGTTTCCCCTCCACAGGCAAATAGTCTATATCAGTAATGTCTGTGAATGCCAGTAGAGAAAGTTGTCAGACATTTGGCTATTTGCCAGTTTAATAGATGGGAAATATGTGTCAGTATAGTTTTCGGTTTGCATTTCTCTAATGAGCAAGATGAGACATCTTTTAATATTGGTGGGAGGAGTGGATCCAATTTTAATGATTTCTTTGTGACTATCAAGTTATCCTAACATTTGTTAGAAAATCTATCTTTTCTCTACTGATTGAGATACTACCATTAATTGACACTACATTTCATCTTTTCCATTGGCCTGTCCTCTGCTTACGTACCTGTACCAAACTTAATTATAGACATAATTGACTAACTCCTCCTTGTTGCTCTTTTCTTTGACAGTTTATTGCATTTATTTCTCCTTATTTGTTCTTCCAGTTAAATTTTTAATAATAATTTTTGCTCCAGTGACATTCCTTACAGTATTCTTATAGGGATTTTGCTAAATTAACTAATTAATTTAGAGAGAGCATCCATCTGTATAATGTGTCTTCCCTATGCAAGAACATGGTTTGTCTTCCCTGCTGTCCAAATCTACTTTTGTGTATTTCAGGAATATTTTTTGGTTTTTATTTATTTCTCATTGTTTTTTGTTTGTAGGTGTGAGAACTGTTGATTTTGTATTAATTTTATAACTTACCACTTTACTGTTTTTCTGCTTTTAGTATTTTTTTCCCATCAATTTCCATTGGTTTTCTATCATTTTTTCAAATATTTAATCATGCCATCTACAAATAGAGATGTTTCCATCGTTTTTTCAGTTCTTAAACCTCAATAATTTCTCCTAATTGTATTTGTTAATTACTTCCAACCTTTGAAGAGCTTCCGGATTGGTGAACACCTCAAGGTGCTGGGAGAGTGGCGTACCTGGAGAAGGTATGGAAGTTCTGTATCCCTTCCCATGTACCTTGCCCTATGCACCTCTTCCATTTGGCTGTTTCTGAGTTATATCCATTATAATAAAGGAGTAATAGAAAAGTAAAGTGCTCTCCTTAGTCCTGTGAGCCATTCTAGCAAATTATTGAACCCAAGGTGAGGTTGTGGGATTATAATTTAGGATAGGCCTTGATTGAGTCTTAAGTGGGGACATTCTTGTGGGACTGAGCCCTTAACTTGTGGGATTTGACATATACTCCAGATAAACAGTGTCAGAAATGAACTTAGTTGTAGAACACCCTGCTGGTGTCAGAGAATTGGTTGGTGGTGTGGGGGAAAAAAACTTCACACATTTGGTGTCAGAAGTGAAATATTGAGAGTAGTGAGAAGAAAAAACAATGTTTAAATAAGTAGAGTAGAAGGAAAAAAAATTTTTTTTCTATTAGTGTTGGCTATTCTGGATTAATTTTCCCAGGTGTGTGATGTGTCATTTTAATATACAGACTAAAGGTTTTTGTTTCTTTTTTGTAATTTTTTAGTCTCTATTCCATTTCTTTGGTTCCTTTCTTCAGTTACCCTCATTGTATGTATTTTGTATCTACTTTTTTTAGCCTTCCACATCCATCATTTTCTCTCAAATTATTATATTTTTTTCCTTTTGAATTAAGATTTTTCTTTTTATATTTTATTTCTCAAAGTATTATTGATTGTGTGTTTTTGTTGTTGTGTTTCTTCTGGTTTAGTCTTTATTTTTGAAATTATATTTTTCTTTAAAATTATAAATTTTTTCTAATGCTGCTTTTTTCCCCCCAGCCCTTCATCTTAATTTCTTTTAGCTCATTTTGAAATATAAGGTGATAGTTATCTGTTTGTGGTCATCTCTCTCTAGCATGCTCTTATTGTCTGTGGGGATCTATTCTTATTGTCTTTTATTCTTATACTTTTTATTTGATTTCACTGTTTCTGTTGCTTTTTGTGTAAAATAGATATTTTCCAGTGTACTATTTTCCTTTGTCATTCCTTTTACTATATGTTTTTAAATTATTTTCTTAGTGGTTGCCCTGGTGATTATAATTAACATAAATATGACAATCTAGCTCAAATTAATACCATCTTAATTTTAATATTATATAAAAACTTTGCTCCTGTATAGCTCCACCCCTTTCTTTGTATTATACAAATTAAATCTTTATACATTGTGCGCTCATCAATGCAGATATATAATTAATGTTTTATTCAGTCATTTTTTAAGCAGACATAAAACAATTACGTTTTTAAGCAGACATAAAACAGAATTACATAAAAAATACATTTATGCTGTCTTTTATATTTACCTGTGTAATTATCTTTACCAGTGCTCTTTATTTCTTTGTGTGGATTCATTTCAGCTTGAAGGATTCCCTTTACTATTTCTTGTAGGGCAAATCTAGCAATGATTTCTCTCAGTATTTGTTTATCTGGGAATGACTTAATTTCTCCACTTTTTTCAGATTTTAAAACTTTATTTGCATATTAAAAAAACTGTGCATTCCAATAATTAAAATCATTCGAACAAAAAAAAATGGCACTCTGCTTCAACTGCATTTTGCAGCCTGCAGGACACCTTGGACCATCTTGGTTTCACTCAGATTTCACTGTCGTCTCACCCAGCTTCTGCCTTCACCAACACGCAAGCTCTTTTCCTTCCCTGCGAGCCAGACAGACAGGTGGGAGAGGCAGGTGCAGCCTTCATTGTCAGTAGTTCTTGGATGTGAAAAAGGGGCATCATAATCATTTAAACTTGATCCAACCTCTTTGCATCTTATAAAGTTAAATAGTTAAAAGTAAAATAAGAAGGCAATGCTTATGGAATGTACAAGTGCATATTGGTGGTACGTGCCTCATTACAATTCGCCTGCTTGCTTCTCCTGTTCAATCGTTTCTTTTGATGGCAGTGGGTTTTTCTCTTATGTTTCTGTCTTCTTCAACTTCAACTTACTGAATTTCTCAATCTCAGCCATATCAGGTTTGTCAGACATGGTTGCAGAGGAAGCAGAGCGAGGCAGCGAGGAGTGAATTCGATCTGCTCAGTGGCTGTCAGTCACAGTCTCTCCATCATTTTTGAAGGATAATTTTGCCAGATATAAAATTCTTGGTTTATAATTTTTTCTTCAGCAATTTGAATTGGCTTCACGGTTTCTGATGAGAAATCAGGTGTTAATATTATTGAGGTTTCTTTGTATGAGAAATATGAGCCCCTTCTCTTGCTGTTTCCAAGATTCTTTATCTTCATTTTTCAACGGTTTGATTATGATGTGTCTAGGTGTATTTTTCTTTGAGTTTGTCTTATATTAAGTTTGTTGGGCTTCCTGAATGTATAGATTAGTGTTTTTAATTAAATTGGGAAAATTTTGGCCCTTATTTCTTCAAATGTTGTTTCTGCTCCTTTTTTCTCTCCTGGCTTTCTCATTATGCATGATATGGGTTAAATTGTGCCCCACCCCCCAAATTGATACTTCGAAGTCCTAACTCGCAGTACCTCAGAATGTGACCTTATTTGGAAATAGGGTTGTTGCAGATATAAATTAAGGTGAGGTCACTAGGGTAGGCCTAATTTAATATGACCCGAGTTCTTATCAAAAGGGAAAATTAGGACATAGAGGCAGACGTGCATATAAGGAAGACAATGTGAGGAGACATAAAGAGAACACAGCCATTTACAAGCCAAGGAAAGAGGCCTCAAACAGAAACTTTCCTCACTGCCCTCAGAACAAATCCTAATGACACCTCGATCCCAGACTTAACCTCTAGAGCTGTGAGACAATAAATTTCTATTGTCTAAGCCACTAATTCAAATATATGTTGGTATACTCGATGTTGTCCCACATGCCTGAGACTGTTTTATCTTCATTCTTGTTTCTGTTGATTGCTTTTTATTTTGTCTGTGTTAGGCCTTACTTTTTGTTTCTTTGCAGATCTCATTTTTTTTTTAAACTAGACATTTCAATAATATAATGTTGCTCTACAAATTCTATTCTATTCTCTCCCTAGGGTTTGTTGCTGCTTTTGTAATTGTTTATTTAGTGACTTTTTGGAACTAATTTTGTAAAGTCTGTATTCTTTGTTGTGTGTAAATACTGAAGTCTACTAGGTTAGCTTAATGGTCAGCTAATTATCAAACAAATTTTTAAGCACAAGGAACCAATAATATGCCTCCTTGTCTTTTCCGATGGGCTTTAGGAAAAGTTGGGGCGTGCATTCAACATTCGTCCATCCAGTGACAACTCTGCATTAGTTTTCACTTCCTGTTGCACGTAATATAAGTTGGAGATGAGAAACTAGAGCTTTTCAGGTCTTTCCTGAGCATGCACACAGCTCTGGGCATGTGCACAACCTTATGCATATGTGTGACTTTCTAGATTTCCAGGTATATGTCAGAGCTTTTTAAAGTCTCTGGATATGTTATTTTCCAGAATTTTCTTTTAAGCTTTTGGTTACTTTATTGTTTGTCCAACTTTCATCCACTATCTGAGGCAGTTTTAAGGTTAAATACTTGCCTGTAATTTTTTTTTTTTTTGAAAAGCACCCTGTGGTGAAAAAACTTTTCACAAAAAGGAGCTCTGAGTCAGGTCAAATACAGACAGACACCCTTACAAGTGAGGGCTTTCAGGGAACCATGAGATAATTCATCAGTAACAATTTGGGGAGAAGGGTTTGAAAGAGCTTTAGTACTGATCTGCTCCTTCTCGTTTCCAGGCTGTTGGACTTTTACCAGGAATGTGGGCTACTATTTCTCAGGGCTATGGCAGAGCTGGAGAATGTAGGATGGGATTAGGGCAAGTCAAAATGCCACAAAGCTCACCGTTCTTACTGAAATTCAGCCTTTTTTCTTTAATAAATGCAACCCACATTCCTATAAGCATTTGGTTAATCTCTACAGTTTTGTAAAAGTTGGTTCTTGACTTTATCAGTTTTCTCCTTGCTTTTATGGAGGAGAGAATCTATACTCCCAGGAATACAGCCAATTTCTAATTTAAAAACTAGCAAAATGTGACTAATTTCATAATAGTTATGGACTATTTTAAACAGCGATTATCTTATCCCTTTCTAACCATTGTATGTTGGATTTATGGGGATCAGATAACTTGTCTCTTTATTTCACAAGACTTCAGACCAAGAGGAACTGAACTTAAGGAGTTGAACTTGAGGAACTGAATCTGAGAAACTGTATCTGAAATTGGGCCTGATTTATATGAAAAAATACTTGCCCTTAAGCATGAGCCTGTTGTCATAATAGACAAGTCTCTGGGGGGCCTGGAAGGGGAAGAGTGTAATTTACATATGGGAGGCATATAAATAATTTTTCACCACAGGGTGAACTCTAAATTCTTTATTGCTCCCATCAGAGACAAAAATCTTGAATATGGATTGACCTTACTGACTTGCTTCTAACCAGTAGAATGTGTTAGAAGTGATAAGAAGAGACTAGGTCATAAGATAATATAGCTTCTGCCCTGTGCGCTCTCACTCTCGTGCTATGGCACTCTCACTTGCTCTCGTGCACACTCAGTTCTCTCACCCTTAGAACTTAGCTGCCATATTGTGAGGAAGCCCAAGCCACCTGTAGAGGGTCACATGTAGGTGTTTTGGCCAACAGTCCCAGCAAAGTTTCCAGCCAGCAGCCAATATGAACCACTAAACATATGAGTTAAGTCTTCAGATGATCCCAACCTTCAACCTCTGATGGACAGTAGACACCAAGCTGTGAACTATCCCCATTGATCCCTTCCTAAATTGCAGATTTGTGAGCAAAATGCTGTCATTTTTTAAATTCATTAAATAGGGGTTATTTTTAAAGTAACAACACCAAGCATCAAGTACCCATCATTCAATTCAACCCATGCAGCATTGTTTCATTTATACACCCACCCATTTCCCCAACTAGTTTGAAGCAGATTCCAGACTTTATACCATTTCTTTTCTTCTTGTATACATATGTACACAAACACAATATCTTTATCTCATCTAACAATTTCTTAGTATTGTTAAATATCCAATCATTTCATTTTCTCATTTTTTCAAACACTTTATTTATTGACTCAGGATCCTTTTAAATTCCATATATTGCAATCAGTCTTTTAATCTCTTTTTTAAAAATTTATAGATCTTCCCAACATTTTAAAGGGCCTATTTTGTACAAGGGCTATGAAGTTTGTAAAGGAAGATCGATACTCTTAAATCAGTAGGAAAGAGATATGCATACAGGAAGACTATGGAACGAAGTATAATGTGAAAGGAGTTGGATGAATAAATTGTTGAGAGATTTGAGAAAAGAAATAGAATACTTTTATCATCTTCAGGTCATGACTGGGATTCAGAGAGGCCATGCAGGGCAAAAAGCAGGCAAAAATAAAGAATGAAAATTTTCATTACGTTCCAAAAGACTTCACAGATGTCAAGACAAGTGAGCCAACGGAATAAAATATGGTTTTTCATGATTTCCCTTAGAACAACTCCACTTGAGATTATTATTGATCCTTGCAGCCAGTTTGAACTTTCATTCTTACAGTCTTTAGTTCTTCATTTGCAAAAGCTCCTTAGATAATTTGCATCACAAACTCACAAAATTACTGAGTAGCCCTTTAAAACAGGTTTTATTCTGGGGAAAATGGAGGTGAGAGTGTTTTACCATAACAAGAGTATAAGTATTTTAAGTGTGATTGATTCAGACAGAGGGGGAAACCTCAGCAGAAGGATTTTTTGTCCACTCAATATTAGTGGTGCAATTTATTAGGCAATACAAGATCAAAATTAAACTTTATTGTTCCTGTTTGCAAAAAAAAAAAAATGCACATAATACTTGTCTCGGCAATCCTTTGACTATTTCTCCAGAATATTTATAAATCTTAATGAGATGCTTTTAAGTGGTTCAGAGAACAGTTTAGTCATTTTGTTCTATTTTAATCCCCTAAAGACCTACTGCAAGAAATAGGGTATATTTATGACCTGTGACTAATACCTAGTAATCATGATGGACAATGACTTTTGTCATTTAAGAGCTACTTGAGGAAGAAGAAAGGCCTTCAGTGATCAATAGGGCATTAAAAAAATCTAATAAACTGCTATTACTTCTTTGGTAATAAAAATGTAATGGCTTGTTAGACATAAAAATAACATGAAATTTATTTAAAGACAATTTTGGGAGTCAGGATGGGAGATTTACACATGTAATTATTATCCTGTTGATCAAGGTAAAAATGAATAACTTGCTTTTAGTAAAAAAAACATGTAAGGGCATGCTTACATTATTCTTTTTATATTTTATGAGCCTTGAGATTTAGATATTGGTGATGGCTACAATTTTAGAGTAGTTATTTATGGTGATAGCTTTTCTTTGCATATTATTCACATGGGGTGGATTTGGAGGGGAGGAGATAGGTGCAGAACTCCAGAGAGCACTGTGAATCAAATGACCATTTTTTGTCAAGCCTAGGTAATAGCATATCCAGGGAGTAATTTGAATAGTCAGAACTTCTTTCCAGGATCTGGGGCAGCCACACACTTGCTGGCTGGCGCTTCACTTTAATTTTATCCACAGGGCAGAGTTTGGCTGACCCATTAATTTGTTCTGTTCGTTTTTCTAATGTCATATCTACCATCCAAAAATTTGAAATTGCTTAGCTACCCAAAAGTTGCTATTCTTCATATGTTATTCAATATAAATAACTTAGATATTTGTTTATCTAGTACTGTGTGAACAAATTACTATAAATTTAGTGCATTAAAACTACACATTTATTATCTCACAATTTCTGTGGATCTGGAATCTGGGCATGGATTAGCTGGGTTCTTTGCTTCAGCATCTCATGAATTTGCAATCAAGATGTCACCAAGGGGCTAAGGTCTTAATTGATAGCAGGACTGGAGATAGATCCGCTTCCAAGCTCATGTGGTTATTGGCAGGATTTAGTTCCTTGCAGCCTGTTGAATTGAGGGCCTCAGTTTCTTCCTGGCTGTTGGCCAGAGGCCATTTTAAATTTTAGTTAGCTATTGGCCAGAGGCCACACTCAGCTCCGTGGGTGTCCCTAACATAGCTACTTCCTTCATTAAAGTGTGCAAGACAAAAGGGCGGTAGAGTCTACTAGCCACACAAAAGTAACTATTATGTAACTTAATCATGAGAGTGACCACCTTTGCTAACTTCTATTGTTTAGAAGCATGTCACAGGTCATGTTCACATTAAATGGAAGGGAATTAAAGGTGAGACTATCAGGAGGCAAGGACAACTGGAGGCTATTTTAGAGTCTATCTGCCACATATTATTTTATTAAGAGATATGTTATTTTAGAAAATGTAAGAGGTATGGGTAAGTTTTTAAATTTCTGCAATCTTACTACACACAGATAAAAACCATTAATAATTCAGAATATATTCTTCCAGTCCTTTTTTGTACTTTATATGTTACTAAAATTAACAAAGATGTGGTCATAAATTGATATACTTTTATATAATTTATCTCATTTCATTCCTTAGGCAGTCTTAGAAGCTAGTAAATAATCTTCTATACCACTTTATTTTTATTTATTTGTTCATTTGTTTATTTATTTTTAGGTGAGGCAACCCTTGATTGTCCTCACAGATTGCAAGGACCTTGTCAGTTTACAATCCCTTATTTTTTATGCCTACAGCACCTTGTCTTCCTAGGTGGTCTCCCATCCAAGTACTAACCAGGCCCTACCCTGCTTAGCTTCCAAGATCAGACGGGATAGGGCTTGTTCAGGGTGGCATGGCCGTAGACTTCTATACCACTTTAAATGGCTGCATAAATTTATTCTATGATTAATACCATGGTTTTTTTTTTAAGTACAGGTTGACACTTTTTATACAAAGTCTTTATGCAAAACTATTTATAGGAAGAAGATAGTAAATATTTTAGGCTTGGGATGGGGGTGGGGTTGCCATACATTCTGTTGCAACTATCCATCTCTGCATTTATAGTGCAAAAGCAGCCATAGATAAAATGTTAATGAGTGTGGGTGTGGTCACGTTCCAGTAAAACTTTATTTATGGGCTCCGAAACTTGAATTTCGTATGATTGTGTGTCATGAAGTATTCTTTTGATATATTTCAATCATTTAAAAATATCAAAACTTTTTAGCTCACAAGCTAGATGAAAAATGGTGGGTTGAATTTGGTTTGTGCATTGTGGTTTGGTTTATCCTATTATTTCTAGAAGGATATTCAAATAAATTCCATATTTTTAGTATAATGCTAAGATTAACATCTTGGTAACTACATCTATGTATCTATTTATGATTACTTACTGAAGATAAATTCTTAAAAGTAAGATTATTGTATCAAAGGCTATACATTTAAAACTTTATACTTTTTGGTAAATTATCCTCTACAAAGGTGGTGTCAGATTTATACTTCTACCAAAGTATATGGGTGTGCTTATTTTTTTGTGTTCTCTTCTACACTGGATATTATCTTTTCAGAAATCTTTGCTGATTTGACCGGTTGACAAATGTTAAAGGTTTTCCTTTTCAAATACAGTTTATATTACATTTTAAATTAACATTTTAAAAACATTTCAAATCCGTGTTTTCTTTCTTTCTAACTGTAGGTCTAAATGTCCTACAATAACTTGCCCAGCTGAAATGACATGCAAATATATTCAGGCTGAAAGCCACTTGACTATTAGTGTCTTCACAGGAGGTTATTGATTAGAAGACTGACTGGTGAAGCCTCTGCCTATTTGAGCCATTGACATTATATCACCAGAAAAAATAAGTTGACAATATAGACGTTTTGTAGTTTTTAAGGTAAAGAGTTGATTATACCCAAGCAGGGAATATACTAGTCATTTTGGGTTATTCAGAGAAATGGACAAAATGGAAATTAAATAATTTTAACCTATATCTATCTATATTTGTATCCATATTCATATTTATCTATCTCTAACAGAGTTTGATTCTGTTTTTTTATGAAACTCTGATATGATCACGTCACCCCTATTATTAAAATCTTTTCTGATTCATTTCTTGTGATCTGAAATGAGATTCCTTAGCATGATATTCAAGATTCAATAAGATTTATCCTTAGCTTATCTTTTTAAATCTTATATAATGCTGCTTTTTCATAGGAAATAATAACAAAACAATAATAGCAAGAGTGTTTATTAAGCCTTAAACTGTGTACCAAATATTGGGGTAAGTGCTTTGAGGTAGGTATTATCGTTCTTTCTATTTTAAAAATGGGAAAATAGGTTTAGAGAATGTTAACTAGCTTGCTCAAGATCAAGTAGTAAGCAGTTTCTCCCCCTCCTGGCCTCACTACCCTAAAATATTAATTTATTTTTGCTAGTGTGAGGTCCTCAGATGATGGTTCTACCTAACAGAGTCCAGCATGGTCTCAGAGAAAAGATGGTTTCTCCCCTCTGACTTGGAGGAGTTTTAGAGTGCCAATTGCACCAGCACTCTGTTTATTTCAAATAATAGATGAACTTTGGAAAAACATATTGAGTCTCCTCTTCTGGACACTTAGAGCATATTAGAATGCCCAAGAAGGGAAATACAGCTCCCTACAGAATATTCCATTGGATAATAAAATTCCTGAGCAGGTTGCTTTGAGTTGATGATGTATGGGAGTGTGTATATTTTGCCATGGAGTATTTATTATACTCCATGGCAAAATATAGCAATAATAATTCAGGGCATAAGAGATTGTCAACTATTATTACTTTTAATGAAATGTAAGTCTCATTGGAAAATGATGGGGAATTAATGACTTAAGCAATATACCCAAATTACTACACATTATACAAAAGAAATGGCAGGAACATCTTTCTTCTCAATAACTTTTCTCCCTCTGGCTTAGAGGAAATGATTTGGAAGCTGAAGAACTGCATAAGTTTATTAGGGAGAATAATGTGGCTATTAGAAGTGCTGGGAATCCTGAATCTCTGCTGTTGTATATGAAGTGGCTATGGGCTTTGTTGAAGGTGTCAGTGCAGCTTAGTATACGAGATGTCCAATTGCCCTCCTTGGCATCTAAAGTACCATTCTAAGCTCATAAACCTGAATGTCCTTATTAGAAGGTCCCAATTTAAACAGCTCATACAGCATTCCTGGTCCCTGTCTTCCCTTCCTACCAGGCAGAGGACATTTCTTAAAAAGGAATTGCTCAAAGAGCCATATCACTTTGCATCATTTTCTCACACTGGAGTCTACCCAGGATGTCCATCAAGAGGCTTATATGTGAACAGTGTCTGAAATTCCTCTTATCCCTTTGTTCAGGAAAACTTGGCAAAGAAACTATGATTGTGTTTATTATTTTTGCCAACCAAACTATGCAAAAGCATGATTCATTCATCATTCTTTGTCACTAAATATATAAAAGCAAAAAATGAATCTTAGCTTTTGCCCCCCTCCTTTTAAAAATATTTTTATTTTTTTCAATTATAGTGACATATAATATTATATTTTAGGTGTATGACAGTTATTAGATATTTATATAATTTATGAAGTGATCATAAATTCAGTACTCATCTGACATCATACATAGTTACTACAATACTACTGACTATATTCCCCATGCTATACTCTGCATCCCTATGACTATTTTGTAACTACCAATTTGTACCTCTTAATCCCTTTCCCTCTCCACCCATACCCACCCCCAATCTGACAGTCATCAAAACGCTTTCATATCTATGAGCTTGTTTCTGTTGTTTATCCTGTTCTCTAGATTCCACATATGACATTTGTCCTTCTCTGTCAGACTTCACTTAGAATAATGCTGTCTAGATCCATCATGTTGTTGCAGGTGGCAAGATTTCATTCTTTTTTTTATGGCCAAGTATTATTTTTTTAAATGTATCGCCTCTTCTTTATCCATTCATCCATTGTTGGACACCCAAGATGCCTCCATATCTTGGCTACTGTAAATAATGCAGGAATGAACATAGGGATTTACATATCCCTTCAAAGTAATGTTTTGGGTTTCTTCAGTTAAATACCTAGAAGTGGAATAACTGGGTCCTTCTTTTTCTCTTGTTATGGACTTTTTTTAAAGTCGATTTATCTGGTATAAGTATTGCTACCCCAGCTTTTTGTTTTTGTTTCCATTTTTATGAAACATCTTTTTTATCCCTTTCCTTTCAGTCTATGTGTCTTTTGATCTGAAGTGAGACTCTTGTAGTCAGCATATGTAAGGATCTTGTTTTCTTATTCATTCAGATACCCTATCTTTTGATTGGAGCATTTAATCCATTTACATTAAAGTATTGTTGCTAAATATGTAGCTATTGCCATTTATTATTCATCTTTTTAATCTTTTTTTCTTTTCTTCTTAAAGAAGTCTCTCACATTTCCTATAATACTGGCTTGGTGGTGATGAACTCCTTTAGTTTTTTGTCTGGGAAGCTCTTTATCTGTCCTTTGATTCTAAATGATAGATTTGCTAGGTAAAGTAATCTTGGTTGTAGGTCCTTTTCACTACTTTGAATATTTCCTGCCAATCCCTTCTGGCCTGCAAAGTTGCTGTTGAGAATCTGCTGACAGTCTTATGGCAGCACCCTTGTAGGTAACTGCTTTTCTCTTGCTGCTTTTAAGATTCTCTCTGTGTCTTTAACCTTTGGTATTTTAATTATGATGTATCTTGGAGTGGGCCTCTTTGGATTCATCTCGTTTGAGACTCTGCATTTCCTGGGCTTGTATGTCTATTTCCTTTGCCAGGTTAGGGAAACTTTCAGTCATTATTTCTTGATGTAGGTTTTGAATTCTTTGCTATCTCTCTTCTCCTTCTGGTATCCCTATGATGCAAATGTTGGTATGCTTAGTGTTGTCCCAAAGGCTCCTTAAATTATCCTCAATTTTTGAATTCTTTTTTTCTCGTTGCTGTCCTGATTGGGTGTTTTCTGCTACCTTATCTTCTAAATCACTGATCCAGTCTTCTACTTCATCTAATCTGTTGATCCCTCCTAAGATATTCTTCATTTCACTTATTGTATTCATTTCTGACTGGTTCTTTTTTATGTTTTCTATCTCCACTCTTATGTTTTCTATCTCTTTGTTAAAGTTCTCACTGAGCTCATCTGCTCTTCCCCTAAGTTCACTGAACATCTTTATAACCAGTGCTTTGAACTTTGCATCTGGTAGACCGCTTGTCTCCTTTTTATTTAGTTCTTTTTCTGGAGCTTTGTTCTATTTCATTTGGGACATGTTCTTTCGTCTTCTCATTTTGGCTGCCTACTTGTGTTTGTTTTTATGTATTAAGTAGGACTGCTATGTCTATCAGTCTTAGTAGCGTGGCCTTGTATGGTAGGTGTGCTTTGGGTCCCAGTGGCACAGTCTTCCCTGGTCACCTGGGCCAGGTGCTCCAGTATGTCCCTTGTATGGGTTATGTGTGCCCTTCTGTTGTAGCTGAGCCTTGGTTGCTGTTTGCATGTCAATGAGAGAGATTGACCCTTGGGCTGATTAGTTGTGAGGACTGGCTGTGACCAGTGGAGGAGCTGTTGGGCAGGGGCTGACCCTACAGAGCAGGATTTGCTTTAGCGGGGCTCTGGTGACTGCCCAATCTGCCCTTTGGGTGTGTTGTCCTCAGATGTGACCCTGGGTGGTGCTCCAGCTCAGACAGAAGTCAGCTACCAGGCGTGCAAGCTGGGACCTTCTGGGAAGGGTCCTGCTGCAGGCCAAGTTCAGTTGCAGCCTGTGCCTTTGCCAGGGTTACTTGGTATGAGCCACCAAACAATCTTCAGATGGACACCACCCATGCTGGGCTTGGAAATGCCTTGAGAGGCCAAGCTTCAAACTGAGGCTGGCTGCCACTACTGCTGGGCTTGGGGCTGCTCAGCAAGAGGTACGCGTTATGCTGAGGCCAGATGCTGCTTGTTTATGTTTTGTGTTTCTTTAAGAGATTTTAGGAAAGTCCGCAGCATGAGCTAAGACAGGCTGTTTATATGGAAAATTCATTGGAAGCAGCTTGGGTGGGCCCCATGTTGGGAGGGGCGGGGTCTCAGGGAATCACCAGGGTGGAGCGACTAGGGTTGTAGACTCAGATATGGCACCTGCCTGCCTCTGCTGGACAGGGAAGGACCCAACAAAAGAACAATACCCTCTGCCAGCACTTCTGTCTGAGAGAAAGCTGTTCCTCCAGTGAAGCCGGACAACTCAGTTCTTCTCTGTATGTCCCTGGGGCCTTTCGAGCTGCTGCCCCAGAGCTGGAGCTCAGAGCCAGTGAGACGGTCACCAAGTCTGTGCGGGCCCCTTAAGGAATGTCCACCATTGCCTCTGCCCTCCGTCTTACTCAGCCATAGTCTCTGCTGGTTTTCACAGCCAGAAGTTGTGGGGACTTCTCTTCCCAGCACTGGAGCCCTGGGCTGAAGCACCCAGTGTGGGCCCGTGACACCTCACTCATTGAGGTGCGGGAGGGAAGACTGCCACAGTTGAGATATTTCTCCCGATTCTTAACCGCAACACGCAGGTGTGGGACAAGTCCGTTTTGTGTCTCTGCCCCTCTTACGAGTCTTGAAGTGGCCTCTTCTGTGTGTCCCCAGTTGTAGGACTTCTGTTCAACTAGAATTCAGGTGACTCTTAATAATGGCTATTCTGTAGTTTAGCTGTAATTTTGATGTGGTTGTAAGAGGAGAAAAAGCACAGCGTTTATCTACTCCTCCATCTTGACTGGAACTCCTCACCCTTTATTTTTAGAATTTATTTTTTAATTATATATACAATTATACATTGTGCAGTTATACATGCAATATTATATTAGTTTCAGCTATACAACATAGGGATTAGACATTTATAAACCTTACGCAGTGATCACCACAATAAGTCTAGTAACCATTTGTCACTATGCATAGTTATTATAATATTATTGACTATTTTCCCCATTCTGTACATTACAGCCCCATGACTTATTTTATAACTGGAACTTTGTCTTTTTTAATCTCCTTCTTTTCTGCCCATCACTCACCCTCTCCCCTCTTTCAACCATTAGTTTGTTCTCTGTATCTATGAGTTTGTTTCTGTTTTGTTTGTTAGATTCCACATATAAGTGAAATCATATGATATTTGTCTTTGTCTAACTTATTTCACTTAGGATAATATCCTTTAGGTCAATCCCGTTTTCACAAATGGCAAGATTTTGTTCTCTTTTTATGGCTGAGTGATATTCCATTGTATATATATACCACATCTTTATCTATTCATCTGTCGATAGACACCTAGGTGGCTTCTATATCTTGGCTATTGTAAATAATGCTGTAATGAACATAGCAGTATATATATCTTTTCAAATTAGTGATTTTGATTTCTTCCAGTGAATATCTAGAAGTGGTTATATGGTAGTTCTGTTTTTAATTTTTTGTGGAAACTCTATACTGTTTTCCATAGTGGCTGCACCAATTTACAATCCTACCAGCAGTGCACAAGAGTTCCCTTTTCTCCACATCCTTGCCAACACTTGTTTGTTGATTTATTGATGATAGCC
This sequence comes from Pteropus alecto, assembly GCF_000325575.1. Lineage (NCBI taxonomy): Eukaryota > Metazoa > Chordata > Mammalia > Chiroptera > Pteropodidae > Pteropus > Pteropus alecto. Next base: position 14,426,390 of record NW_006434709.1, read on the forward strand.
ATTCTGACAGGTGTGAGGTGATATCTCGTTGTGGTTTTAATTTGCTTTTTCCTGATGATTAGTAATATTGAGTATCTTTTCATGTATCCCTTGGCCATTTTAATGTTTTCTTTGGAGAACTGTCTATTTAGGTCTTTCACTCATTTTTTAATCAGATTGTTTGTTTTTTTTTGGTAATGAGTAGTATGAGTTCTTCAGATATTTTGGATAGTAACCCCTTATTGGATATCATTTGCAAATATCTTCTCTCATTTATTAGGTTGCTTTTCATTTGTTGATGGTTTCCTTTGTGATGCAAAGCTTTTTGATTTGGTGTAGTCCCATTTGTTTATTTTTGCCTTTGTTTCCTTTGCCCTAGGAGACATATCCAAATAAGTAATTTCTAAGACTGATGTCTAAGAGTTTACTGCCTATATTTTTGTTTAGGAGACTTATGGTTTCAGGTCTTACATTTAAGTCTTTAATTGATTTCGAGTTTATTTTTGTATACGGTGTGAGAAAGTGGTTTAGTTTCAATTTTTTTTTGTTTGCATGTAGCTGTCCAGTTTTCCCAGCACCAATTGTTGAAGGAACTGTCTTTGCCCCTTGTATATTCTATTTTCCTTTGTCATAGATTAATTGACCATATAAATCTAGTGTATTTCTGGGCTCTTTATTCTGTTCCATTGATCTATATGTTTGTTTTTGTGCCAATATCATACTGTTTTGATTACTATAGCTTTGTATTATATTTGGAATCAAGGAACATGATACTTCCTACTTTATTCTTCTTTCTCAAGACTACGCTTTGGCTGTTCAAGGTCTTTTGTGGTTCCATATAAATTTAAGGATTATTTGTTCTAGTTCTGTGAGAAATACCAATGGCATTTCTCAAGAGAATTATAACAGATAATCCCTCCTTTTTTACCTTCTGTTGTTTGAAAGAAAAGTACCCTTGTCAAGTTGATGACTTCTTTGGCTTCTTCTATATTTAAAGCTACTGCCACCCTGTAAAAAGAAAGGCACAGCAGCAGCCTTCTCAAAAGTACGAGATTTTTCCAGGTACATCCATCCCCACTAGCCAGTTAGGACTCTGGATCTCATTTTATTTTGTTGGCTTACACTCAGATGCTTAGTCTACATTCCTAGCCTCTTTAGATGATGACTCAAGTGGATGGTTTGCCTTGGTTTTGGATTGGATTCTTTCCAAGATGCTGCCTCTCCCTGTAACCTTTGGATAAGTTATAGACCTCTTCATGCCCAGGCTCTTGGGTCCTTCCACTTGGCCCAGACCTCAGTTTGTTGGCATCCATTTTCCTGAAAAGATGGCAGTGAATTCAAGGTAATATTGAAGGTAATGAGGGTGGAAGTGGTTGAGAGGGATGTCAAGAATTAGGAGGCAATATTTCCTGATCTCCAAAAGTTATAGTCAGAAAGAGTAGATGAGAGGCATACTTCAGAGATAATTTATGATTCAGATAATATGACATACAGGATGTTACAGGAAAGCTGTGAAGATCATTCAAATATTTACTGTGCATCTACTTGCATGACACTTTTTAAAAACCTACTGTGAAGTATCATGAATTCTTATCGGGTATAGATAGGAGAGAAATGTTCTGTTTATTCCAACATTGGGTTAATATATATTATATGAGGTATGTGTATTTTATGAACTTGACTAGAATATACTTAATTCTAAAGTCATACTTAATTTTTGATTTTTAGTTTTGCAATTTAATGTTTCATCATACCCAATATACCTACTGGAAAAAGCACAAATTACACATTTAGGTTTTTTTGTTTTATTAGTTAGACAATCAATTACATAAATACCGAATATGCTTTAATCTTGAATGATTCAGAAAGTACATTATGGGCTTGCATAGCCTGAGTGAAGATCAAATGAGACTGTAGATACATTGGAATGTCGGTGCATTACCCCGGGGTAAATGGATTTAAAGTAAATATGGTATTGAACAGGATAGGAAATGAAAGTACCTGGTGACTGAATTGCAATTAACAGGCTGCTGAATTTATCTAAAGTTTAACTTTATTTGGGAGTGGAAAGCATATGATCCCACGGATAGAGAACAAAACAACTTGTATAGAATCCTTGTATTTTATTCAATACGTTCTACAAATGTATTGAATGTAAGCTATATATAAAGTTCTTGGCTTTGCTGACAGGAGAGTAGCAGGAAGCGAAGAATGAAAGTGTGAGGGTGGCAGGAGGAAGTGCCTGTATTGGGAATTGGACAGCCTGAAGGAAGGACAACTGCCAGAGGGAGAGGGAAATTGCAAATTGATTTGTTGGCAAGATGTAGTGTTATTCTGGTACACATGAAGCAAACATTTTCACTTAGAATGATATAGAGACTAAGGTGGAATTATGCTCAGAGACTAAAGTGCACCATTTGTTTCTCAAGTTCACAGCTATTTTGGAAAGCAGCATAGTGCTTGACTGTTCTGAAGCCTTGGTCATTGAATGTTTTATGTAGCTTGTGGCATGTTGAAAAGTTTAGGAACTTGAGATAGGAGGGGGAAGGTGGATGCTTTCCTTGGGTTTGCTTTTTCCTGCCCAGACTTCAGAGTCAGAGGGGCCCACATTCTAGTGCTGCCTCCACTGCTCATTCGCTGTGGGTCTTAGGAAGTTCATCTCCTAGATGGGAACTGGTTATAGTAAAAGAACATACCCAGCTGCTGCGCTTCACACCAAAGCTGCAGGCTGATTCCTGCTAGATTCATGAACAGAAGGCAAAAAAGGTCATTCGATCTTCAGCACACACACACCCCTCCCCTCATTTCTCTGCACTGACCGGGATAAGGGAGAGGTGAATGTAGACCAAAGAAATAAAGAAGACCAGTCCTGAGAGTTGAGAGGTTGCCTTTCTTTGGGTGGTTTATCCAAGCTTCCATTGTTCTTTCTTGGCTCTCTCAGTAAAAGGGAAGGGGAACAATTTACTCATTCCATTTAATGTCTTATATTTCCTAAGAGCCACTTCTCTATCCCCCACCCACCTCCCAATGTAGTAAAAAATTATCCTTTGTTCAGTACCTCTTTCTTACAAAAATACTGCAGCAAAAGATAGAATTTTCACCTCCAATCTGTACTCTCAACAAAAATGTCATCCTTTCGGGCCACATAGCTGATTAAGACCACCTGGGTTATTCTACCAAAATTTTCAATTTAAATCTTTTGCTAGTTTGTTTCTAATCATGTACTAGTATTTGCTGATACCAACACATTTCTATGAGCTCTTTTATACCATTTTCCCCCTCAGAGTTCTCTGGTATAAAGTGTACTGTATTTCCATAAAGTGTTTTTCCTTGTAAAACCACTTTAAAGTAAAGTGTTTTTCCCCAGGGAAACTTCCTTATAAAAGTGAGGTGTGAGTTATACATGTGTGCATCTGCTATGTAGGTAAACAGAGTAAAAGGCAGGCAAAGATCAGTTATGGGAAAGGCGGTCTCATGCATGCAGCCTTTCAGCACCCACTTGGTTGGGCTTAGAACACTTCTTTACCAAGAGACAAGGAGCCCACACAGCCTGGGCTTATCGCCTTGTGTGGGAACATCTTTCCCTCTTTCATTCTCAAAGAATGCTCTTTTGTCTCTGCTTAAAGAGTGTGCATCATATAGTACCTGGCCAGTCCCACTGCTATATCTGTCCTTTGTGGGGAGGGGACAGCGTCTTTCTACGGTGGCACAAGATAGGTCTTGCAAAGGATAGTTGCCCTGCATTGGCCTCCAGCGGAGACCTGCTGGTTATGGAGGACTGATGACTACTACTGAAGCCGATTTTGTGCTATCTCTCTTTAATATAAGTAAAGCATTGTTCCATCCAGTACTTGGCTACATTATCTTCTTCTTGGTGACTCTGATACTGAGATGCAGTGGGCAGAAGAGTTTAGAGACCTCTCCTGGGATTAGTGACTAGTGCACGGTGGGGGTGGGGGGAAGGGGGAATCTGTTGGACAATCTGAGATTAAACTGGAAGAGTCCAACTGATTTATCAGAAGTTAATTTGCTGGTAGGGACTGAATGTTTGCCCCCCTCCCCCACCCCAAATCCATTGTTGAAGTCCTAATCCCCAGTGTGATGGTATTTGGAGGCTGGGCCCTTGGGAGATATTTAGGTTTAGATAGTGTCACGAGAGTGGGCCCACACAATGAGATTAGTGCCCTTATAAGAAAAGGAAGAGACCAGAGCCGCCTTTCTTCCTCTCATGTGAGGATACAGCAAGAAGGCCAGGGAGAGAGCCCTCACTAAGACCCGGATCTGCTGACAACTTGATCTTGGACTTCCCGGACTCCAGAACTATGAGAAATGAATATTGCTTCAGCCACCCAAATGATATATTTTGTTATAGCAGCTTGAGCTAAGACATACTTTCTGTTCTGCTACCCTCTATTCTGATTCCTGATTGTGTTTGTCAGTGTTTGTGTGTGTGTATGCTGACAAAAATAAAATCATTTATATGCCATTATTTAAAAATGATGCATTAGAACATCATTTATTTAATTCAGTCAGGCCTGAAGGAAAACAAGCGAGGCATAGAGACTTGAGGCTCTTCCAACAAACAAAAGAATGAAGGAATTTTTTATAGTATTTATAGACACCATGTTGAATACAGTTTCCCATGACAACCAATTAGTATGTTTGAGATTAATGGTTATAGTCCACAGGAGATAACATTAAATTTTTGAATTCTTGATATCTTAAGGGGACATGTTACAAATAATTTAGTAAGGATACATTTCTTTTGGTTACAAAATACTAAATAAGATAGTTATAAGATATGGATCAGGTATAAATCTACTCAGGACCTACTTCTGACAGGTGGTTTAGGATTTCTATCTTTATGAATGTTCCTGGCCTTTATCTTTATCTAAGAGTTCTTCTAATGGTTACACCACCAGAAACTTGTTTCTACCCTGTACATGTAACAACTACCACTGATTTTAGCAACTCTATAAAATGGTCCAGAGACTGAAGAAAGTTTCAGGAATTCAGAAAGTTCTTTTCCTCACTATTTGTTTACATTGTTTTTGTAACCTTGAACATGTCACCTAATTCCTCATTCTTATTTGAGAAAGGTTTTTTTTTTTTAAGACTTAATAATGATAAATCACATTGAAAAATGAAGTGTTAGATAAATAATGAAACATATAAGCATGCATGTTTATTTTAGAACTCAATCATATTTGGTTATTATTTCATACGTGATTTTACAGTTTTCTCTAGGCTACTTCATTCCTTCATTCTGAACAAAGCTTCATGACAGATTTTTAAAATTCCTGTTTCCCCACATTAAAGATTTTGTAAAGAGGTTGCATTAGTGTACTATATTTAATTTGAAGGTTAAAAAGGAATGTATTTTTTCTGAGTACTGATTTAATAAGAGATAGTCTTCCACTATGTAATACAGGTCCTCACATGCCCAGTTTCTCACTACAGGAGCATTTACTTCCCATTAATGTGTTCTTATGCCAAAAGCCTCTGTAGTTCTTTAATATTACAAGATCAAAACATGATAGGTAAGCTGCTGCCAGCTAAATAAGACTTTTCACTCCAAAATACTCTTGAGTGTCTCTTGACTTTCTATTTCTCTCCAGTTTTAACTCTGCTCCAGTCGGACTAAACTACTCACTGCTCTCCACATGTATTTGGCACCTGTGGTCACCCCACCTCCCCCTTTAGAATGTTTCCCTGCTCTCCTCTCATTCTGCAAAGCACAACTCAAGGCTGCCGTGACCTCATTCCTTCCAAGGTAATGTCTCCTTGTTTTGAGTCCCTATTCTTTCCTTCATACATCTTCTCCCTATCTTTGTTTTGTTTCAAGAATGGGTGAAACTGTTTTATACTTCTTTGCATCTCTTCCATTTCTAAGTATTGCAAACCTGTGTATGGTTAGTTGGTGGATATTGTGGGTAAATTACTTGATTCCATCCTTTAGTATTGGAAATAATGTTTAAAATTTACATAATGAGACTACTTTAGGTAAGTCATATATGATTACCAAAGGATGACCAAAAGTAAGACAGATTAGCTTTTAAAATGGCTATCTCTGGTGAGATTTATGTGTAAATTTGTATTTTGAAATGCTCGATATAAAAGAGGCCGAAAAATTGCATGTGTTTATTAGTAGCATGAATTTTTTCTTTTACTTATTTATTTACTTATTTATTTAAATCCCTGCTGCCACCACTTCCACCCTTGACCAGTTACTGATGTTGCTGTCTTCCCGTAAGAACTGCATCTCTAAAGGTGGGGCGTCTCCTCCCCCCAGGAGGTCGTGGCATGCACCTGGGGCCTGTCGCACCCCGGGGTATGGACCATGGCTCCACTGGGGCTCGAACCCAGGACCTTCTGCATGTAAAGCAGATGGGCTAACCACTACTCTATGGTACCACCCTGTGAATTTTTTCTTTAATAGTGTCTCTAAGCAGACAAGAAACAAAAAATTTGCTAACACATTGTGATTTTTAGTGTTAATTAAAAAGTAGAAATTATAGCCCTGAAAGGGACTAGTTCTATTTTGGCAGACAATTGCAAGCTTAAATCTGAACTTCCCTTAAGCTAGTTGCTTATTTATGCAAGTGTTTCATGAGTTTACAATTTCTTAAATATATTATTTCATTTACTTAACATTTTTGTATTCACTGAAGGCTAAAACAGACCACAACAAGTAAACAAATTAATAAATGATTATTCTACAGAACATAAGCAGGGGACTGAGATAGTATAAGTCAGACAGAGCATTCCAGAGGAAAGAAATAGTAAGCACAAAGCGCTGGAGCTAGAAGACCTTCAGGAATGGAAAGGAGGCCGGCGTGGTGGTCCACTGCGAGGAAGGGAAAGAACAAAAACAGGCGAAGTTGAGCATGGGCCAGAGGCCAGACCAAGCGAGGCCTATCGGGCCGCAATAGGAGTTTGGGTTTATAAGGGTGATGGGAAGCCTTTGAAAGGCTCGAGTGCTATGATCTGATTACATTTTCATAAGGATCTCTCAGCCTATTGTGGGAAAAAATGAATTGGAGGAGTTGAGAGTGGAAGGAAAAAGGCCCGTTGAAAGCTGGTGCCATGGTGGCTTGGGCCAGGCCGTTGGCAGGAAAAGAAGTGTATGGTTTTGAGATAAATTTGGAGACGAAACATACAGAAGTTGATGATGGATGAGATGTGAATAGTGAGGTAAGGAATGAATCAAGGATGAATCCCATGACCTTTTCATCCGTATGCATCTTTTCCCCCTAGGTTATTTTACCTTTTTCTAAAAACTGTCTTTCAGATCTTAAAGAAAGAATAACAAAAGGCATATAGAAAAAATGCGTTTGTATCTTTAAAAAGTATTGTGAAGTTCTTGCTTAGAATTCCGAACACGTGGCTTTTGGCCAAAGGCAATAAAATTAAAACGCGCACATTGGGTGCATAGCTGGCCAGATTGTGGGATCACTTAGAAAAGTATATTGAAAAATGTTTCTGTCTCTTGAACCACTTCCGATTGTAATATAAGTTCTACCAGTCCAACTAATTTTATATGCACAGAAAGTGGTACAGCTTCACAGGAAATATAAATTTTTCATTGACTAGCAGCCTGTAACTGCTTTAAGTGTAATTACACATTTTTCATTTAAGATCAATTTCACAAAATCGTTTTTATGACCTAAGGCTGCCTTCTTAATAATTGGGTGCAGCTAATTTATTAAGTTTTGCATGTGTTGGTATTGGTGTCATTCTCTCCTGGGTTTAATAGAAACAGGCTCCATGTGGATATGGAAAATACTCTCTGGTTTCATATTTATTTCCCTTATGCCGATCCAGTGAACCCTCTTTTGTTTCTCAGCATATACAACATATACTGTAGAAAGCCTGTGATAACCTGTTCTTAAAACAATTCAGCAGACAAATGAGGGTATTTTCCATTTAATTTTAGGGAAGATGCCCCCTCAGAACATTATTAAATCTGATGGCTCTCACTTGAAGCAGCATGAATAATTCATGGAGTTTAGGCATAATCAGGTGTTAGGCTTTGGGAAATTTTTAGTTGATGTGCAAAGGTTATTATTATTATTTTTCATGAAAGGAGAAGATCCTGTGGAGCTATCCTTCTATGCCAAGATTCAAGTGCTGTGGAGATTCCAGTAAAGGAGTGTAGGTGTGGGGTAGGAGCCACGTTACTTTACGTGGAGGGAAATATACTGATGTACATACTTAATTCAGTATGCTTATTTTAACCTGCATCTCCTCTCTTACATAAACATGAACAAGAGGTCTGACTTCATTTAATGGAAAGAGTCTAGAATAAAGTGGTGCATCCCAAAGCCCGGGCTCTTTGCCATGTGGACCATTAGGAGGAACTTGGCACTTGGGATTTTTTCCTCTGGCTATGCTGAGTCAGGAGTCCTAGAAAAGTGTCCAGCAGGGTCGCCCGAGGAAGCTCCATGTGGACTCTGACTCCACTATCTCTATTTTCCTTAACAGGGACGGCCTGGATTTTTTAGTTTTCTTTTATGAGAAGTATAGGTCTTCCTCTTTTCTTAAGGATCCCAACAGGGCATCATTGAAGATGCTAAGTATGCAAATGAGACTACTACATGATTCAGAAATGAGCTTGTAATTTAATTAGAAGATAAGGCAGATACGTGAGAAGCTGACCAGCAAGATAGCAGTCCGTGATGAGTGGCACCAATGGCAAAGCTGATGCTCCTGAGAGAAAGAGATCACTTTATTTTGGTAGTAGGTTGTAGGGAAGGCCCCTTAGCCATGGTACTATGGGTAGCTTTTGAGTGATTTAGGGAATTTTGATGAATGGCAAGTAAAGGAGAGATTTAAAAGGCTCATGATAGGAATGGACATGGCTTGTTAGGTAATGGTGGGGCTACTAGTTTCAGAAGCACAGGAGGTTTGTACCGGGGAGATAAGTTTGGGGCCAGGTTATGGAGGCCTCGAATTCCGGAGTGAGGTATCTGGGACGAAGGCAGTGGCATGGCCTTTGAGAGCTTCTGTGTAGGAAGAATGCATGATCAAAAGTCCTTTAGAAAGCAGGATTATTAGCAGGGTTTGCAGATATTTGGTGAATGAAGAATGCTAGGTGGGGATCTAAGATTATAGGCCGTTGCACTTTTTTATAGGATAAGTGAGATGACTAGCACATATAGGGAAAGGCAATGGTTTTTTCTCCTTATGAATTCCAATGATGTGCTCTCATTTTCTCAACCTCTGAAATGAGGAGCCACTTCAAGTAGCAAGTGCATGGTCCTTCTTGCATTTCTCTTGAGATATAAATGGTAGGATAGCATTTGTGGCAGAAATTTGGACAATATTATTCTAGAATTGATTATAATTGCCCTGTGGCTCTGTGTTCATGCTGGAGTTTACAGTCCAGTGAGCCTCCCTTATCTTTGACCAGCCCATGCTCCCCTAAGGTGGCCTAGAGATCCCTAGACACTGGCTATTTGGGATTTTGTTCTGAAGCTCCCAGGGCACATAGGGAAACTGAGAAAACAATACAGATGTTGAAAATTTAGGCAAGGGCTGCTAATCAGAGGACTGTGAACTTCCTGAGGGTATGAATTTGTTCACTGTGCACATTGGTAGTGCATATAGTAGTGAATACTCATATAGTCATTGATACAGAGTCTGGCACATAGTCAATGCTTTAAAATGTTTGTTGAATGAATAAATGAATATTGATGAATACCCTGAAGATCCTCTGGATGATCTCTTACAGAATGAGGTATCTATCTATATGTACATACAACCTACCTATCTGTCTAGAGAGATGAAGATACCAACCTACCTATCTGTCTAGAGAGAGATGAAGACATCTATCTATATGTACATATGTATGTACCTACCTACCAACCTACCTATCTGTCTAGAGAGAGATGAAGATAGACCAAGACCGAGACCTATCAGGCTATGTCCTCAAGGAAAATCGATAGAAAGACTGAGTAAATGAGGGCCCTATGAGACGCAGCAGGGAGAGTCACTTGAAGGATTGTGTAATTTAGTAGCAGCTTGAGGGCAACACGGTCTTTGCTTCCTTGGTTTGGTCCACCAGTGTTTTGAGAGATGAGTCCTCAGAATGGCTTTAAACAGCCTTCTTCTTTCTTTTCACAACATTCGTCACCTCTCTCTGCTTTGTGGTTGAGCACTAGTTGTGTGACTTGGTGACATGTCCAAGAATGTGATTTGTGCATTTACCATGTTTGTTGACCAAGCAAAGAACAGTGTAATATCTACCCAGGGCAAAGGCCATGCTTGAAACACTAGAAATGATTCTGGTGTCTTAGTTTTGGGTCTTACTGTGAAGAGTCTGATTGCTAAGGAGCTTGATCTGTCTGCATAGGTAGTAAGGTGGGAGCCATTGCAAAACTTTAAAGCAGGGGAGAACTACAATTCTAATTTGCTGAATGAAGAAAAAAATCTTTTATTTGTGATATTTTCAGAGACATTTGCTCTAGTATAGTGTATTTAAATAATAAAAACTTAAAAGAAAAAAAAAATAACATGGTTAAAATGTATGTAGAACTGGAGAGGAAGAAAGTAGAAAGCAGAGAAAGCAGTAAGAATGCTGTTAGCATGCCTAGGTGAGTAATGCTATGGGCTACAGGTGATTTTTCAGGATTGTTATATCTATTGTTGTGTTTTTGAGGATAAAATTTGGCCTGTGATGCAGCTGAATTTGCAAAATGACAGAATTTGTATTTCCATCAGAATTTAGTAAGTTATGAGATTAATTTTATCCATCAATGAATCAACAAATTGAAATTCTGAGGCTTTGTCATCTGGCAGAATTACATCTCCTTATATTTTGTTACTTGCCCAAAGGCATGTTTTTGGTTATCTTGCTTCTTGTAGAAGTTGAGTTGGAATCACATAAGAACATAGTGGAACATTACTTACTGAGAAGCACTAGTGAGTTTGGCCCCTGGTGCCTTGAAGGAGTTGGTTTAACCATCAGAGCACCTAAATTACACCCAGGGAGGATGTTAGAATTGGCCTCACCTTCACAGAGGGTAATAAACATACAAATTATTAACTTTGGTTAGATGCAGCATGAGAATTGTTATTTACTTAGTCCATTAAGAGATTCCTTTTTCCTCCCAAGCACCTACCTTACATCATCACAATTCCTGGGCTTGCCTGGGTGTGGCCTGAGTTTAGTCAGGGCTTAGTGTGTGGAGCATCTTTTTAAATACAAGTTTGGATGGAAGAATCTGAGAAGTGTATTCTTAGATAAAATGAAGGGAAAGCCTCCGTGTCTCCTTTATGTTTGTTTTCACCTTGCGAATCTCTTGTTTCGGCAGTACTGGAGTTACAGCTTCTGGATTAATCATGAAAGAAATAGCCTAGTATTGACACAAGCTTGGTAATTAGGAATAGAAATTTTCTTATTTTTGGCTGAAGGATCAGCTACCAGCCTTGGCTTACTGCTAAGATGGAGATTCAACCTGTGAGAGAAAGCTCACATAGGGTCTTCAGTCTAGGCTAGGGGGTCAGAAAACTTTTCCTATAAAGGATAGATTGGTAGATATTTTAGCCCTTGTGGGCCATATGGTCTTTGTCACAATGAGTCAACTCTGCTGTTGCAGTAAGGAAAGCAGCCACAGACAATACTTACATGAATAAGCATTATTGTGTTCCAGTACACTTTATTTACAAAATAGGTAGTGGCAGGATTTGGCCTGGGAGCTGTAGTTTGCTGACTGCTGGTCTAGGCAATAACTAATTTTAGAGAAGTGGCCTGAGGTGGAGATGGCTGCATTATTAGACTATATACTACATTTCCCCCCTAATTTTTCATTATATTTGCCTCTAGGTACCTTTCCACAAATATAACAGAAAATTATAGCACCCTTCAAACTCTGCAACTTGTTTTATTTAAGAACTCAATGCCATGTCAAGATGAATAACAGAAGTGCCAAAAGTCATTGTGGATTTGCCAGCAAATATATTTGTTGATGGACTGGATAAACGCTAATTATAGGGCAGTGAATGATCACATAATAAGATATATCACATGCAGGTGAGAAATTTGTATTTTTCATTTTTCTGGCATTCTCAAAATAACACTGGTTCTTTTTCTACATGGCTATGAACATTGAATTTCTCTGTTGATGTCCAATTGGCTTCTCAGCTCTGTTTAATCAGTGCCCAGAGGTTTTGATGCTGCACTGGGAACCATTGAGTGTTATGCTGCCTTTCTAATTTTTTCAAAGTTTAGAAAACCCATTGTATTACATCCCTCTTATACACCTGTTCGTATTTTCTCAGTCTTGCCTCCTCTTGTTCCAGCTCTGCAGGCCCTGAGTAACTTCACCCAAGTACAACCTGACAGCACCTTGCTTCCCGCCCAGGCCTTTCTAGTTGAGCACTGCAGGGGGTGCCCATGCCCACATCTTCACAGCCCACAAGTGAACATTCAACAAATAGGCATGGGAGCAAGTGGACAGATTCTTTACCTTTTTCTCCCATGTGGGATGACCCTGAAAATGCTGCTTTTAAAAATTCTCAGGGATACAGACCTGCAAATCAAGTATTCAGTCACACTTTGTGGTGGCGGGTTCAGTGATGCATCAGTATATTGGCTCAGTCCTTCCATGCTTCACTCAGCTTGTTCCTTGCCGCTGCTCTTCGGATTTGTTCTATCTGGTTAAATACTAACTACATGTTCTCTGGCTCAGCCTCCACCTTCTGGCGAACCCAGACCTAAGTGCTCTAGAAAGGCGTAACTTACATGCCAAAGAAACTACAGGACCTAAGAGAACATGTATGGGAGGGGATCCTGTGGGTGTTTCGATGGGGAGAAATGTATAGAATATAAACAGCCCCTCAGCTGGAATACCCAGCCATCTGATGGCACTAAGGGCCCCATTGTTTATGATCAGGGAGGTGGTAATCACCCTGGCATGCAGCAGCATCACAGTTATTCAGGCGTTCTTTCACCTGTGGTTCACTGAGATGCTTTGCAGGTAGGAGGTGAAGTCCCAGGTCATGTGACTGATTGAGCAGTAAGGGGCAAGGCAGTTATGAGGATGGTGGAGTGCTGTGGCTTCTGTGAGCTGCATTGCATGTCTTAAAAACAAATTTAAAATGGACAGTAATGGGCTGATATAATCAACTTACAACTAATAACATGCTTTGACACCAGAAGGCCTCTTTGACCTGTCAAAGGAGACTCATCTCCTGCATCTTCGGGGGAGGCTCCATTGAATTGTAAGGATCTAGTTGTAAATGTGGCAGAGCTGCAAAAGAGGCTGAAAAAAAGAGGTCTCCTATGTCAGAGTCAAAGCCCTGACTAGAAATGGCTGGGACCCTGAAGCTTGGGATGGGGACATTTGGGGGGCACACCTGAGAACAGTAAATCCCCAGGTCACCCTGAAGCCCCCCTGGATAGCAGGAGTAGCCCCTGTCCTCTAGCTGGCACACTGTGCAATGACCTCGCCTAAGGCAGATCCTTGAAAGATGTTCTTTCTCAGGATCTGCTCCTTCCACTCCTTGTTATTTCAAGCTGATGAAGTAAGGTCTCAGCATAACAGAAGGAAACAGCTTAGATGCCAAAGGCATTGCAGGTCCTGGGGGAACCCCACACAAGAGGGCGGGCGTCTTGTGGGTGTCTGATAGGAGAGGCTGGATGAGGAGAATTTATTGACTTGGGGTATTTACCTGTGTCTCTGGGCTCAATGTTTTGGCAGTAACTGCTGGAATCAGCACAGAAAACCATGGGAACTCTCTCTGCTTTACTTCTCTTAGTGCCTCCTCTTCACATCGCTGATGATTTCACTGATGCCTGGAGGGCCCATTTTGCCTGATGGTCTCACATCCTAGGAGTTTGCCCAGAATGCAAAGTAACCACTGACTGGTATTTGTTTTGCCTTATTTTTCTGAGTCCATAGGGTGGAAGAATGGTGTACTCTGCCTTGCATTTTCTAAGACATTCTCATCTCAGCCCTGGCAAGGATGCCTTCATTCTCTGTAAACGGCCTTGGGAGGTACTGAGGACATAACTCATAGCCAGCAGAAGGTGGCACTTCATGGAGGCTCAGGGTTCCCAGCTGGGTTTTGGCATTTCAGAAGGTGGCAAGAATTTCATTCCAAATCTGATCTCAGACTTGGAACCAGGTCCTAGAAATCCCTTCTGACTACGCCACAGGCATGGTGGGGGAAAAATGAGGAATGTCACAGCAAAGCAGGCTACCCTCTCCTCGCTCTGGCCCAGTGCCTTAAAGGAAAGGTACGCTGCCCACAGCTAACCCAAGTCCCAGCTAATGTTGATGTGAATAATTATTACTTTCCCTCCAGCAATGGTCCTTCCAGCTCATTTAGCCAGCGGTAAAGACTCTGATACAGCATTGTCTTTTTTTTTTTTTAAAAAAAAAACAGCCTCTAGGAGTTTTCTATTGCTTTTCTTGATCGTATCAGTTTCATGCATCAGCTGTTTATGCTTCTATAACTGCATTTGCATCTTTGTCTCTAGTCCTGGGCTGATTTCAAACAATATCATCAGCGTTCGAGCATTAGAAGGAAAAAAAAGCTCCAAGTAGATTGAGTGACACAAAAAGAATGAGACAACATCTGGGCCGTCAAAAGCCCCTAGTGTTCGAAACTTGTGCTTCACAAATGAATTTATAGTGAGTTTATTCATGTTTTTTCATTTGCATGTGTCCCCTAGCCTCCTTCTTAGTTTTGAGGCAGTGATAAAAGATTTTTCCCAGCTTGGTTTTCTTCCTGATGAGCTTCCATCAACAACCCTAAATTTCTTAGGACTTATTGAAAAGGTGTGAACTTTGTTTCTTTGAAACTTATTTGATGAAAACAGAAGAAATTGTGTAACCTCTCTTGGCAACTCCTCAGTTGCTTTTATTCAAAGGCTCAGTCCTGAGGTTGGCCCTCATAGTGAGAAATCACCTGAAAGGAAATACAAGTGGGTCTACAGTGTTACAAAGGCACTCCAATGTCTGAGAACTATGGCATATAATTGTTTTCATCTCCATTTGATGATAATCCCTGTGAAAAAGAGAGGATTATGTAAGATCAGTAGTAAAATATAAAGGAATGCTCAGGATGGTAAGCACCATATTCAGGTTTATGGTCACCTCTGGGAGGAGGGAGTGAAATGAACATAGGAGCCTTAAATGCATTTGTAAAGTTATTCTTAAGTTGGGCAGTGGGGACATAGGTGTTCACTCTGTTATCCTTGATTACTCTATTGCCCCTTGTACTTTAGTTTTTCTAATGAGCAAATCTTTCATTACTAAATGAATTTGTTTTTAAAAAAGGCCCAAGTTTTGCAGTGGACTTGAATTCAAATTCTTATTTCTCTTTTTTTCTAGTATGAGCAAATATCTTAGACCCTCTGAGTCTTAGTTTCTCCATCTATAAAATGAAGATAGTAATTCCCTTTACCACAGGGTTATTTTAGGATCAAATGAGAAACGCAGGTCAAGTAGATAGCTCAGTGTCTGACACACGCATAGAACATTCAACTAATATTATCTATGATAATTCTAGAAGGCTCTTGAGACACGCTTGTTAAATTTTAAATGAAATAATGTCTGTTGGGTGGGGTGGGAGGAGGGGTAAATGAATGAAGGGGGTCAGAAGGCACAGACTTCCAGTTATCAGTAAGTTCTGAGTCCTAACACCATGCTGGCTCTAGGTGACAATACTGTGTTGTATGTTTGAAAGTTGCTATGAGAGTACATTTTAAAAGTTCTCATCACAAGAAAAAATTGTAAGTATGTGAGGTGATGGATGTTAACTAAATGTATTGTGGTAATCATTTCACAATATATACATATATCAAATCATTTTGTTGTACACTTTAAACTTATGCAATTTTATATGTTAATTGTATCTCAATAAAACTGGAAAAATAATGTCTTTTGTCAATAGCAAATATATTATCAGTTCCCTTCCTCCCTACCGGACCTCCCACATCCCACCTCCTGCAGTCCATACTACACTTTGCATTATTCTTCTTGCTTTAAAGTTTATAGCAGCTTTTGGGGTTACTGCCAGCTCACTTCAAGCCGAGTCCTGCAAACTGAATCCCCTCAGCTCACGTCAGCTCTATTGCCTGCACTACCCTACCTTTCCAACCTTGCTCAGCTCCAGCAAAAGCCAGTGATGTGTCCAACTGCCACACCTGTGCTGTTGCATCACAGCCTGGTGGCAGGACAGCCTTGGAATGTACAGGCCTCCTTGTCAGTTTGACCTTCCATGGAATCGGTGAATGAACCAAGGAACAAAGGAAGGATCTCTTGCGCATACTACAGAAGAGAATAATGTAAAGAATAGTGTGGTAGAAAGGGGGCAGACATCAGAAAGCTGGGAAAAAGTCAGGCAATGTGCCGGATTTTTGTAATAAATTTTGTAATCATTCCCTCCTACCATAAAATTGAATAACAGCTGTAAAATCAATTACGAATATCATGAGTTAATTATTAAAACCACGTGAAGATCAAAAAAGTCTAGTAAACAAATCTTTCTGTACTGCAAATGTTGCTCAAGTATTCTGGAACCAGAATTCCAAGGTTCGTATCTCAACTCTGCCTCAACACAGAGAATTTAAGTAACTTATGACCTTTGGTAAGTCACTTTACCTCTGTGCCTCTTTCATAATGGGGGGAATAAGAGTGCCTATTTCATAGGTTTGTTGTGAAGATTATAAGTTAAGATGTGTAAATCAAACAGTGTTTAATAATAGGAAGTGTGCAATAATTACTGCTATTATTCTCTGCCTAATTTGATTGACATAGAAAGGTCTTCAGACAAGTTGTTGATATTTAAAAACACAAGCATGAATGCTATGGAGGTAATCATTTTGCAATGTGTATGTCAAGTCAACACTGTACTCTTTAAACTTACACAATGTCATATGTTGATTTTATCCCAATAAAGCTGGGAAAAATAAAAGTTAAAAACACAACATAATTTTATTATATTTTAACAGGATCACTGTTAAATAAACTGAAGGGATCAAAAGAGAAAGCAAGAGGACCAGCTGGGACACTTTTGTAGGAATTAAGGTAAGGTATTACGGCGGTTTGGACAGGGCAGTAACATTTAAGGTGGTGAGAAGTATACGCAACAACATACAAGGAATCTGTGCTTCGTGGTACCCGTCTTTATTACAAATCAAGTGCCTTTGTGTGTGTGTATGTTGTGTGTATGTATGTTTCTATGCATATCTCCGAGCTCTGTTCTATTAAGTTTACATATTTCTTACTCTGTGCGCACCACATTATTTTTAGTACTAAGGCTTTGCGATATATGCTAATACCTGGTAGAGTAGGTCCTCCCTTTTTGCTCTTCTTTTTCAGAGTTAACTTGGTTATCTATGTTCTTTTATTCTAATATATATATTTTAGAATAAATTTATCAAGTTCTTCAAACCAGAAATTTTGTTCAGGATTATACTAAATTTGGAAATTAATTTGGAGAAAATTGGCATCTTTACTATGTTGTTATCACATTCATGAACATGATCGAGCTCCTTAATATTTTTCGTATACTTTATTTTATGTCCTATAGAATTTTAAAATATTATTCACATTAAATGCTTTATTGTGAAGAGTATTTTATTTTTTATTTGATTATGGCTGGAATGAAGAAATATTATTGGTTTTATAAATTGACCTTAGTTTTAGAAAACTATTGAAGTATCTCATTCGATCTCATATCTCTTGATTTTATTGGGTTTTAATATTTTCTATAATTTAGTACCGTTTGGAACTGAAGTTCATAGTTTTTGCCTGAAACTTGAATTTGAAAATGAAAATGAAAAATTCAAGATCCCTCCTTTTCATAAGGATAAACAAAGTGTACAATTCCAGAACCACAGCAAAACCACAACTAGTAGTAAGTATTTGTCCAATTATAATCACACCAAACTGCATTACCAAACAGTGTCTTTCTTACTAGCAATAACAACAACAACAACAACAACAACAAAAATACTAATCTTTCAGCTCATATTTATTCTCAGCATAGTAATTCAGAAGCAGACATAAATATCTCAATCCCTAACATGTTTAAATTTATTATACTACAGTTAAATATTATTTTAATTTTTATTCGTAGTACATACTTGTTCACGATACATACTTGTCTTTCTGATAATATAAACATTAATGTTATGTTGTTTTCAAATTTTTTCATATATCGCATATATCAGTTTAATACAAGGAATGATTTAGAATTACATATCAATAGTAAAATTCACCAGATATTTAAATATTCAGACACAAGACTGTAAAAGGAATCTATTTTCAATTTTGTTTATTTACATATTTTCTTATGTAAAAGGATGCAGAAATCCATCAGTTTCAAACAATTCAGAATTACAAGTTTTATGATTTGAAAAAGATCATTTATATGGATTTACAGAGAATACTTGTGAATTTCTGTGAGCTACTCAAATAACAGTTAATTTAGTTACATTGCATTTTAGTAATTATAAATATTCACACTTGGTAGTAATTAAAAAACTTTCTAATAGTAGAGACTATTTTTCTGCCTAATAAAATACCAAGGAACACCATTTCTAGTTGGAGGCCGTCATTAGGCATACCCAGTGTTTCTAGATCATACATAAAGATGCTCACACAAATTTATTTTCCATGACATGATATTCTTCTGTTTAGGAGTTTGAAATGTTCCAAGGAAAGGAATAAATTGTATGCCAGACATCTCTCTTGAAAAATTGGAAGCAGCATAATTGGTCAAAACTTAAGGAAATAATTACATAAATTATGGCATTTCTACTTGATGGAATGATAGGCAGCCACTGAAATTTGAAGACTGTGTGGCATATGCAAAAGTACCTATGCTGCTAAATTAAGAAGGAAAATCTATAAAAATTGAACAAATACAAGGATCTTGACTATAGGTCTAAAATATGCATTCTTGACCAAGTAAGAAATGAAATTAATAGTTATTAGTGGGGGTGAGATCATGGGAGAACCCTTCATTCTCCAAATTTCCTGTTGTAGTACTAGTAATAGCCACACAATTGTCTTGAGTTTCTACTTTTGTGCCAGGTGCTGTACTAAATACTTAGTACACACAATTTCTAATTTTCACAACAACCTGTATCGTACTTCTCAAGCTTTAGTGAGCATCGGAATCCTCTTGAAGTCTTGTTAAAACAAGATTGCTGGGTTCCACCTTAGAGCTTCTGATTCATTAGGTTTGGGATAGGGTTTAAGAATTTGCATTTCTTTTTTTTTTTTTTCCCTCAGAGCTCTTGAGAGTGGATGGTGTGGGGGAGGGCAGGGACCGGTTCTGGGCACCCCCTACCCGCTTGGGAGCCCTGCATGCATTGCTCTCCCTAGCACCTGGTTCCCTCCAGGTGGGTGCAGAGGCTGAGGGGCTAGCCTGGGAAGGATACCAGAAAAAGCTGCAATCCCCTCACACACTCCTGCACGGAGCCTCAAGTGCTGGATACAGTTGTTTTCTTGCCTGTGGGGAGGGCTCTGAAGGGCATTCGGCTTGGTTGTCATAGTTCTGGCTTCTGTCTAGGCTGTGAGCAGATCAATAATTTGTATTTCTAATGAGCACCTGGAAGTGTGGTTGCTGCTGATCTGGTGCTATAGACCAAATGTGTTTGTCCCCGCAACCCCCAATTTCTGTGTTGAAATCCTAATTCCCAATGTGATGGGTATTAGGAGGTGGGACTTTTGAGAAGTGATTAGGTCATGAGGGCAGCATCCTCATGGATGGGATTAGTGCCCTTATAAAAGAGATTCAGAGAGCTCCCTTGCCTCTTCCACCATGTGAAGACACAGTGGACAGATGGCAGTCTATGAACTGAGAAGCAAGTCCTCACCAGACACCGAATCTGCCGGTGCCTCCATTTTAGACTTTCCAGCCTCCAGAACTGTGAGAAATGAATTTCTGTTATTTATAAGCCACCCAATCTATATACAGCAACTCAAACTGACCAAGTTACCCAGGGTCCACACTTTTAGGACCACTGATATATAACAGGCATTTCTCCCATTTTGTAAATAAGAAAATTGAGATTCAGAGGTTCAGTAACAAAGCTGGTAAGTTGTAGAACCAGGATTTAAACACAAATTTATCTATGTCCGAAGCCTGTCCCTTTTGCTTTATGCTTCACTTGTCCTTTAAATGTGGTCTTATTGATCAACCACAAAATGTCTCAGTTATCTTGTCAGGGTTATCTATCCAGGGTGCTACACAATTGGGTAACTGGTCACTAGGACGCTTTACAAGATGGCATATACCTGGGAAAATCAGAGTTTGGCTCTTTGGGCTCCAAAATTTAGAAACTGACATCTCGTTGGTATTTCTGAGTTGACTGAAGATTCCTGGGGCGACTTCTTACATGAACAAAACTCTCCACAGGCTGATGTGGACACCAGCTTAATAATTTACTAATTATTTACTATAATTGCCAGGGGATCATATTCTTGATTGGCGTGACCAGACATGCTCTCCCTGAGACATGTTATGTGCATAAGAAACCAAATAATCAGAAGGTTGCTTGATGACCATAAGGCAAGGATAAGGGATAGGATATGACTCAAATATTTCATGTCATCAGCTCTACTCGCATGTCCCAGTGCATATGTCTTCAGAGAAGAGA
Source organism: Pteropus alecto (assembly GCF_000325575.1). Taxonomy (NCBI): domain Eukaryota; kingdom Metazoa; phylum Chordata; class Mammalia; order Chiroptera; family Pteropodidae; genus Pteropus; species Pteropus alecto. The sequence continues at coordinate 14,446,992 of NW_006434709.1, forward strand.
CATCAGCAAGTGGATTGGTATTCGAGGTGAAATGACCAAATTCTTCCCTGGTCCCTGGATGCTTCTCAGATGGGCCCAACACTGTTAGCTGCTAGGAGCTCCCTTTCCCTTATGTCTCTAAGACCACTTTACCTTCTTTCAGACTCATTTAATGTGTCTAAAATAGCTTCAATTTTTTGAAAATCAAGACTTGTAGGTCTGGGACTGCTATGGTCTGGAAATTTGTGTCCTCAAATTCATATGTGAATCCTAACCCTTAAAGTGATAGTATTGAAATGTGGGATGTGGTTAGATCATAGGGTGGAACTCTCATAAATGGCATTAGTGTCTTTATAAAAGAGGCCACAGATAGGTCTCTTGCCCCTTCTGCCATGTGAGGGCATAGTGAGAAGATGTCTATCTATGAGGAAGTGGATCCTTACTAGACACTGAATTTTCTGGTGCCTTGATCTTGGACTTCCCAGTTTCTACAACTATGAGAAGTAAATTTCTGTTGTTTACAAACTACCTAGTTTATGATGTTTTTATTATTGCAGCCTGAAAGGACTAGGGCAGGGAGCCATTTTTCTCTGTAAGGTGACCCTCATGTTTACCCTGATCTATTTTTATACACTATTATAGTTTAGCTCTTAGGAGGCAATCTTATTTCTGTATGCAATGGGTTGATTCTTGGATTGCATGAGTAAAATCATGGAAATATCAGTTTTCTTGGCTTTATGGAGGTAAGCCCCAAAATTCAGAGAAAGGGTAGAGAAAAGAGTATAGTCGACATCTGGAAGCATCTGCAAGGCCCCAGATCTGAGCAAGCTGGTCCTGAGTCTGAGTCCTGCTCTGGTCAGCACCGAGGGCTTGGAGTGAGAGGCATCATCCATGAGCAGATTCAATGAACATATTTAATTTGTCGGCACAAGTGAATGATTGCCCTCATGGGGTTTCTGTCCAGGGCATGCCCTTCATGTGTGTCTGTTATACTCTTTAGACGAGTGGCCCTCAAAGTATGGAACTATTATGGGCTGAATTGTGCCACCCCCAAATTCACAAGTTGAAGTCCCATCCCTAGTTCCTCAGAATATAACTTTATTTGGAGAAAGGACCTTTAAAGAGATGATTAAGCTTACAGTGAGATCATATGAGTACACCCTAATTCACGTGACTACATTTAGAGACAGAGCCTTCAATGTGGTGATTGAGTTAAACTTAGGCCCTGATTGGGGCCTTAATGCAATATGACTGGTGTCCTTATAAGAAGAGAAAAGGACACCAGGGATGCAAACAGGAGAAAAAGCCATGTCAGAAAACAGTGAGAGGGAGAAGCCTCAGGAAAAACCAGACCTACCAACATCTTGATCTTCAACGTGACTTGTAAGAAAATAAGTTTCTGTTGTCTAAGCCCCAGTCTTTGGTCTTTTGTTATTGGCAGCCCTAGCTGTAGGTTCCCTTCAGGAGCAGCAGCAGCACCTGGGAGTTGTGGGAAACACAAGTTCTTGGGACCCACCAAATCAGAAATTCTGGGAGTTGGGCCCAGCAATCCGAGTTTTAGGAAGTCTTCCAGATGATTCTGATTCTCTTTACAGTTTGAGAACCAGCGCCCTACACCTTTATGTTTAAGCTATTTGGTGAAGGGACTCTAATATATTCCATATGCTGACAACATGAACATTAGTGTTACATTGTATGATCCCTTCTTGATTATATGTATATATATAGTCACACACACACACACACACACACACACACACACACACACACACACACATAGTTGTGGTGTGAGGTATCTAGGGTCTGTTTATGATGATCATGGCCAAAGAGGGTGTTTGGGTTATTAAGACTTATAGAGAGCAGCTTTGACTCAGGAACCTGAACTGTTTGCATTCAGATCACTTATGGGCTGTGTGTGACCTTAGACAAGTTACTTAGTCTCTCTGTGCTCCGTGTCCTCATTTATAATAAAATAGGAATCATGAGAAAATCATTTAATAAGGCCCGTTAGGAGGATTAAAGCCCTTAAATCCTTCTTGACACATAGTATGCACTATGTAAGTGTCTATTAAATGAAATGACTAACAGACTTCAGTTAGTTAAAGGAGTAACTTTTTAAATGGTTTAGAGAGCAGTTGGGGGAGGTTTGAGCAGGCTCTGGAGACTCCTGTTGGAGTCAGTCCCTGGCAGTATTTCCATGCTTGCCACTTCAGCACCTCCTAAGGCTGGCTAGCTAGTGAGCACCTGATAGTTAATGCCTCCCTAGCAAGGCCACTTTCTCAGGGTATTCCTCAGAAGTACTCCTAGAGGCGACAGAATGCATGAACACCATTGGTAAAAACAAGCTGCTGTTACAGAGTGTTTCTATCAGTTGTCTCTGCTCCATAGTGGTTAAGAGTTGCAGATCTTCCTTCACAGAAGATAGTTTCTCGATTAGGTATGGATCAACACAGGCATCTATCTCCAGACTGTGGCAAACCCACGAGGATTTTCTTTTTCTTCAGGAATATTTAAAAATTACCTCTTCTTTGGAGAGGACACCGACCAATATATATATATGACAGTTTCACTAATGCTCTTGTAATCTGTGTTTGTTCAGAAAGAAGGCTTCACCTTGTCAGTTCCCACTTAGGGGAACTTTTAGAGCTTGGATTTCAGAACGTTTATTTCAGTTTAGAAGTTCTTTGATTTGTTATACTTCTCTTTATGCCTGGAACTGCATTTTTAATATCTAGGCAGATGGTGTATAAACACTCCGGAATATTACACCCGCATTTTGCTTGGTGTGCTGGCGTAGGGCATTTCTTCAGAGTATAGATTTTCTTTGTTCCGATTATGACATAACTGCAAGATTTTCATCAACCAATTTAGAAGAATTTGAGTATATCCTAATGTGTTTGTACCTTAAGCAGTATTTTCCAGCTCTTATTTCTTGTAATTTGATACGTATTTCTTTTTTCTTTCAACCAACTCTTGCAATATTTTCTATAGATATTCCATTAAGGGAGAACAGACATTCTGAGTCAGTAAAGAATAAACTTATGCTAAATTATGCTCAAGGTTTTTGGGTAATAATGTGTTCTGAATAACGAAATAGGGTGTTTTTGTTAGTTTGTTTTTACAATAGAGAATAAGGCTGCATGGTTTTAGGTCAGGTCTTTTGAATATGGCAATTTGATTTGGGACCCAGGTCCAAAATGGTTAGCCTATTGATTAAACAAATTAGAATTTCTAAGTTTTGTTGTTATTCATAAAATTGAACAGTTAACTTTGCACAACCTCTGCTCTTATTGTCAGTTCTTTAAAAGAAATATTTATTAAATATTCGTTTATCAGCATTGTATTTGCATCTGCAGGGATCCAAGACATGTAAGACATGGTTTTTGTCCTGAAAAAGCTTAAAAATCCAGATGAGGGCACAGAACTAACACACATGGGAAAATTTAATATAAAACTATGTGCTTAAAGGAAAACAACTTTTTCCCGTCTCTGGATTTTTTGAGGAGGAATTTTCCTGAGTGCCCTCCAGGCCTCTCCCTTTTTATTCACTCGACCTTCATGGAGGAGAGGGAGTGACCCATGTGACTGGTGAAGCATGCTCTAGATGGTTCCATCCTTCTTCCTCCTCTTGGAAGCTAGCTTGTTCACATGGAAAATGGACCCTCTTCAGTGTTTCTCTTCCCAGGTGTGTGTTTCATCTGGGCATGTATCCATCCTTTGCCGTGGCTCAGGGCTGCCTATATAAATCTAGTGGTTAGTCTTAGCCAATACCAGTTGGTAATAGAGTAGATATCTTGGCCTTTGTATTTATTCTTTGTTTTAATTCTCAATTTTCACAGAAACCTGGTTAGGAAGAGAAGTGAACAGTATACGATACTAAAGCTAACATCCAAGGTAGATCAGTGGGGACTGTGAGTTGTTGGGGAAGACATGAGATTCATTGGGTTTGGATCTTGAGAAATGACTAGGACTTGGAAAACAGAAAGAAGGCAGGAGTTTTTTTCAGCCTCATTTGTAATCTCCTTAACTTTTAAACTAATGTTGTGGGGAGAGATAATTGATTTTTTTATTTGCGGGTGACTTCATAGCTTGAGGAAAACAATTTGAAGAACATCACAAAGAAAAAAAATTGAGGAGAGAATTCTAGATATTCATAATTTTCCAAGTTTGTGGATCGAAGCAAGATTTTGTTCATGATTGCTCTAATGGCAAAATGTTTTCTAAAGAAGGGTCATTCTCCCAAACCCACTAGTCAAAGTTAGCCAAGTTTGTGGAGAAGTGGCTTAGTCTACCAGACTTTCAAGTCCTACCGGTTGAGAGCAGGAGGAGTAAGTAGGGTGCTGCTTTCTGGAGCCACTTGCATCTTTGGGGCTCCCCTCTTCTTCAGGGTCTTTAAGGTGGCCACTGAGGACCAGATGCCAAACATAGAGCACAGCCTTCTGAAGGCATGTTGGAAAGTGGTCGCTCCACACGCCATGTGATTGTAGGCAAACCAGCTGGGTGCTCTCAAGGGTACTCTCATTGCTTCTCATTGGTCAGACGGTGAGATAAGGGCATGCTCTCAGACAGAGCTTTTGTTAGAAAATTTGAGTTAACCAGTAAGTTCTTGGAGCTCTATAAAATCTTGTGCATTTGAATACAAACAGATAGAAAATATTATCTCCAAATTAGCCCTCCTGTGGTGTTTTCAAACAGATCTGAGATCCCCATTTACATGGAAAAAAGCCTCTCAGAGCTTATTTGAAATCTGAGCGGACTGCAAAATGATTGATTTGTAGCAAATATGGCAGAATGACCAAGAGGGATTCAGGACAGCAAAGGACATTGTCTTGAATGAGATTAAAGATTCCTTAGCATGTCATGAACATTCCTGTACTTTCCTGCTTCCTCCAGTTCCTCATGCTCCAAATCTCGCCTCTTTC
>NW_006434709.1:14451909-14509741 GCF_000325575.1 Pteropus alecto
GACCAAATGTGAAGGGGAAAGCTGGAGTCCTGCTGTGTTTATTTTCCTTTATTTGTTCTGGATTTAGAGTTAAAACCTTCCAGTAGATGAACTGTATGAAGGGCTTTTCATTTCATATTGTGAAATGTGTTGTTATGCACAGTTCATTCTATTAAAAACTGAAATGTGTAAACCTAAATTAAAATGCATAGTGTGAATCCCTCAGAGGGGGCTTTTGAAACACCAGGACATGAAATCTTGCATAGATTTCTTGTTAACCAGAAAATTATTTTAGCAAGTGACCCTTCTTGAGGCCGCAGGAAGGAGCTGGGGGCATTGTGGGCCTCCGAAGCTGCAAGGTGGGTGCTTGATATTATGCACATTTATCTTGGTTGCCAGGAACTCTACACTGCCATCTGTCTCTAGCTTTGCCAGAAGCTACCTGTGGTTTAAAAGGCTGGAAAGGTCTAGACAACAAGGGGACTTGGGAAAATAATATGGAAATAAAATATTTGTAATTTTTTCATTAACTCTTCTCTTGACACACTGTATGAAGTGTTCAGCTTTCTTTCTCAGGTTTCTTGCTGTGAGGATACTTGCATGATGATTTTTTAAAAAAGACAAAACCAACTTCCTGTGGTAAACACGGTATTAACATGGTGTCATGAAATAGTTATCATCCTTTACATTTGAGCTATTTGCTAGTGCTCTAGATGGAGAAGCAAATCACTGCTTGGAGAGCTTTCCACAAAAAGAGGCTGAAATTGTTCACTAACGCTTGGTTCCTCTGCAGCCAAAAGGAATAAGAAAACTGAAGTAGTCATCAGTAGAGTTCAGGAAAATCCTTTTTTAGGCTACATTTCCAGTAATTGTCTCAATGCAGTGGCACTAATGCTGAAATCTGACCCTTCTGTCTTCTGCAACTGCATTCTAAAGAAACAGCTTTGGGAATCAGATTTTAAATTGTAGCTATTCAATGAACTGTGGATCACTAAGGCCTTAGCTAGGCATGTGAAGGGGAAATGGAAATTGCCCAGGTAAATGAAAATGTGATAGTAAATCTGTCATGTTTTTATTTCATCCTTAAGAATCAAAGTCTAACCCGTGCAATATAATCTGAAAAAATGAAGCAGTGAGTCTAAATGGTAATTGGCCATAGTTCTAGAAGATGGAATTTGGGCCAGCTACTTTGTTACTTTATCTGTGACCTTGGCCAACTTAATTCCTGTTTCCTGATTTCAAAAATGAAGAGTGAAAAGGATCCTACAACATACCACATGTAACTCACCAAGCCCAGTGCTGGGCACATCAGGAGATTCAATATTTCTACCTTTTTATTTCCATCTTGTTTCCTATCTGTATTTTATGTTGTTATTAGTAGGACAAGGTTAAATAGCAGAAATAATAAGGTAACATCAGAAATTATACTTTCCTGTTTATTTAAAAACAAAAATCACAAAATGAAAAAAGATTTTTCTCGATGATACCAAATAAATAAGTTGTTCAAATATGGAGAATTATCACTATAAAAATAATTTTTCTTTTTGCATGTAGCGTGATTTCAAGATACCCTGGTCTGACCCATAAAACCTAGCCTATACTTCTGCATGTCCTCCTTGACATTCCTTAGTGGTCTCTGTGTCTTCATCAGTAAATGCTTATAGAGCATCCAGTCGGTTTGGAGTGGAGGTAGCTTTAGGATCTCTGGAAGAGCTGGGCACTAGGAAACGGGGAGGATAAGTCTTGGGGCTCCCTCTGCCTCTGGCTGGCTGTGGTTTCTTGGATACCCTGAAGTGAAAAAAAAGCGTTTACCAAGGGTGAGTTCTCTTCCCTCTCCTTTCACACTCTCTCCTTCCGGATAGCGATAATGTGAGCCTGTGTCCTTGAAGGACTGTGAGTTTTTAGCTTGGGGATAGCAGGAGAGTAGAATTTCATGAGTCCTTGAAAGGCAAGTGCATTGGCCAGGGGTCCCAGGGCCCAGAGGGATGAGTAGGTAAATGAATGAAGGTGAGAACCCAAGAAGATCAGCTCTGGTGGAGACTGGTGAGTTGAGGAGCACAGCTCACTGTAACCTTGGCCCTAAATTCTTCTAAACATTTAAATGCAAAACTATCAAAATGGCCTCTGCAGCTGGATTTGGCCTCAGGTTGCCAGTTGACAGATTCTGGTGTGAACAGCCAGTTGGAGACTCAGGCAAATCTGAGAAAGGTGCTGACTGGTCTCTTCTGGGTGTTGTTCTTTTTGAGAGGGGTGGGCCCCAGTCTGAGTTTTAGTTTTTTTTCTGTTTTTAAAGGATTTGGCCTCATTGGAGCCTCTTATCCTGGAAAATCAGCAGAATCGTAACTGCAGAAATTTCCCTGAGTCAGCATGGGATGCTGATGTGCTCGCGGTCACACCTTTGGTTTTGTTCTGCAACTCAGAATTGGGTTTCCCCGCTGTGGCTGATGCAGTTGGCTTTGGTTACAGTGCAATAAATTCAAATAAACATTTATGAGGGTAAGTAATCATATTTTATGCAAACAAATTATTCTTCCTTAAAAGTCACTTTTTAAAAATGCATGCTGTTTCTTTTCTCAGTCAGCACATCAAGCTAATAAAAGTTATTGTATAATCAAAATTCCCTTTATGACTGTTTATTGTTCCCTTTATGTTAAATTTAGAAAATCGTTCTCCATTTTGTTTCTCTCTTCCCCCCATTAAAAATTTTATACTCTTACCTCTAGTGTAGGAAATCATGATTAGTTCGCGTATTGCATAATTATGGCAAAAAACTAGAGAGAGGTACTTTCGAGAAAGGACAGTGTCCATTAAAAAATGTGTGTAGGTTTCAAATCTAAGGAAACACATGAGTTTTACTACCTTACTAAAATTGGAGGTTAATATTAAAACAAAAGGCTTTGTGACACAAAGTGTCTTTCTGGTCGAACAATATAATATTTTCCTGCCCCATTTTAGGTGTCCATTTTGCTTCCTTATCAAGGTATTTATGAGGTTGCTGCTGAAGAGTTTATACAGAATTTGATGCAGGAGAACTTTTCTCTGCTTGCTTATCTCCTAGTGAAGAAAGAGCATAATGTAACTCAGACCTGTCACCTTGATATACTGAGTATGTGCGTTTGAACTCAGGAAACTGCCTCTAGGGAACAGAGTGAGAGATACTTTCAGTTCTAAAAGAATCTAGAAGGGAGATTAGGAAGAGAAAATTACAGGAATGAAGGATTGGGGGAAAAGGGAATGGTGAGTCATTATAGGGCACAACCCTTCTGAAGTGTTTTCCTGGGAGGGACCCTAAGTAGATGGTCAGCACTTATTTAGTGTCCTCAGTGGGTGGCCCAGTCTGTGCTATACATAGTGTTCTCTAAGGAGTGTGCACTCAGCTGGGGGAAACATCCAAAGCCATCTGAACCCACAAACTGAACCAGGTTTCCCAGACATTGCAGGGGTATAGAAGGCTCTTGCTACGGATGCAGTTATCTGAAAAGAAAGCCACTGAAACCCAGATGAGTTTAGCTTGCTTTCTGCATGAAGGAATATACAGTCTGGTTACTTGGTGATAGAACACAACTCTCTAGAGTCTTTGCTTTGGCATTTGACTGGGCAGAACCTTGTACCTAGAATAAGCACCTGCATGTCATCCCTCTAAAGCTTGAGATGGAGGAGACAATGTCAGAACATGAAACACATATAGACTTATGCCAGGTGATACAGGTCTCAATCCTATTTGGCCACTTACTGTGTAACCTTGGGTAGACTACTTAATCTTTCTGTACTTTGATTTTCTCATTTACAAAATAGTTAATAATACCTACTTCTTGGGGTTATTGTGAGAATAAGAGAATGCATACAAACTATTATTCATCACAGTACTTGGAATAAAATAGGTACTCAAAAAATAGTAGCTCTAGTACTTTTATTATGGTGATTTCCCATCATAGTAATTCTAACATAAAACAGTTAAACTGATTTGCATGTACTACTTAGATATGCAGTTATATGCAGTTCACTCTGGTTATTTAAATCCATTTTTATTCCATATTCAGTTTGAAGTACAGTTTATGTAATGAATATTACTCTCAGTCTTTTTACTAGAAACACTCAGAAAATTATTGCCAGCAACGTATAATAATTATAATATTTTTGACTTTGTGCTCTTAAAAATAACCAGTCAAACTTATAAATATCTAAGTGTAATATTTCCCTTTCTACTGTAGGGAAAAAAAAATATTTTTCCTCGATTGCAGTTCAACGTCTGAAAATAAACAGCACAGTGTAAACATTACCAGCCAAGCTATCTTGAGCTTAAAAATCAGTGAAAATAAATTTAACTTCAGAGAAAGATGAATGTACACCCCAAACTCCCATTTGAGAAGGTTTATGTCCTGGGGGTAAAGGTATTGAAAAATAGCTAGCCAAAATGGGATGCTGTCTTAAATTCTGGCTAAAATTATCATCATCATCATCATCATCATCATCATCATCATCATCATCATCAAACTTTCTGGGCTTAATGTATTATAATTTGTCTTTGGCTTCCATAGAAATGAGGTTTCACCCTGCAAAAATGTCAGAGCTTTCAAATTCTCAGGTGGATTTTCTGGCTCAGGGGAGAGTGCTGATCAGTTGAAAGGTGCACTGACGTCTGTAAGAAGTTGCATCCACTTCCCACAGGGCCCACAAGTTTTGGTTACAGGGTAAATACCATGTCACCTGTGCAGTTTATACCCCTTTCTCTCCAGCTGGTCTCTTTTCCTGGGGCCGTTCTTTCTTCTGTACTTTCCATTAACCACCTTTTCTTCTCTGTCAACACAGACAACCTAGAGCTGCCCTATTTGTGGTTGTGGTCTTATTATTCATTCTGTTGAACTGTACTGTCCCACCTTGCATTTCTATGTACTTTTGGAGCTGTTGGATTCTTGCTTCCATCCCTGGAGGTCACTGTAGTCACACTCTGAGCTGCTTCTGGTTTGGCCCTTGGCCTACTCCACCTTTGGCAGAGCTTCAAGTCCCTTTACCTGAAAGGAACTGACCACTATGTGAATTGATACTCTATTTTGAGCCTCACCTAAGCATTGAGGGTGAAAGATGGTGGTCCCAGCACTCCTAAGGTGGAGCTAAGTTTGCTGATTAGAATCAAGAGAACAGCTATGAAGTGAGATTGACTCAAGCATGGAAGTTAAATAAACTCCTTTCCCTCATATACATCAGGGGAAGATGACATTTGAAAAGGTAGGAAGGATAAGTACTGATATTTGGTGGTGTCAATGTCCTCTAGCTAAAGACCACCAGGAACACATATGTAGTTGAATAAGTTATTACTTTTTGAACTCTGGGGCATCTCAGTGAAAGGATACTGGGAAGGACTTACAGGATTTAAGCTTGTGCTGGTGATTTGGGGAGTGGTTTTAAGGAAGTGGGGCTTTGCTCTGATTGGATGCTGTCAGGAAGTGGGAGTAATTCCACGACTGGGTATCTTAACCATCTTATCTGTGGGGAGGATGGACTAGAGCCAGCTGAAAGTGTTAGTGGGAAAGAAGCAGCAGGTACCCATATTACCTGGGGTGGGAGGATGGTTTGGTATTTTGTGGGTTGAACAGTGTTCATGTTTTATTTCTGTTAACACATATGGAGTAGTCTTATTTTTGTCCTGATCCAGCCTGGCCACAGAGTGGTCTTGTCTGATATTGATGTTCCATAAAATTGTTTATGTTCAACAGAAGAACATCTAGGTTTAGTTGTATGTGCCAGGACAGTTCCTGGATGTCAGGAGCTGCTTTTCTCTTTCTCAGTAGTATGGTTATTCAAATAATTTTATGTGAGTATTAAGACAGGCTGTAAGATTGAGGACATCAGGGTGACAAATATATATTCATATGCTTATATATGTAATGTATTTTATTTATACATAAAGATTCCCTATGAAGTTGCTGAATGTAAGTTGATATGTATGTTAAGTACTAAATTCTGTCCTTGAAAAGAAGGGAAGTTCACATCCTCCTCATTAGTTGAAGGAAATTCCACAACTTCTCCTGTGACTCTCTTTCAGTGCCCTCAAAATTGCAAATGAATGAATTAGGAAGCCAGACCCCAGACTTAAAAGTGAATGACAAGGTCAGGTGTCTTTAATGATAGATGAAACTGATCACCTCTATAAATTATGATGGTATCTTATGGTTATATAGAGTTGCAGCATTCTTTGCTACAGGCCAGAAGCCCTGTGGATGGTCTCAAACAGGCAGCTTCCATGAGGTAGTCGTTGGGCTGGGGAATGTTGCTGGTATCATAACATCTTTGTGCAGCTAAATTTAACTGAGCTCCATTTGAAAGACAGCTGCCTGGCCTGCAAGAGGAAACTTAGAACTATAATGAATCATTGCACACCAGAGTAGATTAATACCATAATATCACGAAGAAATCATTTATAATGATGGTGAATTGTACAACGCAACAATGTGCTGACTTTAATTCTATTGCCATATGGCTTAAGGTTTACTTTTATGCCTTTGGGGAATAAAATGCTATGGTTTAAGGCTTTTTGCATAGACAAAATTATAAAAGCACACTGTTATTTTATTAGGAGAATGGAAATCTCAATAAAATGTAGACCTAGACCTAGGAAATGGAGATGAAGGAAGAAGATATAGCAAATACAGAATGTCTTTTATTTTGTAGTCAGTGAGAGCAGTGGGATATTTATGACTTTTTTTTCATGGTTCCTGAGACGGCAGGTGACTTCAGAATGTTTGGCCTCCACTATGGCACTGTAGCATTCAGTGCAAAACTGTCTCTGGTTACTTAAATTAGGGGTGGGCTTGGTGTACATAAATCTGAGTCAAGAACTTTGCCAGGACAGTGGCTGAACTGAGTGACGAGGTGATCATTTAGTAATAGCTAAAATTTTCTAAGTACTTATATGTGTCAGGTACTCGGCTAAAGATTTTCATATATAATCTGATTGATTCTCATAACAAATGTGTTACGTAGATATCACTAATGCTCCTATTTTATAGGATGGGTAAACTGAGGCTTTAAGAAATTAAAATATTTGTACAAAGTCACATAGCTGATAAATTCAAGGCTAAAACTGATGTAGATAGAAGGGAAAATAAAAATATACAATGTTTGGAATATCACAAAGTGTTTTAGAAGGAGCAACATCTGTTTAGATTTCTTAGTCTTGTTAAGGCAGCAAGCATTCATTGAATATGCAGTCTGCAGAGTTCTGGGACAGGCACTAGATCCTTACTGTCCTGGAAGCAAGTCACCTACACGAGTGAGAGCATGAAGGAGTCTCAGGGAGGAGCAGGGAGGCATGGGACATGGAAGGACATAGGACACATATCAGTAGTGATTTTTACTGGGAAAGTGATGGGTTTCAGTGAATACACCTATAGGCCATATTCTATTCCTTTTGCATATATCTCATAATTTAAAATGCTGCCTACATATCCCTGCAAAGAATGTTATGGTCTCCTATTTTTCAGAAAAGAATTTTGAGTTTGAGAGGCATCATCTAACTTGCTTAAAGTACACAGGACTAAAAGCTTTACCTTCCAAGTACCAAAGTAATTTAAGATCACTACAGGTACAGGTCAGCTGGCACTGCACTCAGATAAGGGACTTGACCAACTGCCCTTCTCTGTACCTCTGTTCCCCAGTCTGGCCAAATACTCACCCCTGTGTCACCTGTGAACCTTGGGTCAGCCAGGTGCTGGGATCAACGTCCCCAAAAGTCCTGCAGTCAGCAAGACTACATGATCAGTTAGTTGTGCACCAGCTGGTGCCTGACTGATGACTTTGTCTAGATTCCTGGCCTGGGGTCTTACTTCTTGTGGGCTGCTCTCCTGAGCATTGGTCTGTGCTACCCCCTGACCTGGGACACCTGTGCATCCACTAGATCCTGCCTGCCTCCTGCCTCCTGTTCTCTATCCCAGATACTTTGCCCCATCTAGGACTTATGCCAGGTCCCGGGTCCTGGTCTTTGTTATCTCTTTTAGCTTTCCAGGTCTAAATCACTCTGTTATCTTTAATTTTGAGGGTAGTTTATGCTATTAAACAAAGTTTTATTTTTCAGAAGTAAAGTAATATTAAAGTGTTGAAGATACTTTAAAAAATACATGCATTTCCCTGCAATTAGATCCTGAGACACCCACTATGCCTCAGATATACCTCTCTGAGATTTTACATTGGAGTCAATACAATCCTCTAGTGTAGTGGTTCTGAAACCTGGCTGCCCATTAGAACCCCCGAGGGAGCTTGAAAGACTGTCTGGGCTCTATTCCAGAGACTCTGATTTAGCTGCTCCAGAAGGTGGGCTCAGGAAACCACAGATAATTCTCTTGTGTAGCCAGGACTGGGGACTAGTGAGCTAGCACATCAACATTTTTAATATTAAGTGAAGCATTAAGATTTACCTTTTAGGTGGAGTTATCAGATTTAGTGAATAAAAATATAAGACGTCAAGTCGAATTTGAATTTCAGGTATAGGACAAATAATTTTTTAGTGTATGTTCCATTCAATAATTAAGACATATTTTCACTAAAAATTATTTGTCACTTATCTAAACTTCAGATTTAACTGGCATCCAGCATTTTATTTGGCAACCTTATTTTTGGGGAGAATCCCCATACTTTGGAGAACTTTTTTTCCTTTTCCTGGTTTGATTGATACTCAGACTAATATGGTTGTTCGTACTCATGTTCCATTGCAAAGGCACCTGAAATCAAAGTTTGCATGCTTAAATATTTCCGGAAATTTTACAGGAAAAAGTCTTATATATTCAAAGAAGCAAATGTTCAGGTAGCAATGGATTTCTCACTGCCCAGCTCCCTCTTACTTTTGCATGCTTTGGTTGGTGGCTTAGCCAGGAAACTTTATAATCATAACATTATGCTAGTTTCTTAAACCTATAGGTCATATTCTTGTCTTGGAACAAGAGAGGATTTCAAAGAACTCTTTCGGAAGAACTGTGGGAGAATTAGGTCTCTCATTGTAGCTAAAGAGGGAGAAAAGTGTGGTGGGATGCAGAGAAAGCAACTTACTGTATTGGCTTTGTCAGACAGGAGCAAAGTGATTGTGAACCAAGGTTTCATCAATAATGCATTATTATTTTGAAGACATTAGAGGTAAGTAAGTGTAAGCTTTATGATAGTTCTGACATTTTAATGGGCCCTTAAATGAAGTGAATTATTAAAAACCATACTTTGGATGAGGTCATGGACTCTTTAAGTTTAGGGATCGATATAAATAGCCTGTTCATGCCAATATGGCTAAAGCTATGCCAGAAATTTGTGCTGTCAGATTATTATAATGAAACCATGAGAACTCACCTTTTCCTTACCACCTACTGTCCTCCAACATACATCAAGAAGGCCAGATACAGAGCAGGGATCCAATACTGAAAGCCTTACCTTTTTCAGTTTTCATATTGAAAATATACATATATGTTGATCTTTCATTAAGTTATACTAAAAATAACAAGACAGAGATGACATTTTCTGTCTCTCTTCCTGTCTTTCCCTTAATGATCCAATTGTTTATTTTATCTAACTGCAAACATCTGGATGGCTCTAAACATCAATAATGTTAACTAGTGTTTAAAAGTTAAAAAAAAAGAGCACCTTTTCTTCAAATAGAATATTCTGTACAAGACCAGTATATATGTAGTACAGATAAAAGTGGAGCTTTGCATTTGAAGAGGGGGCCAGGACTGAGCCTTGCTTGCTCAGTTCCTCCCACTCTCACCTGAGGTCTCTTTGTAGAACCCCTATGGTTCTATGGAGCTCAGTTTGAAAATCACTGGTACAGACCAATCATCTGATATATTTAAACTTTTTATTTAGCCTCAGCTGTTTGAATATTTGATGTCATTAATATGCTTGTCAGTACGGCCAACTATTGTTCCTCTTGGCAGGATCTGTAGAACAAGGCAGTGTAGGGCTCTTACTATCAGAATCTTGTTAGCAGCATGCTTCGTTTTCATTGTATTGTTGCAGAGAAAAGGTGTCGAGAGATTTGCATCTAATGGCAGTGGAAAATGGCAGCTTGTCATTCACTGCAACTCAGCCCTCTTCTTGAATTGGAGAGCTGTAAGTACATAGGGTTTTGTGTTTGCAATTGAGAAAAAAAGAGTAAAGAGCCCTGAGCACAAAGGTATGGGAGAAAAATAATTGGAAAGCTCTTGGGGGAGGGAGGATGATGCCCCTGCTAATTGGATACCTTCTCCTAGATGTGTGTTAGCTTTTGATTCCTTTCACAATTCAGAAATTGGTTCTTAAACCTGTACCATACTTTCTAAATAGTATGAGAGAATTAAATGAGCAAGGCAAAAATATCAAAGAGAGATTTTAAAATGTAGGATAACTAGCTGAAAATAACAGAAAAGACACCTAAAAGTGGCTTAAAAATATGAATATATATTCTGTTGCACAATACATTCTTAGGTAGAGCAATTCTAGAGTTGATTAATTCCATAGCTTAACATTACTGAGAACCCAAATCTTACTATGTGTCTGTTCCGCCATTGTTAGCATTTGTATTCTGACTTGTCCTCTCGTGGTTGCAAGGTCTCAGACATGTCCCAGGCGGGTGACACCTTTGATGGATGAAGAGGGATATTTCTTCCTGTATGTCTCTTTTCGTTCAATGAGAAAAACTATTCCCAAAGGCCCCTTGCAGACTTTCCCTCACACATCATTGGCCAACACAGTTAGATAAACCCAAGCCTAAAACAATCACAGGAAAAGGAAATATTTGACTTGGGCCAATCATGATTTATCACCTGGGGCTGAAGAAAAAAGGGAAGAAATTTCAATCAATAGAATCTACCAGATCTGTCATACCTTGTCATTTGTTTTTTGGATACTTCAGTGATCTCCAGTAAACCACAAGAATATTGTAAAAGTTTTAAAGCCATGTTATTATGAACAATTCTTAATTTAAAAATGCATAAGCTGAAGAACAATTTTTTTTAAAACCCCTACATTTTATAGTATACACCAAAACAAACTCCAGATGGATTTGAGGCAACTACAAAAAAATAAACAAAACAAAACACTTCTTCATAAATTCTAGAGAAACTAGAAGAAAACAGCAGTTGACATCAGAGGAAGAATGTAAATTCTCTTAACTTTGCAGCAATAAAATGCAATAGAAGAAATAACAAAAGTTGAGATATTGGGATATAAAAATTATGGATTTTTGTATAATGAAAAAGCAAACTAGTAAAAATGTACAACTGGATGGACAAATATTTTAATCAAAGATTACAAAAGGTTAGTATTGCTAATCTATAATTTTCCATTCAAATTTATAAGAAAAAATATACATTAAGACTAGAATAAGCATAAAATACAGGAGATCGTTCATAAGAGGGGAAACATAAAAATCTCTACAACCTCATTAGGAATCAAAGAAATTCAAATGAAAGCAAATTTGAGATGCAATTTTGTACCTTCTAGCAAAACTTTAAAAGATTATAATTTTGGTTGTAGTACAGCTGATACACTAATTCATTGCTTAAATTGATATATCTTTTTGAAAAAGTAAATGTGATAATATCTAATGAGAGTCACAAAGATGTTCATAATATTTTTATTAATAATTCAAATATAGAAACGTATTCTAACCAAATAAATCAAGAGAAGTAAGGAGCTATATATTCAAAGATATTCACTGTAGTAGAAGCTCTAATGGAACAACTGGAAACACTGAAATGTGCACTATATGGAAATGGTTTATGAAATATGGTCAAATATTATTCAAACATCTAGAATCTTAACTGTGAAGACATTATAACAACAAGAAAAATGTTCGTAATAAAACATGAGAAAATGGTAGAAATCAGAATTCTATTTGCATTCTGATAACAATTAACTATTTCCATGTGGAAGATAATATGCAAAGATCAAAACCATATTAGGAGGATGGGCTATTGGTGATATCTTAATTGTATAAAAAAAGTCTTTAATGTAGCTCTATTAATTATCTACTCCTATGTAATGTATTATCTCCCAAATTAGTGGCTTAAAACAACAAACATTTTTTGTCTCAGTTTCTGTGATCAGAAATTTGAGAGCAGCTTATTTGGATGGTTTGCACTTGAGGTCTCAGCTGTACTATCAGTCATTAGGCTCAGACTGGACTGAGACTGGACGATCTGCTTTGGGGCTCACTTATGTGACTGTTGGCAAGAGGCCTCAGTTCTTCACTATGTGAGTCTCTCCATACGGTTTCTTGAGTGTCCTCACGGATACTTTTCCGAGAGAAAGAAAAAGAGAAAGAAAGAGAGAGAGGAGATTGCAATCCTCTTTACTATCTAGTCTTCAAGTCATATACCATCACATCCATTTTATTCTATTTGCCTAAAGTGAGTTACTAAACATAGAACACATTCAAAGGGAAAGGAATTAGGCTCCACCTTTTGAAAGGCATATCAAAGCATTTGTGAACATATTTAAAATCACAGCAGTAGTTAAGATTTCTTTTCATTAAAGATATGCTGAAATGGAAAAGTGGATGACCCATATCAAGTGTATGAGATATGAGTGTTGAGTGGAGGAAGTATGAAAAAAAAAGAGAGGAAGTGGCCTATTGTGACCAAACTAAAATGCCAAAGAAAACTTAGACTGTACTCCCAGGTGAGTGTCATTACCCTATCAGTGTAGAGCTGGAGTGGTGGTATTGCTGGTTTGTCTCTCAGGTGGGTCCAGAGGGAGTAGATAGAAAAATGGTGTCATGTCTTGCCAGCAGATGACAAGAGAGTTCCTTTTTTTTATTTTTTAACTTATTTTTATTAAAACAACTCTGCACAGATTAAGTATAATATTTTCTTAGCTATCTCTGAGGGACCTTATCTGATTGAAAGCTCTGGTTGTTAGGTATACATTTCATCTGAAGGAACAATTAGCCATTGCAATACACTTGGAACTCAATTTTTTAAAAAAAATCACAGAACGTGAGCTAAGATCTGTAAATAATAAACACATATGGAAATATGAAAAGCAAAGGCCAGTTAGTGCCAGAGTTATAGTGAAGTAGACCAGAGCACTGTGCTTGATCTCAGAAATACTTTTTTAAGTTATATTCACTTTTCGAGTATCTTGGGAACTGGGAACTGGACACCTTGTAGGGCTATTTTTCATGCTCTGTTTTCCTTCTGCCCAGCTTTTGGTGACTATAAATGTTTCTGGGTCCTCTATTAGAGAGCAAGTGAGAAATGTGATGATGATGACAACAGTAACACTCTGAGATGTCTCTGAGGGGGAGTTGGAGAGTTTTTCTATAGATTTTTAAAAATGTCATTTTAGTCTCAAAAGTTAATATTGTATGGTGGATGAAGCGTGGACTTTGGAATCGAAAAGACCTGAGTTCGATCCCTTGCTTTGTCACTTTATTCATTCGATAAAGACTTATGATGCCAAACACTGTGGTAGATGCCAGGGATATAGTGATGAAGAGCAGTGGCACCACCATCAAAGGGTTTGGTCTAGTGGAGACTATAAACAACAAAAAAGTCAGGAAAGCCCAAGGTGCTGAGAGAACTAATAGGAGGGCACTTACCTGCTCTTGGTGGTGGGAGGTGCTGTCAGGAAAGATTCCAAAGAAGAAGAAACATTTACATTTAACCGAAGAGCAAAGAAGAACAGGTACAAGGATCTGGAAATAAAAGGAAGCACTGCCATATCGTGCATCTGAATGTAGCTCTGGATAGTTGAGTGGCAGACATTGACGGCTGGCTGGCCTGAGGGCCGTTTCTATCTTTTTTTTCTTTCTCACTTTCCATCATAGAAGCCTCTCTTGCAGCTAATGATGGCCATGTGATATAGTTCTACACAATGGGATATTTGCATTGTGTGCTGGAGGGATTCTGGGAGAGTTTTTGTTTTCATGATTAAGGAGGAAAATTTGGCTGGCACAGATGTTTGCCATCGTCCTCTTTCTTGTTTTGATTGCTGATAGGATGCTTATAACAAAAGCTACCATTTTGTGACCATGAAGTTACAACACCTTATACCAGAATAGTGGGAAGAAGAAATATAGAAGGAGCGTGGGTTCTTGCTGACATCACAGAGCCACTGTGCCAGTGTTGCTTTTCCTACCTACAGACTTCTTAAGTGAAAAAAAAAATTCTGTCAAAGACACTATATATCACATTTCTAACTGATAGAGAATGCAACAACAAATTAGAGTTCGAGACAAGAAAAAAGATGAGGTTAGAGTTATAAACCATGTTAAGAAATTTAAACCCTGTTTCAAGGGCAATTGGAAAACTTTGGCAAATAAATTAATTTCTCTATGCCTCAGTTTTCTCATCTTTAAAATAGGAATAATAATGTCTGCCATGTGGTTTTTGAAGATTAAATGAAATAATGTAAAATGCCCAATAGTGTTGGCACTTAATAGACAACTTAATAATCTACAGTTATTTTTATGATAACAATGACAAAGAAGAAAAAAATTCAATTATCTGTACAACCCTGTATTTTGTGGCTCCTTTGTTCATTTGTTCATTCATTTACCAAAAATATATTAAGCAATAATTATATGTCAGGTTCCATATTAGTACAGGACAGAAATGATCCTTGCTCTCATAGAATTTGCCATTCTAGTGGGAAGTGACAAAAATAAGCAAACAAACCGGGAAACAAGATAATTTCAGGTATATCTGACCTGTTCTCTAAGTTGCGTAGTAACTTGGTGACAGATCTACTTCTTGGAAGTGGGTGTCTCATAGGCAGAAAGAAGAGTTTCTAATGAATCTGAAAATACCAAAGAATCTAAAAACACCAAGGAAAGCACTTGTGGTAAAATGAAAGTGTTTCCTTAAATAGCATTGTAGAGTATGGAGTGTATATTGGAGAGCAAGGCAGGATACAGACAGGGAGAAAAAGCAGGGACATCACGAGCAGAGACTATTTCTCAGGCCCTTGTGAGGTTCCTTCTCTATCTTGAATAGACCACAGCCTGGCGGCACCCTCTGGCCAGGGAGCTCACCTATACATTAATCTGCAGGATGCAACCTAGATGAGTTTAAGCAGTTTGTAGGAAAATAGGGGCAACTTTAAGGGGGTGTAGTGTAGGTTCTGGAATTAAGTTGTCTAGGCTCAAACTGAACCCCACCCCTTAAGTGCGGTGTGGTCTTAAGAAAGTTACTTAACATTGCTCAGACTCAATTTCCTAATCGTTTAATGAGGAACAATAATAGTAGTTATTACTTTGTCATTTTGAAGATTGGACTAATCTATGCAAAGTGCTAATGTATAGTAAGGACTCAATAAATATGAGCTACTTTTGCTGTTGTTAGTTTTCCTAGTGGTAGAATCTCAGCCATTAAACTCAATCTTCAATTTTGGAGAATTCACTATCTCTTTTTCTTTCTCTCTTTAAAAAAATGAATTATTTTTTAAAGAAACTTTCTATTTTAATATGACTATTTTTGTCCACTCAGATCTCATGAGGAATCTCTGAAGATTACTGGCAGTGGTTAGTTGTTTTCAGAAGAAAGTTCTCTAAGGATCCTGGGATGTAAGTCATTGAGCCCAGGACACTTGGATTTACAGAGCAAATCCCTCTACTGGGGTATTCATCAGAAACAGGTCATCTCATCATGATTTGTGTCAACTGTCATTTCCACATGCTCATATATTTCTTCTTTAGAAGCTTAAATATGGCCAGAGTCACTTTGCAGAAGCTAGGGGCTTTCTCTCCCTTCAAAGTCAGGAAAATCTTCACTCATTGGACAAATACTTACTGAGCACTTACTGTATGCTGGTAGTGTTTTTCAGACTACACAGTCCTTAACGCTTCTGGTACCTCTCTCAGAGAGGTCATGAGTTTTAGAGGCGATTTGATAGCTGATAGTTGTCTATGGTTGATACAAAATTGTCTATAACCAGTGAGAAAGCTTGTTTGCCTGTGAATGATGAGTTGCTGAAAGATACTCGCCTTTCATTCACTTTGACAAACTTTTCTTCCTTTTATGAGAGAATATTCTTCTGTTGCACAAACTTTCCTTCTGTGATACCATAATTTTACAGTCCATCTTCTCCTCCTTCCTTGCCATGGTATTAAGTGGCTGTGGAAACCATTTCTCTGTGTGTGGCCAGGGCAGACACAGGAAAATGAACCAACCTGATTTCCTTTTCTTAATTAAGACAGTTTTGAGCTGTGAAAGTAAAACACTGTTGTCATCTCTTTATTGGTTGGTCCTTTAATAAAATAGGTTCTTGTGGACGTGCTGTAAATATGAATGATAAAGCTGAAAAAATAATGGATTATAATGGAAATTCCAAGTAAAGACAGTTTAAGCCTGGGCATTCCTCAAAAGGAACCTCTCCTCTCAGAAACCTCTACTACAGGCTTATTTTTCTCAGGTAACAGGTTGGCATTATTAGCTCAGTGGTTCAATGATATTAGAGCTGGAAAGCACCAAACACATCTCTTTCTTTTATTAGGAAGGGTAATCTTTTCCCCAAGACCCCGCCTGACTTCCCTTGCCAGGTGATTACCAGGACTGGATCACATGGCTACCCCTCCATGCAGGAATGTCTGGGGAAGTGGGAAGTGAGTGGTTGTGATTGATTTACACCAATCAAAATTCATTCCTTGGGGTTGGACATGTTTTTACCCCAGTCAAAATTAAGGTTTTATTAGCAAGAAGGAGAAATAGCTAATCATGTGTGCCCCATAGTCCATTTTCCCTGTCATTTTTGTTACTTGGAGCCACATGGAACAGGATATTGGAAGCACGTAAGAGGGCCACTGTTTTCAATTTTATTCTCACCGTGATCCAGAGCACAGCAGGAAGCAAAAACACTCACCTTGTAATCGAGGGAATGTCCTCATGTTGCAATTCGTGTCTTTTCAGGGGCACTACTTCCTCTAATTCACTCCTATATGGAGACCAACACGCTTTACCTCATTCTCCATCCTCCCTCAAAGCTTGGTTCCAACACATTTTGATGGCTGCAGAGCAAACAGCAGAGCTTTTCTACTTGTCACAGTCATGCATACCTTTTCAGGCTGATAATAGAGGGGAAAATAAGATGTCAGAAATAGATAACTATTTCAGCCAACAGGTGCTCTTTGTGTCTAAAATGAAAAGCAAAACAAATCTCTGAACCTTAAACATTAGAGATCCAGAGATAATGCAATGATGAAAGATAAAGTTAGTATCACAGCAGAGAGGAAACAGTTTTCATCATTGGTGACAGGTTAGCAGACGGTCTACACATTGACTTTTTATTTCAGCTTTGAGTTATATTAATGTTCTCTCATCCTAGAATGTTTCCTTCTCTGGTAGCAATAAATTAGAATTATGACCATTTGGTTAGCAGTCCTGTTTTGGATATTGGAGATTGGAGGTAGTTGCAGGGAGGTGGGGTAAGAGGGGATATTAAAGACATATTTGTCAACATGTGTTTCCAAGGGGCACATCAGTGCAGGCAGGAGCTGCCATCTGCTGTGTGCAGATTGACAGATTGATGGTCGGCTGATTGACAGTTAGAAAAGCTTACGTGGACTTAGTGTTAGCATTACCTTTCCAGAGTGGAGGGGGCTGTGCATTCTGTATGAAGAAAAACCTTCTCCTGACGTAGGAAGGATTGTCCATCTTGACTCCTTGCATGTGTAATTTTCCCCTTTCTGCTTTGGGGGCAGCCATGTTGAACTCAGCCAAAGGAGTCCTGTGTCATAAGTCTTTTATTTTTCTGCCTACTAGATAAAGAATTTTCTTGCTCAAGATAAAGAATTTTCTTGAGGTTTGCAAATTATGTTCTAGATGTCCAAATGGCCCCATTATTGATGTTGTCCTGAGAGGAGGATGGACAGTTTGATCGTGTGGCTCTTTGAGTCATTTGTGGGGCTGTTAAGCATTAGCCTGAAACCGTAGGTGAAGGTGGGGCTGGACACTTCTAGGGATTGAAGCACATTCATCTAAATCGAAATCTAAGGTGACTGCCAGCATTACATCCAAGGACAAAGACCCATTCCCTACAGCTAAATCAGAAATGAGTGAAGGATTTGAGGGAATTCCCTAGGCAAGTGATCCATTCCTAGGTTTAAAAGCACAGAGGAAGTTTCCTTCAGCCTTTATGCTCTGACTCAAAGGTGAGTGAAAATGCAAACTTGGGGTTGTTAGTAAAAAAGTTTTGATTATTGTTATGTATTTTATACATCTAATAGAAAGCTGTAAGAATCATGGAATTTGAGCATTGCTTTTGGCTGCAGGTAATTTTAAACAAAAAATGAAGTTGGTGTTGTTCCCTCCCTTTCTCCCTCCTTCCCTTCTTCTCTTCCTTCCCTCCTAATATGCCTATAGGTTTAAGAGTTTTTCATTTAATGTGAGAATAAAATTAAACAAAATGACTGAAAGGCCAAAAAAAGAGGAACAAAAACTCAAACAAACAAAAAACCTAGTATCTTCTCGACTCTCATTTCTCTTAGTTCCTTCAGCTAAGCCTTATCTGCTTTGCAAATGAAAACCCTAGAATGGCAGAAGGAAGAAATCCTCTTTCTGTAATTCCAGAAGTAAGCATTCCCAAACTTGATGGCACTGGCTGACTTTCCCCAGGAGCTATGTCCCTGGCTCTTCCTCCCTTTAGTTCCTTGGGGGGCAGGTTTACCAGCTCTGACCTGCAGCTTGAACTGTCACTGGGAGTGCAGGCAGGTTCAGCTTCCACAGGAAGTCTGCCCTGGGGGGCTATGTGGGAAAGGATGTTGTGGGTGGAAATTGTCTGTTTTAACCTTTCTAGACTTGATTATCTTATTTCTATTGTGTGTTATTTCCTGAAATGAGCTTTACCAGTGTGGTTTCCAGAATCATTTTAACTTGACCTTTTCATGGAAATCACTTTCACAGGAACCTTCTGTGGGGAAGTGGCTTCAGCTGCTATGTGGTTTTGTTTTTATGGCATCCCAGTTCACAGATGAAGAAATTGAGGCAGTTCTTTTTGGGGAGATTTATATGTACTGTAAGGGCAGCAAATGTGAGATGAGGCTTGTGTTACATGTCTCTTATGCTTTAGGTTATCTTTACCCTGATACAGCTATGAATATTATCATTTCTCAGGAATATTTTCTACTAAGCTGATTTAGGAGGAATTAAAACTTTTTTTTTTTTTCATCATGCAAGATAGAAATGTTGCTACTGTTGGGGAAGTATAATTAAAAACCAAATCTTCTCCCAATCCAGAAATCCTCTCCATAAAGTAGTAGAGAATAAAAACAGCCGTATTATGGAATATGCATCAAACCAGTGTGTGAGGCACAGCACAGGCAGTCTGCTAAGAGATTGGAAAGACAGAAAGAAATCTCACTCCTAAAGCAGCTGAGCAGATACAACCCAACACATACATGTGTCAAGGCAAACAACAACTAGTTCTCAACTAAGAAGACATATAATTCATCCTAACTGTACCTGGTAATTGGGATGACCATCTGTATTAACTTATTGGCTTTATCTAGAGAAAACAAACCTCATAGCTTTATGATAAGAAGTAGATTGACAAATTGGAGCAAGGCACCCACAGAATTTAGATTTATACCTTCTCATGGAAACTGGGGGATAAGGGTGCTATTTACCTAGATATTTACTTTTCAAAGAGATGGCTCCCAGGTCCTAGAGAAAGACATTCCTAGATCCCAAAGCTGACAAAAGGCCTATGTGGTTTTCAAAAGGATTTATGTACATTACAAAGAGAAAAGAAAGTAATTATAAGTTTTCTAAAGAAAATTATGAAAAAGGAGGTGGGAGAAGTCTCTTCTATTATTTCAATAAGGAGAATTAACTCTCTTATTTTTAATTAGTTGTTTTTACATTACTACTACTCACTACTACATTTTTCCCATGAAAATTGCCAGTAGGCACTAACCACACTAAGAGGAGAGGCTGTGCCTTTCAGTGCCTTTCGGGCTTTAGCTTATGTTATAGGAGGTCATCAAGTATGACCACAGGCTGACTCTTGAGCTGGACCGAGGAAATCTGCTGCTCTTCACCCACTCCTTGTCCTGGGAATGTGTGTTCCCTCCACTGTTTCCATAGCTGGAGCCATTTTCAAGGGATCAGCCTTGAAAGAATAATGTGTTGTTGAAACCATCTGGACTGAATACGTGACCGAACCTAGTTAAGGCCTCTGTATGACCTGCCGATTCTGGTGGTCAGGAACAGAAATCTGTCGGGTGGATGCAGAGATCTACTTGTCTTGTGGTCGCCTAAGACAAGCCTTGTAAGTTTTCTTACTTATTAAACCTGCCACTCACCAGTCTGGAGCGGTCTGCCTCTATCTTTGTCTCTCCTTGCCCTCTTTGTCCTGAGGCCACTTTCACATTTTATCCAGGAAGCTCCTGAGGTTTCAAACCAAGAGCATGGAGAAGAATTAGCCAAGAAATGTTCAAGGTGCAGAATCCTGGACTCTAAGCTCTAGTCCCAACTCCGAAGAGTCTAATTCTGTCTGAAAAAGAACTCAGGAATCTGAATTTTTAGCACTACTCAATGTGAAAACTTGAGCAGACAGAACTGAGCTCTGGAGTAAGACTGATCCAGCTTTGGGTCATTACTAGCTACACAGTCTCAGAAAAGTTACTTCTCTGAGCACCAATGACCTTATGGACAAGGACATTTACTTGTCAAGACTGAGTGAGGATGACAAGACTGAATGTAAAATGCCCTAAACAGTGTCCGGAGTATAGACTGTGCACAATAGATAGTAGCTGCCATTCCTGTTATTACTGTGTAAGCTGTTAACCTCAATTATATAAATTTTAGAAATGGACCTCAAACATAAAGTTGAAAGGTCACATAAACTCTGAGCTATCTGCAAGATTTAATAGGTGAGTCTTACTTCATGAGTGCGTTAGATTGGACTTTTTTTTTTTTTTTTCCAGGTAACAGAAATGAACTTGAGCTAGTATAAAAAAAACAAAAGAAAATGAAACATTTATTATAAGGATACAAGGTGTTGTCAGAATGTATGGATAGGAATTTGCTGGGTATTTGGGAGATCTTGGAGGCTGAGAACTTGTATTGGAGGTTCCTTTTTTTTTTTGGTCTCTGCTTGTTTTTGAGAAGCTGCTTCATTCTCTCTCCTCTTTGTAGACTATGTTTCACCTTGGATATGAACCTGAGGCCCAAGATGGGGCTGAGGCCCAAGATGGAGCCTGCAAGTTCTTGTCAACAACCACAAAGTGACAACCATGAAGAAAAAGCTGAGAAGCTGATGGTGGAAGAGGGAAAAGAGCAGCATTGTGGAGCCACCACATCAGCCCTGGACCCCCAACGCTGGACTTCCAGAAATGTGAGGCAGATATACCTCTTTCTGTTTATGCCACCCCAAAGCTGGCTTTTCTGCTACTTGTAGCTGAGCACTCTCCTTCCTGAAATGGGAGTTTGGGTGGTTAGAATCATATAACAGTCATTCCCAAATGGCACGGGGGTGGTTACATTTGTTCTCCTCCGGCCACAGAGGAGAAATTGTGTCAAAAATTGTTTTGGAGAAATTGTGCCAGATTCTAACTTGATTTGCTTATAGTGCTTGACCAGCATCTCCCATGTCTGGAGCTCACATGAATTCTGGCTGGCCTCTGTTAACTGAGCCTGTGCGTGGGAGCAGTCTGCTCCTGAAGGAGGGCCTCCTCTCCTCCCGTCATGACTGAGAGGCAGCAGACCATTTTTGCTGACAACGATATGTACCCCTTGTCCTTAAACTGTGCCCTGTCTAGGGTCTCACCTCCCTGTGGGTTTCCCCGAGTACTCTGCCAAGTCTGGTTTTAATGAGGAATGATATTTCACTAAGGAACCATTTTGTCCTGCCCAGTTAATTTTTCTGTTTTGTACTCTGGAGGCACTCGAGTCGAGCTGAGGTCACCCATACACTGTGTAGGAGGTGTACTGGGGAGACAGTACCAGGTTTAGGTACCCATTGTTCTATTTACATAATTCGTTAAACGTGAATTATTTCTTTCCCACCTTGATGCCAAGGGATGCCACTTCTTGCATAGACAATTATGTTTGCCTATTCATGGATGTTCTTGGCACCTGTCTTCCCCTTCCCAAGCCACCTTGTTTACATTATAACTGGGGTCTGAAGGTCTCTGGCAGAGGGGCACTTGAATTCACAGACGTGGAGTGGCTCACTCGATTAATAGGTAGAACCATGCCTGTGAATATGCCTCCTCTGTCCTTTCTCAGGTGATAAGCTGTGTCAGAGCCTGCCGTCTCTGTCTGGGTGTGGCCATCTTACTCTTTTTCTTCTTCCGAAGCACTCTGTAGGGCTGCCATTGTCACTTGGGCCCTGCCTAGCAGGAAGAGCCCTAGAAGGGCCTGCCTGCGTTAAGCCTAAACCATATGCTTTAGCCCAGTTTAACAAAAATCTCTGCAATGGAAAGGAGGGGCACAAGTCCATCCCACTGTAATGAAATGGTTTTTTTTATGAAATGAATTTTTTTCTATTTTTTTCTTGTCCTGCGGGAGTTTATCTCCCTCAAGAACATCACAGAAAACAGAACCCGAGACAGGGTTTAGGTATCCTGAGTCCTCAAGTCAATTGGCATTTAATAATACCCCAAATCTTTCAAAGCTCTACAGCTTATTAGCAACAGATATGTCATCTCGTGATTACCTTGATTCTCTCTGTCTAGAGCAGGGGTTACAGACCCAAGTTTTAATGTTTGGAAGCTAGGCAGGTAACATAAATGAACGAAGCAGGCTAGGGGAAATCGTGTGTCCCCTTGGTATCTCTTGTTTCCCCATCTGTGATAGAGACATAGGTACAGAGAAGCATTCCTGTGTACTACCAGGAAAACAAGGTTAACATCAATTATAAATGGCAGCTGATAATTGTCCTTAGTACTGGAAATACTATAAGGAATGCTGGGGACTGTGGCAAACTGGAGAATACATGCTCTCTGTGGGAAGCCAGTTACTACTCATGTGGGAATATAGGTTTATTATTGCCAAAAGTTCTATGTTTTCAAATTTTCAAATTTCAAAAAATGCTAGATATTTTTTTGGGGAAATTTCTGAGTTTGAAACATTAGCTGAATATTTAAACAAACAAACAGACAGACAAAAAAAACTAGCCACTGTGCAGATCAATTTCAAATGTCTGGGAGCCACCAGATTGCAACTTTTGGCTCAGAAGATGAAGCTCAAGCCACTTAGCTTGGCACATAAACTTCTTCATGATTCTATCTGTACTGCCTCTTGCCTCGTTTCCTACTTCTCTTCAGACACACCACAGATACTCAGCACTACGCTTTCTACTTTTGCCTGGAGACAAGTTGTTGCTTGGAATGTCCTTCCCTGATTGGTTAATTCTGTAAATAATTTATTCTTAAAAATCCATACCAAAGTCATCTCCTATTTCAACTCTTTCACAACCTTCTTACCGCCTTCCAACCAGGCAGGAATATAGTGTCTCATTTCTTTGGGTCTTTTTTTTTTTTTTTTTGAGCAAAGTACATAGTCATCTTAGAGAATTTGCCAGTGTCTCTTGTAACTGTTGGTTGCATGCCCATCTTCCCAGCTCATTATCAATGCTGTGTCTTTGTGTTCTTAGGACTCAGCTTAGTGTTTGGCTCTGGTTCAGTGCTCAGTAACAACTATTTGACTAGATGAATAAACAAATTCACTGTACACCACATCTATGTTAGATTTAATTTTCTTGCAAGATATCTTCATATTTGTTGCAATAAAATATTTGTAAGTGTGACACTAATTATCACTTATGGTGGTGCACAGTTTGAATGGTTTAAAACGTAGCTAACCTGTGTTAGAAGTAGTTATGTGTTGTTGACTTCTCAGGGTGATACCACTCATTTCCAAAGGAGGACATCTGAAGTGGCATCCTTACTCTGAGTTAAAACGTTAAAAGTTAATGCAATAGCTTCATTCTTTGTTAAGGGCTTATCTGATCAAGCAGGAGTAAGGAAGGGAGGAGGGATGATATGGGGACTTGTTTTTTACATTACTCTTTTCCCCAAACTGGCAAGATTAATAGAGGAGTTAAGACAAGGATGAATACATATGCTATATCCATTGACAGAGCAATAAAAGGCAGTTAGCTGTGATATTCTATTTGTATTTAAGTTTACAGTTCTAAGTACACTTCCAACCCCTCCCTCTGACCACCCAGGCCACTTGACATTTTTCTCATCTGACAGCTCGGAGATAGGAATTTTATAAATGTCTCTTTTGGGGTTAGTTTTAAAAGAAAAGAAAAGCGTGCTAAGTGCAATGGCTAAATTATGAATTTAATCAAACCCATAATTTAAGTATGCCCCAAATAATAATAGGCTGCAAGCTTGTCAGGCTGTGCCGGGTCTGGTTTGTGTTACATGGTTTACAACAACAGAACCACAAAGCAGAGTCCTTTAAGTGCTTTTACCCATTAGCTTCATCAAGTAATTGCAGGCTTGTAGGCATCAATAACAACGAAGGTTGATACCTTGGGAGAGAGACGTGAATCTTTCCCCTTATAGATCTGGCAGGAAAGGAAAGTGCCGTGATGGATGCACTGCAGGCATGTGGGTGTTCAGAGCCCAGAGAAGGGAAGTAAGATGAGTATACAAGAGAGTTTCTTTGACTGGCTTAAATGAACACCCCATTCACTTTTATTTGGTCCCCTTGACTCATTTAGTGTTCAATAGGATCTCAGTAGGCTCCCTGCCGGACGTCTCAGCATGCATCGTCTTCAGAAAATGCTATGTCTTGAAAATAAAAATAATAAAGAAAAAAACTGGTAATGAGAGCGTATCAGATAGCAAATAGCAAGAAATGTCTTCCTAACTCAAGTCTAAGCAGGGAGTAAGACACTAGCAATGAAAAGTACAGGCGAAAAAATATAACCTATCTAAAACCAAGCATCCTCCCCTCCCCCGAAATCATTTATTGTGAAAAATTTTGTGTTCTTGGTCGACATTCATCTTGGAAGGTCACAGTTTTCTCTGGTTAGAAATGTTTATTATTATAAGTATTTATTACATTTCTGGAATGAACGATATCAAAATCTTTTGTTTAAGACAAGTTTTAGGTCAGTAAAAACAGTAAATATATATCTAGATTAACTTTACATTAAAAATGTTGACTTTAGAGATTGAATTGCCAGATACTTTTTTTCTTGGGTGAAATATATTATTGGAAGTTTTCTCAGTGTTATTAAAATATACATTTTTACTGTATGCTCAAAATTTACTGAGGGCACCCGTAAGAGTTTGAGTTACCTCTTAAAACTAGTCTTGACTTGGAGGAGACACATTTTAGAGAAAGCAGACCATACTTAAAGCCATTTTTGTAGTTCTTGTCTTGAGCTATATAGAGCATTCCTCAGGGCTGTGAAGGAATGCTGGCTACATATGACAATCACCTGGGGAGCTTTAAAATATGCCGATGCCCACCCTTTGCCCAGATATTCAAATTTAATTTATTTCAGTGGGTGGAATGGAAGGGGCATTGTGGGCCTTAAAAAAAAATTCCCCCAAGTGGTTCTGATAGGTGTTCAGAATTGAGAACCACTGGAATCATGAAGATTGGGTGACCCGCTGTTATGCGTTGAATTGTGTTCTCCAAAAAGATATATTGAAGTCCTAATCCCTGGTGTTTGTGAGTGCGATCTTACTTGGAAATGGGGTCTTTGCAGATGTGATTAGTTAAAATAACGTTATATTGGATTAGGGTGAACCCTAAATTCAGTATGACTGAAACCCTTATCAGAAGAGAAGAGAAGAGACACAGAGAGACATAAGCACACAGGAAAAATGGCCATGTGAAAACAAAGGGAGAGATGGAAGTTATGCTGCCACAAACCAAGGAACACTGAGGATTGCCAGTCACCACCAGAAGCTAGAAGAGACAAGAAAGGATTATTCCTTAGAGCTTTGCAGGGAGCATGACCTTGCTGACACCTTGATTTTGAATTTCTGGCCTCTTATTTTTTTAGAACGGCAAGAGAATAAATTTTTATTGTTTTAAGCCACCACACTGTGTGGTAGTTTGTTACAGCAGAGCTAGGAAACGAACATATCTTTTCTTCTCTGTCAGAAGTATGGCATGAACTCCTAGGAAAGATACTAAAAGGAAATTCTTCTTAATAAGATTTGTTAGATCTTTTAAAAAGCTTCCAGAAAGAGATTGGACTGTTGCCTGTTAAAATAGTGTGACCAACCATACCAGTTTTCCCAGGAGTTTTGGGGACATGGGACTTTTAGTTAGTGTTAAATCTAAGAAAGTCCCAGGTAACCCAGCACAAATTGTTTACCCCAAAAAGGATGGAGTCTTGTCAGATCAGATTGTCAGAGTCCTGGACCACTGTAGCTACACTGATGTGGTTCTCTAAATTTGGATGGAACTTAATTAAAAGCAAGTTAAAAACAGATATTTCTGAACTACTCTTAGCTTTGGCATTTTGTTTCTGATATTGGACTCGTGTGTTCAAGGCCAGTGTGCTTTTTTTGGAATTTCAAAAAAGGAAGAGCAGCAAGTCGTCAGATATCTTTCACCAAATGAACCTGCCAAAGGGGAGCAATTCTTCTGTTTCCTATCTATAATAGAAACCAAGAATCAGATATGGATTCAGGAGTCTGGCCAGCTGGACTCCTTTCAAGAAACACAAGATCATCCCAGAAGAGTCAAGACTTCTAATCCATGAATGAGAACTGACAGAAACCAGGACCCAAGATGAGTGAGGACACTGCTCAGGGCATCAAGTCTCATTAAAGAGCCACTCTTATGCCTTTTAGGTAAAACTGCCTTATACTGAAATAGTCATCACAGGAGCCAAACCCCTTTGTCTGAGCTTTAAGATCCACCCTCCTCACACTGCATTTGGTTATAGGATGAGTTGTATTATACTTGTGTTTCCTTGTGTCTGTCAATCATGACACTACTGTAAGAATTTGCTAGGTTGGAACTATGATTTTTAAAAGAAAAATACGACTCATATCAGTGGAAGAAAAATGCTGCTTTGAAATAATAGGCCATTCATTCTATTTAATGGAAAGTACAAACTTTTCTTTAGTTAGAAAGTGCTTTCCAATAGCAAGTGGCCTAGGCATTCAGGACAATATTCTAATTAAACATCTACTCCAACTGGGTTATTGGCAAAAGACAAAAGGTTTGCTTTCAAGGACAATCACATTTCAAGTGCTACATGGGGGGAAATAGTAATATTATGTTGTATATACAAGAGTAACTGTGGGGGCAAGATTAGAACAAAATCCATCCTATTTTTAATGTTCCACTTTTCTTTTTTGGTTTTCAAAATGACATTTAATATCATTTTGAAGAATGATCATAGGGCATTTCACAGACTCGTTGCAGGGACTCATAATTTTGGTTAAAAGTACTAAATTTAACCAGGCATTCTTGAGGACCAATACTTTTCTTTATTATTTGTATAGCTTTTCTATACCTGGTCATTTTCCCCTTCTCAAATAAAATAAGAATAAAAGGATTGACTCAGCCTCTGCGAAATAGTCTAAAGATGAACTAAAAGCTATAGACCACTTTTCAGTTCAAAAACAAAAAGGATTATTCATTCAGAATGCTGCCGTTAACTCGCAGCATGCAACTTCAAGGCACCCAGCCATAACTACCCCACCAAATAAACGAGACTACTCTCGCCTTTGAACTGGGCTGGCAGCTGCACTGATATTCACAATTCTGTCTGTTGCTCTCTTTTCGTAACATGTGCTTCCAGATTATGAATCTCTTCCTCACGTGACAAAGCCGTCTCTATCTTCGTTCTTTTTGGCCACAGTGGTTTTGGCCACAGAGGTGACTGGGGATATACTGACTGCCATGGCAGCCTCATTAGGAGAATTCGTTACTTTAGACACCTTCATCGATTTTCTACTGGCTTCTGTTTCTAAGAAAGAATAATTAATGTTATGTCAGAAGGCTACAGAATGTTCTTCAAAGCCTTTCCTTTTTCTGAGCAAGGGATAGTGGTGGAGACAGTATTTATATCTCTGATTTTCTGGCCAACGCTGCCAATATTACTGAATTTTAGATTCCATTTGAACTTGGCTTTGTGAAATAAAAAAAAAACCCTCTATATTTAAAAACCATTGCCACAAAGTAATAGATAAGTCCAAGGCAGGTTATCCTGTCCTAGCACACAACTTAATAAATAAACCAGGCAACTCTCTGCATACTCATACTGATTTTTCCTAAGAAATTTATTCTGTTCAGTCTTTTAATTTCCCCAGTGTTCACAGCCATGCTGGCATTTTCAAGAGATAAGCCCACACACATTTTCCTTAGGAAAAAAAAAAAAAGTTAGACTCAAGCGAAATATGTTCTGTGGTAAATCATTATTTTCAAGCAGTGCCCTTTGTGTCTTTGTTTTTCATATTATCAAAGGGATGACTCTTAATCCTGTGAAGAGCATGGCTGCTGATTATGCCAAAACTGGAGCTGTCTTAATGTGAACAACTGATTTCCTCTCCCTAATGCTGGTGCCAGCCATTAAACGCCACCCAAGAGGATTTGGGGAACCCAAGTATCCAAAGCAGAAGCAAAGGGAAAGGCTTGTCCAAGATTACTTTAGTTAATAAGCAACTAATAATAATATTAATTTGCATAATACTCTCCTTTTTAGCAGTGCTTTCACTGTGAGAACCAAGTGGTATCACACAAAAAATATTTCCAGCTGCATAAGCTCAGAGACTAATTGATGCCCTTGCAGCAATGAGCATAACATCTCCTTGATGGCAGAGCCACTGAAGGCCTGGTTTGGGCAGCTAACTCTTCTTCTGAGTATTCTTTTTCTTACCTTCCTTAAGCAAGATCATTCACACTCTTCCAGTGATTTGAATTGAGTTCTTAAAACTGCTCCTGCCAATGACAAAGTTACCTGCCAGAGCAGAAAGAAAGAAACAGTAATAACAACAAAAATAAAATCTTAAATTACGCATTATCTTCTTTAGAATGGGCCCATGTTTGGGGGCTGGATTGTGGGTATTAGTGGAAGAAAGTGGAGGAAGTGGAGGTGTTCATGTAAAAAAAAAAAGGCTCAGCAACTTCTTATAAAGTTAAACTCTATGATTACCATACAATTCAGCAAGTCTCCTAGGCATTTACCTATGAGATGAAACATATGTTCCCCAGAAGATTGGTAGAAGAATAGTCTGTGCTCTGAATATTCATTATAAGCTCAAACTAGAAATAACCCAAATGTTCATTAGCAGGAGGGTAGGGAAAAAAACTGTAGTATGGTCACATAATAAAATAATAAAATACAAGTACACACTACATGGATGAGCCTTGAAAACATCATGTTGCATAAAAGGAACCAGATGTAAAATGGTACATACTGTATGATTCCATTTTCACAAAGCTCTAGAACAGGCTCATCTGTGATAACAGAAGTTAGAACAGTGGTTGCCTCTGGGCAGTGGTGGGGGAATTGGCTGGAAGGGGCATGAGGGAACTTTCTGTGGCGATGCTTTATATCTTGACTAGCATTATGATAACATGGATATGTACGTTTGTCAAAACTCATCAGATATACACCTAAAGCCCACACATTTAATTATATGTAAACTATCTCAATTTGAAAAGAGGGAAAAAAATGAATAAAAAATCGTTCAGATTTTCTGGTCCCTGATTAATGTAGCAGCAGTCAGCTCATTAGCAGATCATTGCAGTGTGGAAAAATTTTGTTCTCAACCTAATGGTTTGTTTAACGTGCTCACCAGGAACTCTTAATCCATCAAAAGGTTTTTAAGATCCTAATAATTAGTTTTAGTAATGCAGGAGGACACACAGGCACAATTCATCTTTTTGCCGGGATTGACAGATGCTATTTTGATAAGAACAGGAAACATCAGTTCAAGTAACCAGCCATCAGACCAAAGTGGGGTTTAGGTGAGTAGAATCTTTTAATTCATTGAGAGTTGATAGGCTGACAGTTGGACACACATTTTTTTCTTTATTCTTTGTCTACAATACTTTTATATCTAAAATTGCACAAGTTACATGTATCTCTACTGTACTATACATTTTGCTTTTGAAAATTGTGTCTGAAAACTCTACTTCTGGTGCTTTGACTGATAGGAACTACATACATAGGGCACATAGTCCCACCTTGAGCAGATGTGATCAGTCAGTCATTCTCTTAGAGTCATGAGAATTAAGGAAATCCAGGAATAAAAAACTAGAGGCACAAACAAGCTCCAGCTGTGTTTAAGTTCCAGATTTGTGAGTCTAGGAGTCTCAGGAACTTAAGAGGAGACCTGGAGATACTTACATCTTCTGTGGACATGAACCATCATAATTAAGAGTGCTTTCTCTTTAACACTTTTAAAAAATTAAATTTCTTATTTAATACTTGGCTATACTCATCTCTGAGATCAAATTATATATATTTGGGGACTCTATTGGGCTTTGGAAGATTTGCTAGGCTATTTTATTTCCAGTTTAGTACATAAAACCATTCATTTGTCTGTTCAGGAGTTTCATTTGGAATTGCATGTGTGAGTTGAAAGCCAGACATAAACTAAATTACAGCATATGCAGAATAGACCACTCAGAAATGGAAAATGCATATTTTCAGTTGACTTTCTCAGGTAGCAGTATGTGGCAGCAAAATATTGTAGTTTACAATAAATATTTTGCTCCCACTATTATTTTGTTAAAGCTCTAAAAGTTGTAATCAAACAGCATTGATGGAATTGAGTGGCAGAGAAAGAGGAAGGGGAAGGAAAATTTGATCCAGATGGCAGTTCATTGAGAAACATGTGGGTGGCTCTTGGGAGCTGAGCTGAGTTCTCCTTGCTGGGGTAGAAAAGTAAGGAGGGAAGGAGACAAGTGAAGACACAGGAGGTGACACTAACTGGAACACACAGAGAAGCAGTCAGTGGATAGGCAGAGGCCAGGTCGAACACCAGCAGAAACACCAGCAGTGTGCTAATATTTATAAAATGAAACCATTGTGGTAATTTGTTGCACAACCAACTTGTAATTTCAGGTCATTCAATATTTTTAAGCAATAATAACTTTAGCAGTAATTCTAGGAAACTAAAGGAATTACAATTAGAGAAATTACCCTTAGAGAACCAAATTATTAAAACATTTGAATAAGTAATTCCTAAAACTTAAAAATAATTGAAAACATGACATCTATGCAATAATT
The DNA here is from genome assembly GCF_000325575.1 of Pteropus alecto. NCBI lineage: Eukaryota > Metazoa > Chordata > Mammalia > Chiroptera > Pteropodidae > Pteropus > Pteropus alecto. The sequence continues at coordinate 14,483,017 of NW_006434709.1, forward strand.
CACAATAAAGTTAAAAGGGAGTTTATGATTTTCCTGAGTGGAACTGGTTTGCATTTGGTTACACTGATGCTTGTTTTTATTACAAGTCCTCATAAGAAATAATGAAATACCTGTTAAGAATTCTAACACTATGAAAGCAAGGCAAATAATACAATTTAGTGACTTCAACAGGTTTCAAAATATGTAGCTTATTTTATCAAGGTGTAAGTTATTTAAGACTAACACAGTATTCAGTATGATAACATGAGAATAGGTTTGTGTGTGTGTCTTAAATATTTTTTTTTAAAAGCAAAATATTTATGTAGAGGAAAAGATGTAACAAACCTTTAAAGAACAAATAGTCCTATCTTATTAAAATGTTTAAAAAGAAATTTTAAAACATAATTTATATACAGGAAAATGCACTAATGTGATGTATATAGTTATTTTTTTGCATACATAGACACTTATATATTCATCACTCCAGAGAATACTTTCATATATCCTTTTATAGTTGAAACCCCTTTACAGACAAAAATTATCACTATTCTGATTTCTATCACCATAGGTTAGTTTTGCCTTTACTTGAACTTTATAAGAATGGACTCACTTTGTACTGTTTTGAGTCTGACTTTTTTTGCTCAATATGATGCTTTTTAATTCATCTATATTGTATCAATGGTGTTTGTTCTTTTTTATTGCTGTGTGTTCTTTTCTTTTTGGCAATTTATCCATTATCTTGTTGAAAATGAGATAATGGGTTGTTTTCAGTTTGGGGCTATGAAGAATGGAATTGTTATGAGTATAGTGGTATTTAAGTCACACCCTGCGGATGGTGATTCAGTAGTTCTTGGCCCTTTTTTAAAGCACCCCCCTCTCTCCATACCCCCTTCCTACTGTGATTCTGGTTATTGGTCAGGTTTGGGAACTTCTACCCAAGATAGCAGGTGCCAAACATAGAATATAATTCAGAGACACAAATTATGACCTCGAAAACAAAATGTCCATAAAATTCCATTCTACAAGCTAAGAAGCTTTATTTTAATGGCCACCAGTGTATAACTGTTTTGCTAGTTGTCCTGAGGTGGAATTCAACTTGCCCTTTGCCCATATTGCAGAGCCCTAATATGGGTTCTGAAGGCTCAATCTGCAATAATGAGGAAGGGGGACTTATTTTACTTCCTGCTTGGAATGGGAGTGCCTTGAGAAAAACACCTTGTTTGTCTTCTCCACGCATAATTTCAGATGCCTTGTTAGCCGCTGATACCCCTTAGGGAGGTAGTGATAGACTTAAGTAGCTATTGTTTCTCTTAAGGCTTCTCGGAGCTTTGTGTCATATTTGTGTTTTCTAGACGTACCCCCTGTCACGTGGGTACAACTTCAGGCTTTGTCTTTGGAGTCCTTCCAGGGCATTTTCTAATGCCGCAGCTGCTGCCAGGCCTGGGCAGGAATGTGGGGCAGCCAGATGCTGCTACCCCTAAGTCGAACCTTGTTCTGGAGGAACTCCGTGTGTACTGCATCTGGGGATCCTTTCCAGTCGCCCTCGCCTTTGATAAACCCCAGCTCTTTAAATGGCTTTTTGTTTTGTTTTCCCCTCTCAAAGAATATATTGTGTCCCTCAAAATATATTTCATTGTCACTTGCAACTTTTGAGTTGTAGAAAGCAATTTATCTGCCTCAATTAAGGAAATAAACATGTTTCTAGGTTTTCCTAATTTTCTTTTTCTTACTCAGTATTCAGAAGGATTCTAATTTCTTTTATTTTGATGAAACATTAAAATTTCTTAAGATATTTTTCTGTCCAAGTATGATTTTCAAGTAAGTTGATGTATTCCTTTTCTTCCTGTCCAGATGGTCACATTCAAAACTGCTATGTCATTCCTCTAAGAGACAAAGCAGTGGATTCTCATCGGTGAGCTGGTCCCATAATCTGAAGTGCTCCTTTCCGATCAATGGCATCAGTAGCCACTGCTTGTGACCTGAGCTAGTTATAATTGTAAAGTGGCTGGTGTCCACTGGTTTTTGACTCAGTGTGTATTTTACCTCCTTGAAAAGGTAACTCATGCCCACAAGAAGATCTGATAATCATTAACATTAAGCTGCAAATGGCTGTGAACTTTAACATACAGCCTTCGTGGAGCATTTTGCATTTTCATAGTAATTGTACCAGATCAGTAGTAGGATGTTGGGTTTCAGCCAACCTGAATATTCTTAGGCTGAGTGGAGCTCTATCATCTAATATGCATAGCTGTCAGAGCTGTGAGGCCTTCTGAGGTATCTCTGCTAAGTTAGGGCTCCACAGGATATTACAGGTATTCAGAATTTTGGAGACTCTGTGGAGAGTATTCTATTAGCACCCTTTAGGTAAAGAATCTATTTTGAGAGTCAGTTTTCTTCCTTGATGTTCGTTGTTCATCTCTTGTAGATGACTGGCAAATGTAATGTTTTTCCAGGTCTGGGAGAAAACTTAGCCCCGACTCTCTAATGGACCCCATTACAGATAAATGAGAAATAAAAATTGCCAGACTTGAGTTTCAGTCTTTGCTCCTTAGTTGGGGAGCTGACAGTTGTAAAGAAGGATAAGATGCAATATCTGGAGGAGCCAATTCTGGTTTCATTTTGTGCTTCATTGCTTAACTGAATTCTGTGCTGCCAGAAGTAAGGTGCCTCAATATCCCTGCCACGCGAGGATTCCATTCTGTTTGCCATTTCTACAGAGTCCATTCCTTCAAGGAGCTTTACACCTTCATTTTGCTTCTCAGGCCAGTGCTATAGAAAAGTCATTACTATCACTAATTTGCAGATGGGGAACCCAAGATGTTCTGTTTTGGGATCCGGTATATTTCTCTTAACTGTGCTCCTTCTCAAATTAGGGCACAAATTTTTTTATTATTATTGCTGCTACTGGTTCACATTAAACAGTACTTTAAACTTTCCAAATCATCTCCATATTGATTATCTGTTGATTCCTGAAGATGGGGAAATGAGGCAGAGCGATGTTAGGTATCCAGCTCAGCCCATACAGATAATATGGCAGGGTCACACTCAAACGTGGGTCTTCTCCCTTGGCATGTGCCTCTGAACTGTAGACCAGCATGTCTTCTCCATTGTAATCTAGGCCCCATGAAAGTTCTTTATGTGTTTGCATGAAGATCAGAATGTCAGAAGATGCTATCTGGGTCTTAAAAAAAGTAAAACAGGGAAAGGAGAGAAAAAGGGGCTGATTAGTTTCAAGAGGCAGCTGAGTACGGTGAAATGAACATACGGCTGGGGTTAAATATTAACGATAAAAACTAGTATATATTGCGTGGTTTCTGTGCACTAGGCAGTGTGAAGTCCATGTTGACATTTTCAATTAATCTTAACAACAACCCTATGATGAAGATGTTATCATCATCCCTGTTGTGTAGATCAAGAATTAAGGCTTAGGGAAAGTTAAAGAAGTTGCCCAAGGTTACACGGTTAATAAGTGCTGGAGCCAGGATGAAAAGCCCAAGTTCTTAACCATCATGCTCTACTGCTTCTCTTTATTTGAACCCAAAGTCTACTTGGTTTTGGTCCATGTTTACCAAGAAGAAACTAGGCTAGCCAGATTTTATAAATATAACCTCCTTGGGACACTTATATGCTGACCTTTATTGAGTGCTTACTATGTTTCGAGCACTTTGCATGTATTAACTCATTTAATCATCATAACAATTTTTAAGGATGGTATTATTAAAATCTCCGTTTTACAAACAAACAAATACAGCCCAGAGAGATTTAGTACTTGGCCCAAGGTTGCACAGCCAGCAGATAGTAGAGTTGGAGTATGAATCCAAGTCGTCCAGCCTCAGTGTCTAAGTTCACAACCAATTCTCCTGTACTGACTCCAAGGGAGTGGGTTTTAGGAGCCTGTCCATGTAAGTTCTTCCTGGGAAACCACCTACTCATGGTGTGATGGCACATGTGGTATCTGAGCCTGCAAGTCCAGGAAATATTAACCTAAAGAATATCACCCTGTGAGGCTTTGTAGGAGACAGCCTGCTGGTTTTCCTGGAGATAACCCTGGGACCAAATTGGCCATATTTTAAAACACTCCACACATGCTCTTTGAGTGCAAATTATGTATTGCAGATGCAGTGCTGCAAGGTCCCAGAAGGAGATCAGTGTCAGGAAGGCTAGTGACAGCTTCACTTAGGTGGAAGTATTTGAATGGAAAGGGAAGAGATGAGGCATGAGGAGAAGATGAAGTAAAGGTGGGTGGGGGTAGGGGAGATGGGCATGGAAAGAGAGAGGTCACCTCAAGCAGAGGTCTTTGCTTGGGAGCAGTGAAAACTGGTGAGCAGGTAAGGAGAGGCTGGACCATGGAGAGAATGAGAGCTGACAGTTAATGCTGGAGATCATAATATGCTAATGTCAAGAGGAAAGGGGTGTTCAAAAGAGATGCTTCTAATAGGAGGGTCTTGTGTGTCTTTTTGGAAGGCAAGTCATTTGCTTAAAGGTATGTTCAACAGAGTAAGTTTAGAAATTTGGCAATAGAAATACAGAGGTTGAAATGCTGGAAATGTCTTTATTTCATTTCATTTCTTTTACCCTTTGTCATAGGGTTATGACTTTTCTGAGGTTAAACCAGGAGGAAGAGAAAGGTCCAAGATAGAAATAGAGGTATCCTGAATGCCCAGGCAGAGAAGAGCCACCCGCTTCACCTTCCTTGGGGAGGATCTTGCTGGGTTTGTGAGCCCATTGTTTATATCAAACTTCGTATTTATTTGACAAGTGAATATTTGTAGTTTTGTATTAATTTAGTTCTAATGGGTCACTAGCTCCTCACCTCTAACTCTTCTGCATCACTCCCAGGGGTCCACTGAGAGCTGCTCATATTCGATGGAGCACTGTGTATCTTAGGGCTTCTAAAGGGAGACTCATGGGAAGGACCTGCTCAGGGACAGTTTGCATTTGTGCTGTGGAGGAGGGGACATGTCGTTTTGTTTCTGAAATGAATCAAAGACAGCGTGCTTACCTCTCCTCTCAGCATGTTGCTGGAAGGCCAAGATGTGGAGCCAGGGCCCACTTCTCTCTCTCCCATTCCTCCGTGTTCCTTTGTACTCATAGAGAATCAGAATCTTTTTGGAAAGAACATGTAGACCTATTAGAACAGCCATCTCATAATTTTATGGTGTCCTTTCACCTGTCTATTGGCCCCTTTGCAGTCTTTTAAATTTTTTTTCGGGCACTTCTAGGTTTATGCAGTCTTTAAATGTTGGCTTCTATCTATCTAGGCATCTAGCCTCAGCCATCTCCTCCCCACTTCCTACTCACTCTCACTGTGAACGCCTTTAGAACTATGCCTTCAGCTACCATCCCCATGTCCATGACTTCCATGCTGTTTCTTCAGTCCAAACTGCTCCCCCAAAGTATTGCAGAGTAGGATAGGCAGTCAGAAAAGCTGATTTCCAAGCACCACAGGGAAAAGTCACCTTCGTCTTTTTCAGGGACATATAGCAACTTCATCTTTGTCTTAGCTATAAAATAAACGGCCACGATTATTGGTGTGTGGGTGGTGGGGGTGACGGATGAGAAAAGGGAGATGAATCAGTGGGACTTCATTTCCAGTGCTGGAAAGACAACAAATTCCTGCTCTGCTGTTTGCAAAGGAGGCCATTGATTTCGCTCAGGTAGGACATACCCGGGAGTTTCCATCAATATGTTCCCTGATGGAAAGTAGGTCAGTGGGTCACCTTGCTGATTCTGCCTCCTCCTGAAGAAGGCCCACTGTGGCAGAAACTAACCAATTGACGAAATGTTAGCTCTAGAAATTCTTTAATAAACATTTAATCTGCTTTCCCACAGCATTTTCCAAAGTAAACACTGTTTATGAAGTATGACACACACATATATAAGTATGTATATTTTATATATACATATATTAGCTTGATGAATTTTTACCAAATACACATACTCATATTACCATCACTCAGGTAAAATAAATACATTACTACCACCCCATACACTTCTCTCTTGCTCTCTCCCAGTCATTACCCTTTCCAAAAAGGTAACTTATTCTGTCTTTATGTAAGATTTATATAAATGGATTCACACAGCAAGTACCCTTGGTGTCTGAATTCTTTCTTTCAACATTATATTTTAAGATTTATACACATTGTTATGGATAGCTGTACTTAATTCATTTTCATTCTGAATATACCATAATTTATTTATCCTTTTTGCTCTTGAGGGACATTGCTACTGTTTTCAGTTTCTGGCTATTTCAAATAATGTGCCATGAATATTTCTTCTAAGAGTCTGGCACATATTTCTGTTAGCTATATAACTTGCAGTGGAAATGCTGGGTCAAAGGATATGCCTGTCTTCAGATTTAGTGGACAGTGATAAACTGTTTTTCAAAGTGGCTGCACAAATTTGCAGCTATCCCAGCAATGATGGAGCATTTTCATTATTCTATATCACCATCAACACTTGGTATAGTCTGTTTTGAAACAGACAAACAAAAAACAGCCGATCTGGTGGTATATAATGACATTCCATTGTGATTTTAAAGTGGATTTTCCTAGTTACCTATGATGTCGAATAGTGTTTCATAAGTTTATCTGTTATTTGGATGTCCTCTTTTATAAGTCACTTGCCTATTCTTTAAAATCGGTTGTTGGTTTTTCTTATTGATTTACAGTTCATTATATATTTGAAATATAAGTCCTTTATCAACTATATGTTACAAATATCTTAACTTTCACTCTTCTAAAGTTGTCTTTTGATAAAGAGAATAATGTAGTCTTCATTAATGATTTTTTTCCTCTATGGTGCTTTTTGTGTTATGTTTAAAAAGGGTTGTGAAGATATTTTCTTATGCTGTCATTTAGGCACTTTATTGTTTTATCTTCCACATTTGGATCTAATCTATCTGGAATTGGTGTGTGTGTGTGTGTGTGTGTGTACACATATGTGTGCGCATATGTATGTGTATGGTATGTGATAGAGATTAAGGTTCATTTAAAAAAATATGGATATATCATTTACTCAAAAACCATTTAGTATAAAGATCATCTTTTTCCCTACCATGTTGCCAGTGTTGTAGGTTTTCAAGATTGCTGTGGCTACTGCAGGCCCCTTGAATGTTCATGTCAATTTTAGAATCATCTTGTCATTTCCATTAAAAAAAAAATCAGTAAAGACTCTTGATTGGGATTGCATGGTATCTACAGGTCAATATAGAGGAAAACTGGAATCTTTGCAATGTTGAGTCTTGCAATACTTAGGTTTACTTAAGTACATCTAAGTTTTCTTTATTTTCTCACAGTAATGTTTTGTTGTTTTCTGTATTGAGTTCTGAACATCTTTCATTAGATTTATTTCTTGGTATTCATTTTTTTTTAATAAACATTATTTAAAAATATCACATTAAAATTATTTTCAAATTATTTTTTTATTTTTGGCTGTTATATAAAAATACAATTTGTTTTTGAACCTATATCAGTGACTTACTTATTAATTTGAATAGATCATATATATTCCTTTAGATTTCTCTATTATGTCATCTGTGAATATTGACAGTTTTATTTCCTTCCTTTTAATTTCTTATATCATTTTTTTTTCTTCTTTTGTTTCATTGGATAGATCAAGGTTGAATCAAAGTGGTGATGACTGACATTCTTGTTACATTCCAGATCTTAGGGATAAAGCTTTCAATATTTCATCATTAAGTGTGATATTGTAGGTTTTAAAAATATACTCTTCATTAAATTAAGCAAGCTCCTTTCTATTCCTAATTTTGCTGAACTCATTTTTTTTATGAATGCACGTTGAATTTTATCAGATATTTCTGTCTCTATTTACTGAGATGAAGACATGAGTTTTTTCCTTTATTCTATGAATGCGGTAAAAGCCACATTTAAATTGAATTAATGTTAAAACACTAAATCAACCATAGGTTTTTGGAATAAACTCAATTTGATTGTGATGAACTACCCTTTTCATATATTGCTAAGTTCCATTTGCTTAGAATTTTTGCATCTATATTTATAAAAGAGATTGACATATGTGTTTTCGTTTAATATCCTTGTCAGATTTTGTTATCATGATCATGGTGGCTATGTGAAAGGACTTGGTAAGTGTTCCCTCTTTTTCTAGTCTGTAGAAGACATTGTGTAATGTTAACATAATTTCTTTTTTAAATATTTGGAAGAATTCACCAATGAAGTTCTCTGGGCCTAGAATTTTCTTGTGGAAGGTTTTATTTTTATTTATTTTTATTTTTTATTTTTTTCCTAAAATTAAAAATTAAAAAAAATTTAAATTAAAATTTTAAATTACAATATTATATTAGTTTCAGGTGTACAACATAGTGATTAGACATTTATATACCTTACAAAATGATTACCCTGGTAAGTCTAGTACTCATCTGACACTGTATATAGTTATTGTAATATTATTTATTGTATTCCTTATGTTATACTTTACATCCCTATAATTATTTTGTAACTACCAATTGTACTTCTTAATCCCTTCCCCTTTTATACCCAGTCCCCAAGCCCACTCCCATTCGGCAACCATCAAAATGTTTTCTGTATCTATGAGTTTCTGTTTTGCTTGTTTGTTAATTTTGTTCTTTCGATTCCCACATAGGTGAAACATATGGCATTTGTCTTTCTCTGACTTACTCCATTCCGCATAATGCTCTTTAGGTCTATCCATGTTGTTGCAGATGGCAAGAATTCATTCTTTTTTATGGCTGAGTATTATTCCATTGTATATGCGTACTACTTCTTTATCCATTCATCCATCGATGGACACCCAGGTAGCGTCTATATCTTTACTCTTGTAAATAATGCAGCAATGAACAAATGAATTCAAATGTCCCTTCAAAGTAGTATTTCAAGTTTCTTTGGAGAAATACCCAGAAGTGGGCTAACTGGGTCCCGCTTTGTCTCTTGTTATAGCCTTTGTTTTAAGGTCTATTTTGTCTGGTATAATAAATTTTGCTGACTCAGCTATTTTTGTTTGTTTCCATTTTCATGAAACATCTTTTTTCCATCCCTTTGTGTGCATCTTTTGACCTGAAGTGGGATTCTTGTAGGCAGTATATGTATAGGTCTTGTTTTCTTATCCATTCATCTACCCTATTCACTTACATTTAAAGCAATTATTGCTAGATTTGTAGTTATTGCCATTTATTATTCATATTTTTAGTCTTTTTTTCTTTTTTATTTTTCTTAATAAAGTCCCTCAAACATTTCCCATACTACTGGCTTGGTAATGATGAACTCCTTTAGCTTTTTCTTGTCTGGGAAGCTCTTTATCTGTCCTGTGATTCTGAATAATTGCTTTGCTGGATAGACTAATCTTGGTTGTAGCCTCTTACTTTTAACCACTCTGAATATTTTGTGCCAAATCCTTCTGGCCTGCAAAGTTTCTGTTGAGAAATTAGCTGACAGTCTTATGGGAACACCCTTGTAGGTAACTAACTGCTTTTCTCTTGCTGCTTTTAAGACTTACTCTTTGTCTTTAACCTTTGGCATTTTAATTATGATGTATCTTGGTGTGGGCCTCTTTAGCTTCATCTTGTTTGGGACTCTGCATTTCCTGGGTTTGTATGTCTATTTCCTTTGCCAGATTAGGGAAATTTTCAGTCAGTATTTCTTGGTGTAAGTTTTGAATTCCTTGCTCTCTCTCTTCTCCTTCTGGCAAATGTTGGTGTGCTTAGTGTTGTCCCAAAGGCTCTTCAAACTATCCTCAATTGTTGAATTTTTTTTTCTTGTTGCTATACTGATTGGGTGTTTTCTGACACTTTATCATTTAAATCACTGATTTGCTCCTCTGCTTTATCTAATCTGTTGATTCCTACTAAGATATTCTACATTTCAGTTATTGTATTCTTCATTTCTGACTGGTTCTTTCTTATGTTTTCTATCTCCATTATTATGTATTTTATTTCTCTGCTAAAGTTCTGAGTTCATCTACTCTTCCCCTAAATTCATTGGCATCTTTAGAACAAGTGTTTTGAACTCTGCATTTAGTAGTTTGCTTGTCTCCATTTTCTATAGTTCTTTTTCTGGAGTTTTGTTCTGTTCTTTCATTTGGGTCATGTTTCTTTGTCTCCCCATTTTGGCTGCCTACTTGTGTTTGTTTCTATGTATTAGGTAGGAGTACTCTATCTCTGGGTCTTAGTAGACTGGCCTTATGTAGTAGGTGTACCGTGAGGGCCATTGGCTCAGTTTCCCTGGTCACCTGGGCCAGGTGCTCCAAGTATGTCCCTTGTATGGGTTCTGTGTGCTCTTTTGTTGTAGTTGAGTCTTGGTTGCTGTTTGCATGTTAATGGGAGGGATTGACTCTCAGGCTGAATAGTTATGAGGACTGGCCAGTGATTACAACGGAGGAACTATTGGGCAGAGGCTGACCCTGTGGAGCAGGATTTGCTTTAACAGTGCTCTGATGCCTGCCCAGTCTGCCCTTTGGGTGTGTTTTACTTGATGTGGCCCCGGTGGTGCTCTAGCTCAGACCAAAGCTGGCCACTGGGTATGCATGCTGGAACTTCCTGGGAGGGGGGCACCCTGCTGCAGGTGAAGTTTAGCTACAGCCTGTGCCCTGCCAGGGGCCACCTGGCATGAGCCACCAAGCAATCCGTAGATGTGTGCCACCCACACTGGGTTTAGATGTGCCTTGAGAAGCCGAGCTGGAAGCTGAGGCTGGCTGCTGCTAGTGCTGGACTTGAGGCTGCTCAGCAAGAGGTATGGGGCATGTGGAGGCCAGATGCTGCTTATTTACATTTTGTGAAACTTTGAGAGATTTTAGAAAATCTGCAGCAAGAACTAAGACAGGCCATTTGTATAGAAAATCCATTGGAAGCGGCAGGGTGGACCCGCATGTTGGGAGGGTCGAGGTCTCAGGGAACCACCAGTGTTGAGTGATGAGTGTTGCAGACTCAGATATGGTGGCTGCCTTTGTCCACAAGCTGGGCAGGGAAGTGCTTGACAAAAGAACAATGCCCTCTGCCAGCACTTCTGTCTGGGAGAAAGCTGCCCCTCCAGCCCTTGCCCTGAAGCCAGACAACTCAATTCCTCCCTGTATGTCCCTGGCATCTTTTAAGGTGCTGCCTCAGAGGTGGAGCTCAGAGTAAGTGAGTCCAATAGCATGTATGTCTCTCGCAGTCCCCTTAAAAGGAATGTCTGCCACTCCAGCCACTCTCTGTCTCGGCCACAATCTCTACTGGTTTTCATAGCCAGAAGTTGTGGAGACTTCTCTTCCTGGCACTTGAGCTCTGGGTTGGGGAGCCTAGTCTGGGGATGGGACCCCTTGCTCTTCTGGTGGGACCTCTACAGTTGAGATAGCCCTCCCAATTCTCAGCTGCTACATGTGGGTGTGGGACCAGCCCATTTTGCATCTCCGTCCCTCCTACCTGTTTTGAGGTAGCCTCTTCTTTGTGTTCCCAGTTGTAGGATTTCTGTTCAGCTAGACTTTAGGTGACTTCCAATGATGGCTGTTCTGTAGTTGTAATTTTGATGTGGTTGTGGGAGGAGGCAAGCACAGAGTTTACCTATTCTGCCATCTTGACCAAAATCCTGTTTTAATTTTTTTTGATGCAGCTTTTTATTTTACAATAATAATATTATTATTTTATTCTTTATTTTTAAATTAAAGTTGACATTTAATATTATTTTATATTAGTTTCAGGTGTACAGCATAGTGGTTAGACATTTCTATAATTTATGAAGTGATCTTCCTGATAAGTCTAGTACCAACCTGGCACCATACATAGTTATTACAATATTATTGACTGTTTTCTTTATGCTATGATTTATACCCCCATAACTTTTTTTGTTATTACCAATTTGTACTTCCCCCTTCACCTTTTTTACCCAGCTCTCCAAATCCCCCTCCCATCTGGCAGCCATCAGTTTGTTCTCTGTATCTATGAGTCTGTTTCTGTTTTGTTTGTTTATTTTTTTCTTAAATTCCACATATGAGTGGAATCGTATGGTATTTCTCTTACTCTGCCTGACTTATTTCACTTAGCATAATACCCTTAAGGTATGTCCAGGTGGTTGTATATGGTAAGATTTCATTCCTTTTTATGACTTTTTATTCCGTTGGATATGTGTATCACATCTCTTTTATTTAATCATCCATCCATGGAAACCTCCGTTGCCTCCATATCTTGGCTACTGTAAATCATGCTGGGTCCATGTGCACTTGAAAAGAAAGTATATTCTGCTGCTTTGGGTGCAATGTTCTAAAGATATCAATTAAATCTATGTAGTCTAATGTGTCATTAAAGGCCACTGTTTTCTTGTTGATTTTCTGTATGAGAGGCCTATCTATTGATGATGTGGCATTAAAGTTCCATTGACTGTATGCATAACTGTCGATCTCTCCCATTATGTCCATCAATATTTGCTTTGTATATTTAAGTGCTCCTGTGTTGGGTACATAAATGCTTACGAGGGTTATGTCCTCTTGTTGGATTGATCCCTTTATCATTATGAAATATCCTTTTTTTGTCTCTAATTATAGCCTTTGTTTTAAAGTCTAGTTTGTCTGATATAAGGACTGCAATCCCGGCTTTTTTTCATTTTCATTTGCATGAAATATCTTTTTCTGTCCCTTTACTTTCACTCAGACTGTGTGTGTCTTTTGATCTGAAGTGAGTCTCTTGTGGGCAGCATATGAATGGGTCTTGTTTTCTTCCATTCAGCCACCCTGTCTTTTGTTTGAAGTATTTAATCCATTTACATTTAAAGTAATTGTTGCCAGGTAGTTATTGCCATTTTAGTATTCATATTTATGGGTTTTTTTTCTTCTTCTTAAAGAAATTCCTTTAAAGTTTCTTGTTCATCTTGTTTGGGACTTTCTGTACTTTCTGGACTTGTATGTATATTTCTTTCATTCTTGGAAAAGGTTTTTCATAGATTTCTGGTGAAATTCTCCATATTACAATTTATTTTCATAAGTATATTAAATAATTTCAATATCTAATAACTCCATTATCTGGATCGCTGGTAGGTCTGTTTCTATTGTATTTTCACATGTTTCATGTTTACATTTTTAAACATTTAAAGCCAGACTTTATCACAACTTACAGATAATCTGGATGATATGTTATTCCTTGTTAGAGGAGGTCATTGAGAGGATGTGGTCACTGGTTGTTGTAGGAGTGGGACTTGGGCAATCAGAGGCTCTTCACCCCCTCCCCTGTGCTTGGAATGTGTGTTCCATTCACTGTTTCCACAGCTGAAGCCATTTGGAGGATGCAACCTTGAGACAGTAAGGTATTGTCAAGACCATCTGGATGGTATACATAACTGAATCCCATTAGGGCCTCTGTATAAACTTCGATATTCTGGCAGATGCAGATATCTACTCATCTTGTGCTGCCCAAGACATGCCTCATAAGTAAGTTCCTTTGTTTTTTAAAACTTCCACCTACCAGTCTACAGCAATGCTACCCTGAATAAGCCTGATCCCATCTGATATCAGAAGCTAAGCAGAGTTAGGCTTGGTTAATATTTGGATGGGAGACCACCTAAGAAGACCAGGTGCTATAGGCGTAAAAATAAAAAAATAAAGGATTGTAAGCTGACAAGGTCCTTGCAATCTGTGAGGTCAACCAAGGGTTGCCTTGCCTAAAGACAAACAAACAAACAAACAAACAAATAAAAACTGCCACCTACCAGTCTGAAGTGGTCTGCCACTTTCTTCAGTCTCTCCTTGCCCTCTGTGTATGGGGCCCACTTTTTGATTTCACCCCAGAAAGCTCCTGAGGTTGCAAACCTACATTTCTGTAGGGAAGATTTTTTTCAGCCAGCAGTTAGACTGTGTTAAAGTGGGGTAGATCACCTTGATCCAGTTAGTGAAGAATACAGTTTAAGGTGGATTTCAGTCCTTGTGACAGTTGGTTTATTTATCTCACCTAGAGTAAGGCTTTCAGGGATTTGAAATGAAAATTGGGTGTTTATGAGTGCCATTCATCCTCGAGAGTCCTGAGCTCCACATTTTGTCTGCTATATGCAATGCTTGGATTTTTACTTTCTTTGCTCCAGTTTTCAACTTTGCTTGTTGTCCTGCACAACTTTGAACTTGACAGATGACTCTAAGGAAAAGCTGTGCAGATGGTTGGGGTCTTGATTTTGTGATTTCCTTTTCTCTGGTACCTTGGCTTCTCAAACCTTGGTTGAAATCTTTCAGTTACTATTTTTTGCTCAAGGATCTACCTACACTAAAAATTGGAAAATGCTGCAAGGAGAAAGCAGTGGAGAATATCAGCATGTTTACCTTCTCCCAGGGATCTTGGTTTGATATAAGTAACCTTGACATAGTTAGAAGTAATAACACCTTCCTCCTTTGGTATTTTGTTATTTCTCTGAATTAACACTTACTAATTTTGTTTAAAACACATCTCTGTCTTCTTAGATGATGAACTTCTAGAAGTCAGGTGACTGCCCATTCCCCTCCCCACTTTTTAAAAAGAAAAACAGCTTTATTGAGATAAAATTTAATAAATGCACCTATTGTTAAGTATACAGTTCAATGATTTTTACCAAATTTATAGACTTGGCAACCATCGCCACAATCAGGTTTTAGAACATTTTCATCACCCCACAAATTTCCCTCATGCCTGTTTGCAGTTAATTCTGCTCCTATTCCTAGCCCTAGGCAACCATTGATCTGGGTTTTCTTTCAATGGATTTACCTTTTCTAGATATTTAACATAAATCGAATCATACTATATGTGGCCTTTTACATCGGGCTTCTTTGCCTTATGTAATGTTTTTGAAGTTTATCTATGTAGTAACAGATACTAGTTTTTATCTTTTATTGCTGATTACTATTTCATTGCATGGATATATTACATTTTGTTTATCCAATTACCAGTTACTTTGGATTGTTTTTAGTTTTTGGTTATTATGAATAATGCTGCTATGAACATTTACATTATATGTCTTGGTGTGAATATATTTCTCATTCCTTTTAGGTAAATTCCTAGGAAGGAATTGCTGGATTATAAGGATGTTGATGCTTAACTTTTTAAAAACTGCCAAACTGTTTCACAAAGTGGTGACACCATTTTACATTCCAACACCAATGGATGAGGGTTTCTGGTTTTCTACATTCTCACTAGCATTTGTTATTTACAGGCTTTTTGATTATTGGCATCCTAGTGAGTGTGAAGTGATATCTCATTATAATTTTAATTCAAATCTCTCTAATGACTAATGGTACTAACGCTTTTTTTTCATGTGTTTTTTTGGCAATTTGTATATATTCTTTGATAAAATGTCTAATCAAATCTTGTGTTAATTGTTAGATTGGATTGTTTATCTTATTAATCATTTATAAGAGTTTTTTTTACATATTCTGAATACAAGTTCTTTATCAGGTGATGATTTAGAAGTATTATCTTCCAGAATTTGACTTGTCTTTCCATTTTCTTAATGGTATCCTTCAAAGTTCAGACATTGTTAATATTAATGAAGCCCAATATATTGATTTTTTTATAGGTAGTACTTTTGGTACTATATCTAAAATTCTTTGCCTAATTCAATATCATAAACTTTCTATCCTATGTTTTCTTCTAAAAATTTTATAGGCTTAGCTTATATTTAGATCTATGATCCATATTTAGTTAATTTTTGTACATGTGTGAAGTAAGGGTCTAAGTTATTATTTTTGTATATGCATATTCAATGATCTCAGCACCATTTTTTGAGACCATCCTTTCCACATTGGATTGTATTGGCATCTTTGTCAAAATAATAGAGTTTATCTCTAGAATCTTTAATTCTATTTCATATATCTATATGTCTATCCTCCATCAGTACTACAGTCTTGGTTACTATGGCTTTAGAGTATGCTGTGAAATTTTGTTCTTTTATTTTTTTTCAAAATTGGTTTGGTTATTTTTTTTTGTTCTTTTATTTTTTTTCAAAATTGGTTTGGTTATTTTAGCTTCTTTCTTTTCCATATAAATTTTTGGATCAGCTTGTTAATTTCTATTTAAAAATCCTACTGAGATTTTGATAAGGATAGGGCACCTCCTCTATAATACTGCACATGAACATTTTGTTTAATGCTGTTACTAATTTAGACTTTGGCTGCTTTTGAGGAATTGAGACGTTTTGTTCTTTCTGGTAACACAAGTGTGTAAATTGCTGAGAAAAATTTACTTTTCTCTTTCCTTTGGCCCTCAGGAAGTTTGGAGGCCACTGGACAGGGCCTTATGAACATGTGTTTGCATTTTTATCTTCACCTTATTTTGTCTTCCTATTTTAGTTTATGTTTTCATTGATTTTTACGTTGTCTTATTTATATTTTACCATGATTGTGTGTGTGTATGCACGCGTGTGTGTATGCATGCATTTGTAGGAAACTACCTCAGCTGCTTGATAGAAGGAGGCAGTGAGCACTTAGGGAAACAGGAGAAACCGCTGGCAAGATCTACAATTTATAAGTGTTAAGTCAGCCATTCATCCAAAACATTTAGCAAATGTCTAGTGTGTGCTATTCATTGTGGAATGAAATAAGCTGCTACATATAAAAACAAATCTACTTTTGGATAATTATAACTTAAAAAATATGTTTAATTGTTGTCTGGCTCACCCATAAATTTGTGTCTTTATATTGTAATATTATGAACCTGATAAAGGCCATAATCTGACTATAAATTACAATGTGAAAATACCCTGTAATGTCAGTTTTTTCCTTTATACTTTTCGTGGTGGCTTAATGTAAAGTTTGTAGGAGTTGCAACCAGCTTTAGAATTTGGGGATGGCCATCCCCTTCAGATGACAATCGAATTAATACAATCCAAATAAATCTTGTCAAAGATGTTTAGAAATCTTTCTTAGAGTTACTGGGGACTCCTTATCACATGCTGACACATGAAAACTATTCAATTTGATTGGTTTTTCTTTGGTGAGTAAAGCAGATGGGTTGCTAAGGAATGAGGCACATTTGTGACTGTAGGTGGTTATTTTCTGTGTGGACATTCTGCATCTTTTTGAAATGAATTTGTTTTTTTTTTTACTTTTGTCATCCATGCATTCTCTCCTCCTCCTCATCAGTGACTCAGGCATATTTTTTTGTGGTTGAAAGGATAAAAAGTAAAAAGTAATGGCAGTTTTGGGTTTGTCTCAGCTCTGAGGTCATTTGTACCCAGAGAGATAAGAAAGTTTATTAAGTGTATACCTGCTGAGGTACTAAAGAGAGGCAGAAAGTGTTTGTCCTTCATTTTTATTCATGAAGCCCTTGAGGGTGACGAGAAAGGAGACTGGCGATTAGGAGAACAGGCACACTCACAGACAGGCAGCCTGTGCAGACACATTCGGGCTGGCGAGTCCCACTGCCTCCGTTGATGTGCATTCAGGGCCCTGCCAAGCCGTCTACCTTGTGCTCTGCATTATTAATGCTTTCATAAGGGCACTCATTTGTATGCTGCGGGGAAGGCCAGGTTGGCACAGTCTCATCTCTACTGAACCCTGCCTATTCAGCGCTGTGACACCAAGGCTCCCAGAATGATGCAGAATTGAGCAAGCACAGCTGGAAGACAGCAGATTGTCTGGAACTGGGAAAAACATGCGTTTAGTCAATTTTAAATTAAGAGGCTTTGTTTATGTTTTCTCAGCTCCTCTTACAGAATTAGTCAAATTTTAGATTCCCTCCAAAATTAAACAAATGTCAGGAACAGATGGTGGGTTTATTTTACTTCATTCAACCTGTTCAAAGAGTGTGAACTTAGGGATTGATCAGTGTGACACAACTTTTCATGTTAAATTGTCAAAAGAAATCTCGATCTGTGGCTTCCTCAAAGAAAACAATTTATACACATGTGAGGCAGTGACCCGAGGTTAGTACTGGTCTCCTGTCTGGAATTCTGTCCAGATCTTCATCATCTTGTCTTGGGAAGCCAGGCTGGTGGGAAGGCTGCTAATAGGAAGGTAGAAAGACAGATCTGGACTTATGTTTCTGGCTTATATGCTATCAAGTTTCATGTGGGTGGGGGAAGGTTCAGGGAATCTGGATGGCATGGCTAAGATAAAATGCTTTGATAATGTCAGTGATCTCTGTAATAGTGATTCCAACTTTCACTTTCAAACCAATTTCGGGTTGTCTTGTCTAAACTTTTGTGTATCTTCTCCACCCACCATGACCTCATTGGAGGGAACCAGGGAGGGAAGCTACTTCCCAGTCATTTTAAACACAATGAAGACTTTGAGCAAGGCTGACATTGCAGGGAAAACCTAAATAAATTAGATGAAGTTTTACTCCGGAGACAGAATTCCTCTCTTTTTATAGATGTGAATATATTTTTTTAAAGCTTTGAAAAACAATTAGACATAATCACTTCGAAATATTTTCTCTGCTTTGGAAGTTCTTGTCACCTAAATGAGGCATTTCATTTGGAAACTAACAATGGTTAAAAGAGAGGCAATGTTTTTTTTAATGGATAATTTAAGCCTCTATTCCCTACTTTTTACCCTTTCCCTTTAATAGCATATCGTGAGTTTTTAAATTATCCAGATAATTACTTCAATGCTACACTTGATATTGCATTTGTAGAAACAGCATATAATATTAGGTTTTCAGGTAAATGTTGGAATACTCCAAATCTCTCTACTTGTTTTAATATGTTACTAATGTGCAATGACTGCAGAAGTCAATTTCTAATTAAATATAGAAAAACAGCCAGATCAATAGATGCTCAGTTGGTTGGTATTCAGCTTGGACTTCTCTCAAACTTTTCCACTTCTTATTGAATCCGAAATGGCTTATGTTCTTAGCTACTCAGCAAGGCTTCAGCCATAATTTAACTTAATAAATTGCTAGATAATTCTTACATAAGGTGAGCAATTATTCAGATAGCTCAAAGCTTTTCTTAATCTTGTTAGTGTTTATAAGCCTATGACAAGCATCAAAAATGTGACAACCAGTGTTAAAGAAATATGTTTATTAATAAAAATAAAAGGAAAATACTAATATGTTTTAAAGCATATGACTATGAAAATGTTCTCCTTAGTCATTGTTGCAGATTTGTGGAGGAATGTATACATGCTAAAGTAAAAAGATATAAGACAAATGGCTAATGAGGGAACAGTAGACATTTGAAATCATCTATGGAAAGACTCACTTGACAGTATTAATGGAATAATTTATCACAGAATGGTTATATGGTGTTTATTCCTAGTTACAACCAGTTCTGTGTGGCCTGCCCTCAGCCTGATACTTATCAAGATGAAAAGAAAGTGAACCCCTCAATTCTTTTAAGAAAAAAAATTAAAAGATTCAGAAATAACTGGTTTGTACTTAACTTTTGGGAGAACCCAACACATGGTATATAAAGGAAGCAGGTATTGCTAATTATTTGCTTGCTTAATCATAAATCTGGAGTCCATCATGAAACATGGTTTGGTGTTCAATTCATAAAGGTAAATGTACTAAACTGTATATATTTGTAATTGATATTTCATACATTTTGAGCATTTACCCTGAACATTCAAGTTAACAATAATAGCTACTGTTTTCTGAGTTGCTTACTCTGCACCAGCTACTATCTTAAGTGTCTATTTGATCTTCATGGATCAAATTATCAATTACTTTAGAGCTAACTATTTTATGGATGAGGAAATTTGGTCTGAACAGTAGACATTTGTCTATAAGTCACACTGCTGGTCAGCCTTTGAACTCAGATATGTGTGATTACATTATGCTACTTCCATAAGAATCTAGTCCCAGTTGAAATTACAGTTTTACTTTTCTTACAGCTTAAAGTATTTAGAATCTTATTTTTTTTTTGCTTCTTTTTTTTAACGTTTCAGTGAAGTTTATTATTATTGACTATTAAGGTATAATTTACAAACAATGCAATGCATTCTTTTAAAGTGTATACAACCTACCCTTGAACAACATGGGGATTAGGTGCTCTGAAAAATCTGTGTATAACTAGAATTTTATTTTTGAGCTTTGCCTGTCCCCATTTAAATTTTTCTGAAGATGTTGACTTGTTTTGTCAAAGCCACTAAAACACCCAGCAACTCTTAGCTGGTGGCAAGGAGTTGAGAGAGAAGATAAAACTAACTAGAGACTGAAAAATTTAATTATCACAAATATCTAAAACTTCTTAGAAAAACTGGCAAACTGAGTTATAAATTTAAAAAAAAAACCAACGAAGTTAATTGAAATATGAGGAATTAACAAATAACAAGTTAAAATCACATGATTTTTATGCAAGTATCAGTTTAAAGGGTAAACTATTATCCTGGCAAATTAAAAACTTCAGCACTTAGAAATGGTTTTTAAAATGGTGATTTATAAAAATTATCCCACATGTTTAAAAATCTCAACTTCCTTGTGTAGTTGGGCAGGTCTCATATGACAATTTGCAACTAGGTTTAGATTTTTTTCTATAAGGATCTTGCTATACATGTATAGCAAGTTTGTTAGAAAAAGAAGAGGACAGACTAGGCAAATGTTCATATTGTTATTGTTTAGGGATTTTTTTTTTACATAAAATTTTAAATGTTTTTATGGCGGAAACTCACTAGAAGCAAAGTTAAATGACAAAGAACAAGTTGGGAAAAAACATCTTTGACACACATTAAAATCAAAGGTTTAATTTTACTTAGAGCACCTGTGAATCAACTAGAACACCTAATAAGCCAGTGAAAAATGCACGAGTCTCAAAAATTAAATTTGACAATACTTTTGTCATGAAAATCACACTAAAAAAAGTGCAAACCAGAACTATATTCAAATCAAAGAATATTGAACAAGGAGTGGGAAAACAGGCAGTCTTATAAACTGCTGATGGGGATGTAAACTGGCACATTTCTGGAGGCAATTGGCAATATGTATTAATATTTTTAATATGTATACCCTTTAGGCCAGCAATTTCACTTCTAGAAATTGAGATCATTTTTTAAAATACTTTGAAATCATCATTCAGAGTGTTGGAAAAGTAGGAGGTGAAAGATAAATAGAAAAATTAAGCATGGATATTTAGAACTTTTGAAGGAAGTTCAGTTTTACTAAAAATAGTCCTTTATTATTATTATTATTATTATTATTGTCATTATTATTATTTTATTAAAATTATGAGCAACAAGAGATATTTATACATTCTCATTGATGCAATCCAAGGCTGAGAGAGATGGATTGCTCTCAGCATTTTAGAGAAAGCCATGATGATTTAGGCAACCAAAAAATATATATATTAATTAATCCAAGGAAAATATGGACAATTCTTTCAAGAAAGATTACCATAAAGAAGGAAGTAATTATGTTCAATTGGCTCCAGATTGTGGAAGACCCTGGAGGTCAGACTGAATCCCATTTTGATTCTCAAAGGCTATTTATGCACATCTGCTGTGTGAATTGGTTTTATTTCAGAGCTATTGGGCTAAAACAGTAAGGAAAAGGTGCAGGTTGTGACCTCGAGGACATTTTAACCCCAAAGGATATATCAAGTGAAATAGTAAAATCTGGTATTTACTTTTCTAATAAGCAAAAAAAAATGAAGACCAGAAATATGTGCAAGGTCACACATAGAGGCTGAGAAAGAGGGAGAAACCAAATGACCTATTTAGACACAAGCTTCTGTGTGGACTCTGTGCCTTCAGCTCTTCTTGGAGATTACCTCAACAGCAGAAAACTGCCTCACTCAAAGTCATGCCCCCTCCAGAGGCAGCTCATGTACAATAATTGATTGGCACTTGAGTTTAAAGACCTGTCTCCCTTGTTCCAACTTAGGACAAGTCAGAAGGGCTCTCCAGCTCCAGAGTTTCTTGTGGGGTAGGTGGAAGCCTTTGTTGGTTCTGAACTGCAACTTAACTCTTCCCTCTGCCCAGTCCCACCTCCTTTCCCATGCTTCTACAGCTGTTGGTCCCAAGAGCTCTCCCTATTAAACATCCTATGTGCCAGTCTCCATCTCATCACCTTCCTCCTGGGAAACCCAACCTGTAATAGCTTCTTGGGTCTAATTACGGCACACCACTTTTCTTTTCGGTTACTCTGCTTCTCTCTGATTTTCTTCTTATCTACCACTCTCTGTTTATCTGTCCATTCCCTATCTATTTACTCTTCTCTTTTTCTCATGCCCCTTTCTTTCACTTAAATATAGATCTAAAGTAAATTTATTTTATTGTATTTAATGAATAGTATTAATTGAACTCTATTCTTGAAAAAAATAAATGTTTTCTATTTCTATATCTTTTATATTGCACTCTCATTACTTCTCATTTCTCTTAAAAAATATCTATAATTCAACATACACCCCCATTACAAATAAACAAAAAATTAGCCCAAACAACTGCATATATTTTAGTTTATGTTGTTGGCCATATATTTTAGTTTATGTTGTTGTTTCAGTATAATTATTAATAGTGCTCCCTCTCATTCTCAAAAGTGTCCCATTTAGATGAAGAATTACTCAGGCACTTTATTCTTAATAGAATTTTGTGGGTATCCTTTGATCTGCAATTGTAAAAGATTCCCCTCTTCTAGTTTGGGTTGACATTTATCTAATAGAAACTTAATTTGAAAATGAAATCAAGATTTCTATGTCATTATCTCAATACAAAACAAAACAAAAAATAGCTTCAACCGATTCAGAAATAAACCCTTTTAAAATTAAATACTTTAAATGGTTGGGAAGGAATTAGATTTAAAGCAGTAACCCAAGCAAGATCTGCCAATAGTCTTTATATTAGTTTTGCTACCTTCTCTGAAGATTTGTACATGTTAACTAAACTTACAGGGGGTTCTTTGAAGAACTGCTTTACACATTAAATTCATTCAATCAGCAAAAAGTCACTGAGCCTAGTGCACTTTGGCCAGGCCCCATTCTAAACACTTTGAGAGTATAGTGGTTCCCCTGTTCAAGCAAATAAATGCACCAGTTACTTGCCAAAAGGGGTACACTAGCTTGTTCCCTGATAATCAGTAAATCAACTTTATAAGTACTATATTCCTTCGCTGCCCAAGTCTAGGCTGTACAGGTGAGAAAAGAGTGTTACTTGTGCTTGTTGTGTGTTGTGTTTATTACCCTAGGTTTGCATATACTTGCATTGTTAGATACAGCTTCTACTGACCCTAACAGAAGTTTCAGACTGCAAGTAAGACAGAAATTCAAATGGATAGATTTTCTTACATAAAATCAATATTGGAACCTCAGCATTGATAATTGAATCCAATGTCTTCATCTTTTAAATAAGCTAACAGAGGCCAAAAACGTTACTTGACATGTCCGAGGTTATAGTCAGTAAAAAGAGTAGCCAGGACTGGAATCCAGATATCTTGTCCTTTGGTGATGGTTTTTACCTTACCTATCTGTTGTCACACCAGAGTGGAGAAAAAAGATAAATTCTCACTATTTTGGCAGGAGGTTATTTATGAGTTCTTTTAGAAGTTGGCCAGTAATGGCGGTAAGAACAGATCTTTCTTGCCTTTTCTTCATTGCTCAAAGATACTTACTCTTCACTTCTCAGAAATTTTTAAGTGTAGAAATTCTTCGAGACTTTGTTTTAAGTAGAAAAAAATAATTGAAAGACTGCTGATCAGTTATTGCATCTTCTCCCTCCTTATATTTCTCTTTATGTTATCTCTCCCCTACAGCCTTACTTTTGTGTGTGTGTGTGTGTGTGTGTGTGCGCGCGCCTTGCTGGCAAACTTCTGAACCTCACTACATTAAATACCTTCTTCCCAAACTGTGCATTAGCTGCCCCTTGCCTAGAAAGGAGAAGGAAATAACATGTGTGTTTCACCTTTACAGTGACATATTTCCCTTGGCATTGTATTTAATTAGATTATAGTGAATGTCATGCTGTGCGGTGCTGTGTTTTATTAAGGCCAAAAAGTGGTTCCATGATAAAACATGCTGTAAGTCCTGCAGTGCAGTGCAACACGAAATTTGTAGCAACACCTGTGTCTGCTACATTATAGATGGTAAATGCAACCAAAATGTCTACGTAAGGGAGAAAAAGGCCGAAGGAGATGCTGTTATCCAAGTAAAAACACTCTCAGTTCGAAGCATAAAAGCTAAGTTTATAATAGGAAATTTCAACTTTTATAGTAATATCAGAGTGGAATATTTCATTGTAGTTATAGCTTCGTGGTCCTGGGCAGGCATTGCTATAGCGCTGAGGTCACTGAAGGACTTAAATGTTTATCTGTTTAATTGCCTATTTGTTTCATAGATATTTATTGATCACTGATTTTTACATAGCGTTGAAGGACTGCATAGCATGGTTCCTCCTCAATGAGCTTGCCCTGCTGATCTACATGTGAGCTTTATTTTCCATGCTATTAAAGTGGACCCTGGCTACAATGATACAGCTTTTAAGAAAGACTCCAATTCAACCAATGTTTGTTAAATACTATGTGGAAATAACTAGTCTGGGTTGTTTCTATGTTCTATTCTGAACCGTGGCTGGTTTTTTTTTTAAAATCAGTATTTGCCCTTTCTTCCTTATTTTCACATTTTCTTTTGCCAAATAAACTTTTTTTTTTTTTTTTTTTTGCCATGATTCATACTAAAATGTGGACATTTTCTATCTGTCTGAGGTTACCTTATCCATTGGCTCTGCTTTATCTCTTTATTCCATGGCCTAATTGGGTAGTCATATGGAAATATGCCAAGAGACAACAAAATGGTGTGGGAAGAAGCCGCATATTAGAAATGTGTCATGTCCTTAGTCCAAGGACATAATATTGGTTGCTGGTATCCATGGAGCATACTCTGAGTATATGTATCCTGTGTTCAGTCCTGGGCTGAGCCAGCCATTCACAAGCCAGATTTATTTTGTCTGATGCCATTAGGAAGTGAGGGTGAATGCTGTTTATTTGGGTTTGTGAGATTTCACTTTAGGAACCAATCCCAGTTAGTCCAGAGGACAGACTTTCCAGGAGATTTAAAAAAGCAGCACTGAAATGAACATAATGAAATCACTATTTCAGGGCTTCTTCTCTATTTGAAACCTTGAAACACCATGAAATGGGGTTGTATTGCTATCTAGCACCTGCCCTGCTATGTACTTGGAGAAGAAAAGCTTTCATGGGCTGAGGATTTTTCCAAATGAGACAGAATACAGTTTTCTTAAAGAGGCTGTGGATCTACTCTCCTAGAATGTTTCTGGGAAGGGAGTTAGTAGTTTTCTTCATTGGGAAACAAGACTATTTAGTGATGAGATGCTATGTCTGAGTTACTAGGACAGCAGGGTCTGATCTATCAAAGCAAGTGAGCCCCATCAAGGTTATTTAACACTGGTAGCTGAAGAATGGCAGTTCTGGTATTCATGAAAAGTTTGGTTCAGAAGATGATCTATTGCTGTGAAGCAGATACCACTAGGAGTTACTGACAGAATATGATAAATAACACAGCTAGGTTATACACGAGGAGAAGCTTAAATCTTTTGAAAGCTAATGAATAGACGACGATGATAGCTCAGTCAATGCTGATAATAACAAGTTGCTGGATAGTTGAATATGGGACTAATTTGTGCACCATTCAGCATACGAGATTAAAAAAAGTCAAGGAGTCAAGTATGTGTAACATTAAATATGAATGATTGGAATCAAGATAGGGCAAAGTGAAAGTCAAATCTATATGTGCCATTTAATATGAACTGGCAGTACCTAAAGACATTTTTTCAACCTCTCGGAGGATCAAAGGTTACCCACCTTTTAAAGGAAATGTATATGTATTTTTAAATGTGAAAAAGAGTCAATATAAATAAAAAAAAATTTTAAAAACCAAACAGCAAACTCAGAAAGAATTGCTAATGTGATGTTTGATTCTGAACATTTGGAACAGTATGAGTAGTATTGATATTGGGCTCTGAGAATAAAAGGCAAAGAACCGAAGAACAAAGAACAGCCCTAGTTGGCAACGGACGAACGTGGATGTTGGATAATGAGGAGAGGAGTTCAGCCAGACACACGGGGCCTTAGATCTCTGGAAGGATAACAGATGAGAAAGAGAGCAGTCAGGGCAGAGAATGTGGAATCATGTCTTTGATGAATCTTCACATCAGTCTAGGTACACTCTAAAGCAGACCGAGTGAAATAAAAAGCACCATCCAAAGGACCATCTTTGAGTTCTGCTAATGCTGACATGACAGAAGACCAAACACCTACATGCATACACAGACTTTTTGTAGACACCGATGAGGGAGATGTCAGTGAATATTTTCTGTGTTTATTAAATCATATAGAATAAAGCATTTTTGTTAGAGACAAAGATGTATACCTAACTAGTTGAAAAATAAAGAGACTCATTTGTATTAATCCAGGGAAAATTTGTTGTCCACAGCTAAATGATATGGTTGGAATGGGTCTTTCTGTTTCATCAAATAAGCATCATTGCCCATGTCCGGATACCCTTACTTCCCTCCAGACGTGTAACCTAAAGACATATTTTGATAAATTTTGTCTCACAGGGGTGATGAAATGTTTAAATATGACCTTTGTATATATGATGCTGTTACTGTTGCTCCTTAAATAGTAAAATTTTAGTTCAGCAGTTGTTTCTGTTCATTGGTTTATGATTAAAAAAATAAGTTTGGAGGAGTTTTATAATGGAAACAGGATACTTAGAGGTAATGACTATTTCTACATACAGAATTCTAAGGCATCTAGCTGAAAAATGACTGATTCAATTCTGCCTCCTTTCTCTCTCCTTTGCCATTACACATCGCAACACAACAACCAAATAAGCTGCTTTCATCATTTGTGCAGGGAGGGGAACATTTTTTTTTGAAAGAG
>NW_006434709.1:14509767-14515237 GCF_000325575.1 Pteropus alecto
ACAGAGGTTTGCTTCTCCTGACTTACTGGGAAAAGCTGGAAGGTTAGATTTTTAGGAATGGCAAGACCACAAAGGGTCATCTAGTTGCCCTGAGAGAACATGTTAAAACCACATTTCAGAAACTTAAATGGTTTGCGCATGCATTTGTTTATTCACTCAATTATTGATTCTTCAAGGTTCTGGGGCTCTAGTGTGGAGCAAAAATAGATGTGACCCATGCCCTCATAGAGCTTAATGTAGTTGAGGATGTAACTAGTTGTATAAGTAGCTAGTCACACACATGAGAGTATATGATTACCATAATAACGAGAGTGCTCTGAAGCAGAGCACCAAGTTCTGTAAGCGCGTATAATAAAGAAATTGAACCTAGTCTTGTAGGTTAAGAAAGCCTTGGCTTGAGAGCTGAAAGATGAATAGAAGTTAATTAAGTGAGGTGGGATTGGGGAGAGTGTCCAGGTAGGAGGAGTCTCATGAGCACCACCCTATGGAGGCAGCAAGATTTTCTTCAAATTCTCTAGAAACAGTACTTTACAGACTAGGTTCTGGGGATCTCTGCTCCGTGGAATCTTGGTTCCATTATTTATTAATTAAGTCAACAAAAGTCGTTACTTTCTCTGTCTCAATTCTTGAGAGGAAGATAAAAATCGTAAGGGATAAATGATAGTACCAAGATCATAGGGTTGTTTTGAAATAAATGAGCTAATGATGTAAACCATTTGAACATTATACAGCACGTCTGAATAATTGTTAGTTATTTTTATTAGTTGTTAGTGTTCTAAATTCTTACAATTTTGAGTTAGGAAAAATTTTTTTCTCGTAGTTTTAAATTTTTTTGAAGTCATACCTACGTATGGTTTAGAGTCAGATTTGTATAGGCTTGTGATAAGAAAGAGCTGACCTCAGCACCTCTACATCTCACCATTTAGTGTTTCTGGGAAGCCACCATTTTTTACCTCCATGTTTCTAAATAACATGCTCATATTACTACTTCTTGAATTTTCAGTCTTAAATGTTAGCTATTAACCTTTTTTCCATTTAAGAAAAGGGTTTAGCTCTTCCATGCTCTACTTGGACTCTACCACACATGTGTTAGAAGTAATGACTATTTCTACATACATGATATGTAGAAAGCCCCCTCCTCTCATTGTATTTATAATCTTATAACCAGGTTAATGTGAGCATAGCTGAGCCAGGTAGTATACTGTAATTAGTTTTGCTTTCCTCCATAATATTTTGTTTTTCTTAAAGTTAATAATAATTTTTTTTGTTTATATTTTTGCTTATTTTTCTGTGTTGATCACTAATTCAATCCCAAACTCTCCTCAGTTGTGCTTATCTTATTCTAATACATTTAAACCTTTTACTGTAGTCCAACTTTATTTTCTTGAAAAAAATCTCTCTTGGAGCAGTTGGGTCTACATTGATCTGTTCTGCTTGCTTTTTAGGCCTGATGCACAGTTGTTATTTTGCATCTTTCTTCACCATCATCCTGAAGGTTCCCCTTTACTCCTGGAAGCTTGTAGTATTTCTCTTTGTCTTGCAGAATGTTCATGATGATATATATCTGGATGTGTGATTGTTTTTACCCCGTGTACTGGATCTTTTCAATCTGGAAAAGCATGTCTTGTGGTCATGAAGAATTTCCTTGAATTATGTTTTTGATTTCCTCTTCTGTTTTATCTCTTTTCTATTTTTGAAATTCTTTAAATTTTTAAAATTTTCCAATTACAGTTGACATTTAATATTATATTAGTTTCAAATGTATGAAATAGTGGTTAGACATTTATATAACTTGCAAAGTGATCACCCCAATAAGTCTAGTAGCCTCCTGGAACCATAGTTATTACAATAATATTGACTATACTTCATGACTATTTTGTAACTGCCAATTTGTACTTCTTAATTCCTTCATCTTTTACACTCAGTCCCAAGCCCTCTTCCATCTGGCAACAATCAGTTTGTTCTCTGTTTCTATGAGTCTATTTCTGTTTTGTTTGCTCATTTATTTTGGTTTTTAGATTCTATATATAAGTGAAATCATATGGTATATGTCTTTCTCTGTCTAACTTATTTCACCTAGGATAATACCCTCTAGGTTGTAAATAGTAAGATTTCATTCTTTCTTATGGCCAAGTAATATTGCATTGTATATATGTACCTCTTCTTCTTTATTCCATTTGTTGGTGGAAGCTTTCATTGCTTCCATATTCTTGGCTATTGTAAATAATGCTGCAATGAACATAAGGGTGCATATATCTTTTTGAATTAGTGTTTTGAATTCCTTTGGATAAATACTCAGAGGGTAGGATTGCTTTTACCCTAAGGTCATATGGTAGTTCTATTTTTAATTTTTTTGAAAATCTTCAGTACTGTTTTCCATTGTGGCTGCACCAATTTATAATCCCACCAACAGTGCATGAGGGTTCTCTTTTCTCCACATCCTCACCAACATTTGTTGTTTGTTAATTTATTGGTGGTAGCCATTCTGACAGGTATGAAGTGATATCTCACTGTGGTTTCAATTTGCATTTATCTGCTTAGTGACGTTGAACATCTTTTCATATGTCTATTGGCCATCTGTGTGACCTCTTTGGAGAAATGTTGATTCAGGTCTTCTGCTCATTTTTTTTTTTTTAAATTGGGTTGTTTGTTTTTTTTTGGATGTTAAGTTGGATGAGTTCTTTATATATTTTGATATTAATCCCTTTTTAGATGTATCATTGGAGAATATCTTCTCCCATTTAGGTTGTAGGTTGTCTTTTTGTTTTGTTGATGGTTTTCTTCGCTGTGTTAAACCTTTTTAGTTTGATGTAGTCCTGTTTATTTCTTTTTTCTTTTGTTTACTTTGCTTGAGGAGACATATCAAAAAAAATATATTACTAAGAGTTTACTGCTTATGTTTTCCTCTAGGAATTTAATTGTTTCAGGTTTTATTATCTGAAAGTTCAATGTCCTGGACTAATGCACCAATTTTCATTTATTTTTTTCTTCTATTTCCACCTCTTATTTATATCTTTCTGTAACATTTCCTCAAAATTATTTTCTATTTGTTCTGTTAAATTTTTCATTTCTGTTATTATACTTTTAATTTCTAAGAGCTTTTTTATTTTGTTTTTTGAATGTTCCTTTAAAAAATTAGAATAGCTTTCTTGCTTTGTGGTGCAACATATTCTTTTATTTTTCTGACAATTATTAATTATAAGATTTTTTTGAAAGTTTTCTTCTTCATAGCCTCCAAGTTGTTTTTTGTTTGTTTTATTATAGTTTCTAACTTTCATACAAATCATTTCTCAAATGTCTGGTGATTCTTGACTGTCTGCATAGATTTAATTATGAGGCACTAGAGCAGATTAAAAGCTTTGTTTGAGCTTGTCTGCTATGGTCTTCACTAAGGGAGATCTGGCTGGGCCATTTCCTTGGGAAGCCTCGGATACCAGCCATACTTCCAGAGAGGATCTCTTTCGCGCGCGCACGTGTATGTGTGTGTGTTTGTGTGTGTGTGTGTTTGTGTGTATTTATGTTTGAATATGTGCTTTGCTATTAGCATTCTAGGAAGCAAAAAGGGAAAGTCTGGGGGTCTTAACATCAGTATGTGTATATTCACTTAATTACCTTTATTTCAGTACAGTGGCCTTTTCCTCAACTGTACATGGTCCAGGGGCCCTCAAATGAAATAAAACTTTAACCTCTACCAGGGCTGGGGAAAGGAGAGCCACCCAGTTGCATTGAGTGAAGAAGAGAAATCCTGGATGTCGTTTTATTTGCTTTTAAGCAGATTTTCAATCAGTCATCTTCCTTTTATCCTCGCCTTCACCCTTATAGCGAAAGGCACTGCTACTTTCTGGGCCTGTTGGGGTTTGTGGTATAAATTGGGTTTGTTCTTTGTTCTTTTTCTGCTAGTTTAGAATTAAGCTTATTTGGAGCCTGCTAAGCCAGACAACTCAAATTAATTTGCTATTCTGATTTCCAGTTTATAAAATATATTATCTTTTTTCCCATTGTTCTTTCTAGTTTATAACTTAAAATCATTCTGTATTATGGTTTTAGAGAGCTTAAGAGAAGATCAGAGTTCAATGCATGTGTTCGATCTAACATCTTTAGCTGAAAGTAAAGTTCCTTGAATCTAAGTATTTTCTTGTGAAGAGAGCACTTAATACATTTGAAGTTATTTTTCTTCTCCTTCTTCACCTTACTTTACATATATTTTTATCTAAAAAACAAAAATAATTTTTAGAGTATTTCAATCTAACGTTTTTATTACCATCCACACCTGTAGTATATTTTCTAATGTATGAACCCAATATATTCAAACTTTATGGAAAGGGAAGTTAAAATCACATTCTGTATGTTTTTCCTCAGTAGCGATGGTTAGTTTTAATAAAGCTGTAATTGCAGTTAAAAGAATGATAGTTAATTTTCTATTACTCAGGGACTCATTACCCAATTTGGGGATTATTGAGATTCCTTGATATCTATTTCCTTTCTTTAGTGCTGCTTTGCTTCTGAACCTTTCAGTTCTCATTAAGGTTTTCTCCATTAAATTAAAAAAAAAAAAAGATAAAAAGTAGAATAAAGTTGTCCAATTACGATCTTGGGTTCAGTTCAACAAACATTTCTTACAATGTGTATAGTATTGTGTTAAGCACTGAAGATATAAAAATAGGGTGTGGTCTTTATTAATAGTTATGTAGTGAATTAGTTAAAAACTGAAATAGACAAGAATTATTAGTTTTTGATTATCTGCATATTTCATTTAATCTCCTACTCATTAACAATTTTTTATTATAATTTTGGTTTAATTTTTTTAAACAATATCGAAATGTATAAAGAAAAAACAGTACTGCCTACTTCTAAGCACTTGCCTCAATCTATTAGCAAATGATTGAAATCTACCATTAATTTTATGCCTTTTATTTAAGGATCTGAACCCCATTAAAATGCAAAAACACATTGTCCAATTCACACCTCAGTACTTTCAGATTCTTTTCTGTCAGTAAGTTTAACAGGCTTGGAAATGAAGAGAATATGAAGGGGCTTTTGGTAGTCTATAGAGGATGGAAAATGATATATTGAAGGGGATTAAGAGTGAATAGTATACCTGGAAAGGAAGACTAGTAGTACCAAAAGTAGATCACCAATTTCTCAATGTCTTTATTCATTTGGATTAAAAAAAAAAATAGGTGATCTATTTTGTTTTATTCTAATTCCAGAAAATTAACAATCCTTGAGTGGCCTGTGTAGCAATTCTTAATTAACTAGCATATTTGATTGACCAGAACACCTTTGTTGCCAACCGTTATGGACTATTGAGCTTTTTATGGTGGATCATTAGTTACTGGAGGGAGAAGACCATGTGTATTTTTTTTCTTTCTCTTATATCCCTTCTCAATACCAACACCTGTCCTCTCAGCAGGAGTGGTTGGGCCTCAGTTCCACCTGCCATGTTTCCTCTTGTCCTGAATGTTTTTGA
>NW_006434709.1:14515266-14524992 GCF_000325575.1 Pteropus alecto
TTTCCCATTCGCTTATTGGCCAGTAACTTGTTACATTTTCCAGATGAAATTGATTCCTAGATCTGAAAATATCTCTAGTTAATGGTTCGCAGATTGCTGCGTAGTCTGAAACCTGCATTTACTAACATTATGAGGAGTTGGGATGTCAAAGGGACTGGGGAGGCTCCTAAGTGTATTTAGGAAAGTGAAGAGGTTCTGGTGGCCCTCACTTTTCGAGAGAAGCAAACCCCTGGGAAGAATGTCCAGGAATTGATCCTTCAGGGTAGGTTTGTTGAGGAGTGATAGAGAAGTTCATACGAGATGTCCTTTCAAATAACCTACTTTTCCACTATTCCCTCTTACCGATTAAAAAAACTGCTTGCGCCAAAGTGGTTAGCGCTCAGGCTCCAGAGTCATTCTATTTACGTCCAAATTCAAGCTTTAATATTTGCTAACTGTGGTTTTTAGAGAAGTTACTTGACCTTTCTGTACCTCCATTTTCTTATTTTTTTCACTCATTTGCAAAACAGGGGCAATAATAATGTCTGCCTCACAAGTTCATTGGGCAGGATTAAATGAGTTAATATGGATTAAAGGGTTAGAATATGTGTCCAATATACATTAGTTCTCATCATTATTATTATCCAGATGAGCAGATCAAAGGTGTCTGTGAGAATCCAGGAGATTTGGAGAACCCCTGACTTGCTTCCTTCTAGGAATTGCTTCCTTCTAGGAAGAAAGTAATGATCTGCTCTATGTAAACTCTCATTGTCACTAGCTCACTAATTAGGTTTCCAACTTATCATAGCCCAGAGGGTGACAAACAAAATTGGAATTGTACCTGAAAATAATGAGAAGTTTGCTAAAATGTATTGTTGCTATGGAGGCAGCAATGTGTGTAAAAGCAGCAGTGGACATGATGATACATGACCTCAGCCTCTGGGCAAACCATTTAGCATGTCTGACCCTCTGATTCCTCACCTGTAAAATGAGAATAAGAATATCTGCCTCACAGAGCATTTTGAGGATTAATTACACCCAGTTTGTGTGTGTATGTGTATGTGCGTGTGTGTGCGTACACACACAGAGAGCTAATTTTTATTGAGCAGTTAGTATAGTACCTGGCATATAAAGAATTTAATAAATGTTAGCTGCTTTTCTTATGTTGCATTATGAATAGGTGTATGACTTTCTCCCTGAGTCAGCTTGGCCTAATAATCCCTTATAAGAAGACTCAGTGTATTTGTGCTCTTAAAACCAGGAGAATTCAAAGAACAAATAAGGCAAAGCAGTGAAGAACACAGCAGAATTGTGTGGCTCTGGCCTCTGAGGATAATATTCCTTGTTTGGAATATTAATGTCATAGAAAGGCCCCTTTGACAAGGTGGAATCTATCTAACTTTTGAGTTTAAGGCAATCCTAAACATGGGCAGACTATAATACACAAAAAAGTCTTTGAAGTTTGCTTTCCAGAGATCTGTTTCCTATGGACAATCTAGTTATTGCTAATGAATATTTTTTCAGGCTCTATCCTACCCTATCAACCATTCTCTTAGTGTGACAAATCTTCCCCTTATCTTTCTTGTCACCATTCTTGTCAGGATTTCTTCTGTCTCTGTGATGGCTTCTTCTCAGTCTTCTCTGTGGGTTGCTCATCTTTCTGAGTCTTCTCTGTGGGTTGCTTATCTCTCAAATGTTGATGATCCTCAAGGATCAGCTGTCAGCCTTCTTCTCTTCTCGACTTACACATCTGTGGCAGAAAGAGCTGTTTACTTCCACATCCAATTTCTCCTTTTTCTTAGCAGCAGACCCCGAATTTTAGATGAGCACATGCCCACCTGGGATAAAGACAATATTTTCCAGTCTCTGTTGTAACTATGTGATGAAGAAAAGGTTATTTTGTGTGGTAGTTCAAGGAAGAGAGATTCCCACCTCCCTTCTCTGCTTGTCATCCTCCTTCTGACCTGCAACGAGGATGTCATGGCAGATTTCTAACAGCCCTTTTTAGACCATGAAGTGACCTTGAGATTGAAAGCCATCTTTTAGGGTGATGGGGCAGAAAGATAAGGCCCTGTTGTGGTACAGCCATACCAGCTGTAGATTGCTTACCTCTGGACTTCTTTTATATGAAAGAGAGATTCCTATCTTGTTTAATCTGTTGCTATTTTAGATTTTTCTGTTATATTCATGGAAAACTTCAAGGAACATGCAGGCAATGAGGTGATTGGAGGAGAGGATGATGAACTGAAAAGTAGAGGCCATATTTTGTTTCGTAGGCACCATATAAGGTTCTGAGATTTTTGTGCAGCTGTAGGAATATGTTGTAGGATGCCCTTTTATTGACCAAGATGGAACTTTCTGACAGTTTGGGAGCTCGAAGTTAGATCCAAGTTGGCATGAAGAAATAAGATGTTTCTTGCACACTTAAGTTAGTGGAGTAGGATTCATCTTGATGCATACCTAGATGATCTTTTTATATGAAACATTCTTTAACCTCTCTTTTTTTTCTCTTTAATATATTGAGGACTCTTTTCCATGTCAATAAATAGAATGTATCTCATTATCTTTAATGAGTGCAGCATAGTTGGCTGTACAGGTGTTCTGCAATATATTTAAGCGGTCTTCTTTACCAGTCCTTGCCAGCTAATATCTCAGGTGGTATACTGAACTCTGGTGCTACTATCACTTGTGCATATACTGGTGACTTGTTCCTGAACTTGGCCCCTGTTGGTGGCTTTAAGTCTAATTTTGTGCCTTTTCTATAAAGCCTGACTAGCCTGTGGTAAACATTCTCTTGACCCTCATTTAGGCTTTGCTGGTTCTATTCTAGTTCAGGCCCTGTGACAGGACACCACCCTTTTTGTGGCATGGAGTGTTAATACTCAGACATGTTCCCTTCTTAGTTAAAGCCCAACTCAAATGCCACCATCTGCTCAAAATCTCTTCTGACTCAATCTACCAAATGGAAGTTATCTCTCCCCTACTAGTTCTTGGTACCCTGGAATCATTTTAGAGGCTTGTCATTGTAGTACAATCTCAGGGCTCTAGAGGTAAATTTTGAGTGTCTTAAAACACACCTACAATACTGCAGAAGTAGGTAGCAGTAAATCAGTTTTATAAATGGCATAGCTGGATTGTCCTGTATTGTTTTGACCCAAGAGACATGATTAAGGCAGGGGGAGGGGCTTTCCTACTCTCAGCAGCTGGAGACTGCCTCAGGTTCCCCTTAGCCTGAACTCATCCACCTGTGAAAATCTTCAGCCATAAAATATTCAATAAAAATGTAATGTCTTAAAACGATCGGGCAACCAGACTGATCCAGGCCAAATCCTTTCAACTGGCTGACACACTAGGAATCTAGGGCACCAATTTCGAATGAGATTCCTTTCATTGCCATGTTGGGATTCAAAAAGATAGAGGAGAAATAGATTGCTTCTTTGCTGGGCAAGGATGTCTAGAAAGCTTAATGAGGCCAGCTCTGGGCTTCGAAGTCTACTGATGGGAGGCCTGGTGTGACAGGCAGTTAATGTTTAAGGACAATGAGCTGTCTCACTGCGTGATCGCTGCAAGACAGTCTTTTATGGTTTCATTGATGAGTCATCCTCTCTGGGCAATCACTTTTAGCTTGCTATACTCACTCTGCTTTCCCTATGAATAAGTTTATTTATAATCTTCAAATCCTCTATTCCTCCTTGGTTTTGAACTTTGGCTGGGCACTGGCTGGAAACTTCAGGCTGTTCAGGTTTGGGGTATGTATTTCAAAGTCAAATTGTCTAGACATCTGTTACAGAAGTTGGTGCAGCTCTGCTGAGCATGTCACTTGGGAGATGAATTTCTTTATGGCTGGCCTGGCATCATTAATTTTAGTAAAGAGTTTTTGCATTATAGTTTTATATGCTAATAGTCTAGAAGTGCTCTGCATTACTAATCCCATAGGCCTGGGAAATGAAAGCATCTGACAAGAGCCTATGACAGGAAAATGTCACCAGCTCCAACATCTGATTACTCATTGAAGTTTCCAGTGAATCTGCCAATGAGCCATCTGCTCCACCTAGACATTTTTTTCCCACTTAATATGAGATGTACATATGCTAATAACGCTGAAGAGCACAACAATGACAACAGTGACGATAATGACAACAGTGATGGCCACCAGTTATCAAGCATCAAGTATTGACCAGGCATTAGGCTAGGTGCTCTGCGTGTATCAGTGGTTCTATCCTTGACTGCATATGAGAACTGCCTGGGAGTTAAGGAAACAAAAATATGCTGAGGTCCTACCCCATAGTAATTAAATCGGCAATTTCTTCTTTGATCGTATTTCCAGAGCTCCCTTTATAAACTCTTTTAAAAATTAACATTAATTTTCCATAATTATTAAAGCAATGTATAATCATGTATGATTCTACCAGAAATCTTCTGTTAACATATTTAAAGAACTTCACTGAGGTATAATTGAGATGTAATAAAGTGCATGTTTGATGCATACAAATTGAAGTTTTGACACTCTCTTGACATTTTGATATATTTCTTCTGATCCCTTATTTCTCTCTTCCACCCTCCCTCCTTCTCCCACTTTTTCCTCTACACCACACACAATTGGCATTATACAGCATACACATTTTTGTACCCTGTTCTTTTTTCGTTAACATTTATCATGAGCATTTTCCTGTGTTATTTTATTTTCTTCGATAGATGAATTTAATGCCTGCACAATATTCTGTCGTATTGTATTCTTATAATTAATTTAATGTTCCTTTATTGTTGGATAGTTACATCATGTCTACCTCTTTACTATTAGAAATAAAGATGTAATGAACAGTTACAATCTATCTTTGCCAGATTAGCCTATTGCAGTATAGGCCTTTGTCAAGTTAAAAAAAAAAAAACAACTTTGTACCTCAGTTTTCTCATCTGCAAATGGGGCTAATGTTAATAGAAGGATGCTGTGAGGAATAAATAAATGTTGCTTAGGCATAGCAATATTTAGTACAACATTCAGCACTTGATATGTGTTCAATTTATATTAGCCGTCATCATTATCATTATCGGCATTCAGACATATGTGTGTATGCCCTTTCTGTCATAATAAGGAGAACTTCTTTGAATACTAAAAACATGTGTTATGCTTTTTGTCTCTTTTGGAAATGATCCCACAGTGGTGAACACACAGCAAAGTTCATGTGCATTTTTGAATAAAGTTACTGAATTGGTCCATCCGTCATTCAACCAATTCAACCTTTTAAGGTGGGTTTTCACCATCCTTAGGTTCCTATGGCTCCCCTCCATTCTGAACAATTGGCATGGGCCCTATTCATATTTGCTATTCGCCTCCTCTTTTGTCATGCTCATCCCCATTAAGTACATCCTGGTTACAGGAGACCGAGGTCACAGGTGATCTGCTGCAGGGATGCTCAGAAGGATTCTATGTCCTCTCCCAATGAATACTTTAATTAGTTCTCCTAGAGAGGACTACAGGGCCTGGAAAATGGAAGAAAAAAAAGAGGAGAATAGATTCTTTCCCTGGTGTAAATCAGCATTGGGAGTGGGGTATGCAGGAAGATAAGGCAAGGGAAGAACTAACATGGGGTGTGGCTCAGGTCGTAGTGTGTTCTAGTCTGGTAGGAGTGCGAGTGAAGTTATACTGGTGTCAGGGGCCTGGCTTGGGGACATCTGCTGGATGCATATGTTCCCCTCTTCATGTGGCTAATTTATGTAAGTTAAAGAAGGTTTCCTACAGTTCTATATTATTTCAAGTTTCAGGATCTGTTGATGAATGGGAGGCAGCCATGAGCAGTAGGCAGCTCCCAACATTTGCCACCATATTTGCCCATACTAGGATTGGAGGTAGAGGTGATGGATGGTACCTCTTCCAGCATTTCAATTTCTTCATCTCTGGGTCAGGGTAATACATCTGACTGCTAATTAGCATTTGTCTCTCTTCATTTTTCTTATTCCTTTTAAGCAGGTTCCTCAGCCCTTACTGAGTCTTGGAATCAAGGATTCAGAAAATTTTTGCTGTATGAAAAGTAGAAGCTGCTGGAAGTCAATGTCTTTCTTCTTTTGGAGGAACTAAACTAAAAAAAAAACAAGATCATACCTTCATCACAAACCCACATTTGGCTTCACAGCAGCACTCTGGAAAGTTGCAGTAGCTCAGTAGGGACGATCATGTAACAAGCCTGGGGAGGTGGGACTCCAGGCACCAGGAGTCCCAGCCTCAGCAAAGATTCTGGGGCCCTGTATGTGCCATGGAAACAGAGGACCACCGTATCTCAAGGAACCACAATGGGCTTGAGCAATGAGGGTGACATCGATAGCACAATGGGCTAAAAGTTAGTCTCTGCCATCATTTTCTTAGTACCACATATTGCCAGTGATGTCTGACTGAATTTCCCTCTAGCCTGGCAGCATGGTGTTTAGAGTTGGACTTACCTTGGTTATAATAAATTAAAAATATATATATATCCTACAAGCCCAAGTTTTCATACCCACTGAGATTTTATTCTCTCGTTGCATCTCAGAATTGAAGTTAATATTTCTCCTTGTTACATGGAGGAGTTATAGTCAGAATAAAGGTGAAAGTGGAAATTATGAGAGCTGTAAATTCCATAGGGACAGGGAGATATCCAGCACCTATATTGTAAGTCTTCTTACAAGTGTGCTAAATAAATAAACCAAATATAAACGGTTATTTTTGCTTGATGGGTTCAAGTCAGGAAAGAAAACCAGGAAATATGCTGGCTGCCTTACTCACATGAAGTGACATTACTCACTACTTCTGTGTCCACTCTAATCTTGATGATTACTCTCAGCTAACACACCTGACAAAGGGCTAGCACAGTGGACAACACCAGAAACCAGTGAATGTCCTCTGAGGTGCCCATTATAACAGGCTGCCCCAACACTGAAGAGTCAGAGTTAGGAAAGGCAGACATTCAATTATATTTCTTTAGGCTCACTGATGTCATTAGGCTTATTGCCTTATTTCCCTTAGGCTGCTCCAGGTTCTTTCAGACACGTGATCTAGGAGATATATCTGCCTGATAAATATATGCAGGTGGCAGAAAAGTTCATATCATGTCCCAAGCCCATCAACAGTGACAGAGCTTGTCTGGGACTCAGTGCCCTGTGACTGGCACAGAGCAGCCTTCTGTTTCTTATCGACCCCTCCCATTTTCCAAACTGCATGGTGCATAAAGCCTGGATTCAAGCCATTTTCCCCATTAGCACTACCTGTGCATGAATGCCTCACTGCATTCCAAATGTCAAACTCTAATAGGATAATAGGCTTAAACCTAGAGCAGACAGCGAGGCTGATCAAGTGTTAAAGAAGGATTATTAATAAAAATGAGAAAAACGGTATATTTAAGAGAGAGTGTCAAATGAAGAGAACAGTGGGCTGGGATAATGGTTTCCCGCTGTTCGCAGGAATCAGCTGCAAAGGCACAGCGTCTGCTTTCACAACAGACGTGGGGATAGTCTGTCTCAAGGAGTAATGAAGATT
This sequence comes from Pteropus alecto, assembly GCF_000325575.1. Classification (NCBI taxonomy): domain Eukaryota; kingdom Metazoa; phylum Chordata; class Mammalia; order Chiroptera; family Pteropodidae; genus Pteropus; species Pteropus alecto. The sequence continues at coordinate 14,522,753 of NW_006434709.1, forward strand.
GCACCTTTCATCACAGGAGGGCAGCAAATTTCCTGAACATTAGCTCCTTGCTTCTCACTGAGTCCCTGAGACAGATGTCACAGAAGGTGGGGAGAGATTCTGGCAGGAGGCTGTGTTCTGGAACTACCAAGAGTGTGGGGTTGGAAGGCAAAGTGGAAAATTAGGGAGATGCAATTTGCTTTGGGACCAGAAAAGGCCCAGACAGACTGAAGACAATGAGCGCAGAGTTGAGCAGAAAGAGCCTCACAGGTGTTGAAAGCAAGGGCAAGTGAGTTTTGTTTATCTGCCACAAGCTTCCAGGGAAATCTAGGGAAAGTTCCTTAACCTCTCTGGTCCTAGAATTACAGAGACAATAGTATCTGTTCTTACTCCCTCAGGTGGGGATTGTGACAAGGTAATATATGTCAAACTGCTTTCAGATGGAAAAGTAGATTTCATCCAATAAACATTTATTTAACAATTTATTCAGCAGTTTTGCATCCATAATATGGGAGGCACTGTTACATGGAAGATATGTGAAACATGGCTTTTGAATCTAAATGATTACAAGGTAAGACATGCAATGATAACTCCAAAGTGCAATTTAAATTAAGAGCTATGAGACTTTAGAGGAAGAAGAGCTCATTTCTGGCTTGAAGCCTAATGGAAAGCTGCTCATGAAAATAAGTGGCAGGAAAGCTAAGCCTAAGGCCTGGGCAGAAAGGGTGGAGGTAGCATTCCAGGTTCAGGGAATAGAATGAGAAAGACATGGAATGGAAAATGCCTAGTGGTATTCAAGGAGTGGAGAATATCCAGTTGTCTGGAGTAAAGGGTAAATATAAAGGAGAGTGAAAGATGAAGCTGGAATACAAAGAAGAAGCATGGCCATGAGGGTCACTGAGAAGTAGGAAGTGTGTTTATAGCTAATGGGACCTTTGTCAAAGGAGTCTTTTAAAAAAAAAACTTTATTTAATTTGACAGTACAATGTGGATTTGAGTAAAGAAAGGTTGGAATCCTCATTAAGAGGTTCCTGGAACAGCCCAGATATGATACACCAAAGGCTGAATTAGGATGATGACAAGGGAATGAAAAGAAAAAAAGGCAAGAAATGGAAAGAAGGAAAAATTTTCAGGTGTATATTGGATATAAGGATCCAAGAAGAGAAGAAGGTTTAGAATGGGAAGGAGAGGGGCTAGGAATGAGCCTGAAGATTTGGTAGAGTGAGACTCAGAAGGGCCTTTTGGGCCATCTTATAGTTTTGAACATCATTTGACAGGTACATGGAACCCATGAACTTTCAAGTGAGATGACGATGGGATCCAATTTGTCTTTTAGGAGGGTCCCTGTCTAGGCTGGAGTTCAGAAAAACTGGTGGCAGAGAAAACTGTCAGAAAACTTTATAATCTATTATCTGGATTAAAAAAAAATGAGTCGGGATCATGGGCAACAGAGAGGGAGTTATTTTTGAGTTAGAGTATAGAGAAGAGAGAGGAGTTGAAAATGACTCAGTTTCTGTCTGTGGAAAACAGGTGAATGTTGATGTCTATTACTAGAAATCAGGAAAAGAGGCAAGGAATGGCTTTGTGGAGAATGGTGATTAATTCAGCTTTGGACATGCTTAGTATGAAGTGAGGTTAGGACATCCAGATGAAGGTGTTTAGGAGGTAGCTGGAAATAGAGACCAAGAGCTCACTGGAGACACAGGAGATGAAAATAGAAATGTGAGTGAGCAGCATAAATGTATAAAAAGAAGCAGATTTTATAGGATGAGGAGAGGACCTAAGCTGAGCTCCTGGGTAACCTCAACCTTTATGAGGCATTTTATAGTCTCTACAGAGCTTTAACAGCCATTATATCTTTTTACCATTAGAACCCTGTGGGGCAGTGGTTAAGGTTTCATTATAGGCTGGGAGTCTTGGCAAGATAGATGTAAGAAGAGGAGGAGATTCAGTGGCCTCATATCATAGTGATATCCTAACTTACTTCTTGGAGAAAATTTGTCCATTTTTCTTGATCATCTCTTTATTGGTTATGGGTCTTTGGAGGAAACATTTTTCTTTCTACTTTTTCAGCTGAACAGATCACTGGGAGAGAAATTTCTAATAGAAGACAAAGGGCCATGAAGTAGATAGGATATATGTTGTATCAGTCAGAAATGCTTTTAGCTGCAGGTAACTAACAGAGGTTAAACAAATAGGGTTTTCTTTTTCTTCTATAATGAGAAGTCTGGAAATAGGGAAATGAAGGTGTTGGTTCAGCA
>NW_006434709.1:14525012-14533032 GCF_000325575.1 Pteropus alecto
CTCTCTTGGGCTTTTTCTAGTGGTTCTTAGATGACTTCCATGCTCCAAGCATCATGTCCACTTTTGATGCAAGAAAAAGGGAGGATGCCACCTACATCGATTTTTTTTTTCTAGTCAGGAAAGCAGAAACCTGATCATAAATGCCACTGAAAACTTTCTCTTACTTCTTATTGGCCAGAACTATGTCCCGTGTTATCTGAGTATTTAGGAAAGTGAATATTTAGCATTTTCAGTCTCTATAGTGGAGCCAGTCAAGGAAGAAAGGACTGGGAATGGACATGTGGTTGGCCAATCAGCAGGGTCCACCACTCATATCACCTAGTTACTTTGCCTGGTCTCAATCATAATATTTATTGTGATTAAAAACTACAACCATAAAAATAATAGAGCAATAGACTTAATCCCCGCTCATTGCACAGCATTGTTTTACTTTTAAAAAGATTTTTGTTTTTTTGTTTGTTTGTTTTTTTGCATCTACAAAAGCTTGCATTCTTTCCTTATCACAATTCTAGGATGCTCGTATTCTTTGACAGACAAGGAAATCAAGTCTAGAAATGGCGCAGTGAGTTGCCTAAAGTCATTAAGTTGGTTGGCAGCAGAGCTGGGATGATCTGATTCTGGTGACCTGCCCATATGGGTCATGATGAAGACCTCAAGTCTCCTGCCCCTCCAGCCTAGAGTGCTTTCCATTGGACCACAAGGCCTTTTGTTCAAATGCCAAAATGGTTATTATTCCAAGTTCTGATGCCTTTGTACCTTTACAGATGAGCTAAAATTTGTGATCTGAGTGTCAGGACGTCCTTCGGGGCTTCCCACACTGTCCTTGGTCATAGATGTGTAGAGACAGTATGAGGTTGGAGAAACACTGTGCCACTGCTGAGGTCCTTTTACTCATTAGTGTCGTAATTCTTCCTCCTACTTCCTCTTATAGCTGGGTAGAGGATGTAGACTGAGAGACAAAAACAACTTTATTGAGCATAAACATGAAATAAGGCATCCAAGTAACTTGGTGAGTTGGAAATATTCAGTTGTGAATATACAACAAAACCACATATATAACTGCATCCCAATTGCTGGTCACTCGGGTGTCCTGAGACTCTCCAGATGACCAGAATCACTGTTAATTAAATTTTTCTGCAAATTCCAGACCATGAGTAGTAGAATACCCAGTGTCTTTCTTTATATCTCTTGGAATTCCTGAGGGAGGGACATATATTTTCTAGTGACGTCTTGTTCTATTTTTTGTTCTTTTGCTTAATTATTTCAGTTTATGGTTTACTTCACCAAAAGGAATATGTATGTACCAAACAGTATGTAATTCTATTATGAATCTTATCACTTTGTGCTGGTTACTGCTCTAATTCTTTCATTTTTCTCAAAATATTACCTATAGAGGCTGGGTATGTTTCAGGCTTCATCTAAGCTTTGGCCATGTCTAATTAGATGCTGGAGTAATTTCTAATTAGAATGTTCTAATTAGAATTACTTTAAAACACATGCTTCGGTGCCCTGCAGGAAACAACCAGGGATGGGACTGGGGTGGGATCAGGGCAACACGACTTTGAGAGCAAGTGCCTCCTGAAATTTTGCACCCTAGGTGCCTCTCTTACCTCACTCTAGTCTGGCTTTGGGAATGACATCCCATTACAGAAAAGCAAGCAACTTAAGACTGAATAATAAACATTCCTCTTCTTTAAATTTCCAATTCATTTACCCTCAGAGTGACATTGATCATCTCCTGTACGGAGGTTGGACCACCTCTCTCTCTGGGGCTCAGTTCTTATTATCCTTTAGAAAACTGTCCCTTTTCCTCACCCCTCTCTTCTTATTTCCCTTTAGCTCATCTAGGCCATGCCCCCAAGGACTTCATTTATGAGAGGCCATCAAGATTTTTGGCTAAACGAAGACCTTGTTTTACCCAAGAAGAGCTCTGCTGTATCCTATAATTGCAATCTGTTGATCTACAGAGAAATGGTAGAGCAAAGTATCTAGGCAATGGCTCTGTAGATGATAAAATTCTGGAGTCTGCTGACCATACTTTGAAGGGGACCTTCTCACTGAGAAGTAATGTAGTGAGGTGGACAGACTCTTAACCTTGAAGCTGGCTAGCCTGGGGTTGTGGAGCCAAGTATATGCTTGCAACTTATATGCTATGCGAATTAGGGCCAGTCTCTTAACTGCCTCGAATCTTAGTTTGAGATTCTATAAGATATTATCTATGAAGTTGTTTTTTAAGCTATATAGTTCTTAAAAATGTTATTGCCATTATAACAGCAACAAAAATAAAGACAGGCTCCAGAACATTTGTTAAAACACATTTCTTATTGTATAAGCACAGCTCGTATGGCTGGAGTGGTATGACCTGGTCTGAGATGAGGGTACCTGGGATATGGTGGGCAGGAAAGCCTTCCTCCAATGGAAAGGATGCCATCTTTTTTGCCAAACGACTCACCACAGGAAATGGTCCCTCAGAGTCACTCTCTCAGGAGTATCAATTAGGAAGGGGCTAAAGTGGTAAGTCCAATTAATGACTAATTGCCAAAAGTGCTAGAAGAATTTCAACCAGACTCCTAATGATTACTTAAGAGGCCATTTGGTACACATATATGAGACCATGGAGCAGCCAGAGGAAAACACACAAAAACCTCTTATCTCTTGGGGATCTCTCATTAAAGGGTATTTTGAAAGCATCCCTTGATTGGGAGTCTGTTGAGACATGGCTATAGAAATAATTCTCAGGACTCCCTCTGTTGTGTCCTGTGTAAGGATTTCATTTTCAGTGTCAGCGAAAGAGCAGGGTGCAATTCTATGCAGTATTCAGTACAAGTTTAGTGCTGGGAAAATGGTTGTTACTTGGCTCTGTTATTTTCTTTTTATTTATGAATAGGTATCAATATACTTTAAAACACATGCTTTGCCTACTGTGGTATTTCTTCCTTAATGACTGATTAAAAACAAGGAAAATTCTAGTTAAAAAATTCTGTCCCTAGTACTTCCAATCAGAAGACCTGTATTACAGGAAATGAATCCTGATGGATAAAGCAAATACATTTGTTGGGAGTTATGGTGGGAACAGGGCTTCTCGAGTGACGGGAGTATTCTTCACATTGAGCACTGGAAACCATATACATCTTCCTTCGAGATATATAGGAGAGAGTCTTGGTGAGCAGAGCCTTGCTGAAATAAGGAAAAAAACTTTTCATTGTTCTACTTCTATTTTGGAAGAGTCAAATTAGAAATGACTGGAAATATTATTTCTGGAATAATAAAAAGGCACACATTTTATTTAATTCATAACAAATGGGAAAAAAGTGAAATGAACTAAAATTCTGAATTAAGAAAGTGAGACAACATTAAACTTTTAGTTAGTTTAATGTTTTTAAGAGTAATACTTAAATATTAGCTTCTTATTTTGTTTTTCTTAATGCAGAATAAGTCTTTTTTCTCTGTTGTTTGGGAAAATCGATTGGCTTGTTAGCAAGGAAGAATACTGGTATCTGCTCTAAATATTCCCAAGTCCAAAGGCAGTAAGGTGGCAAATTCCCTTTTGTGGTTCAGGACTTAATAAGTGAGGCAAAATTCTTTTTATCATCCATGGGGAATTGAAGTGTAAATTTTTAAAAATCACAGTAGCAAAAGAGTCAAATGCATTTTTCATGGTCAGCCCTGCTTTATAATTAGGTTGCTATACTTCAGTTACATTACATTTTCAATAAGTTGGACTGAATTTTAGAGCATTGGTACAATCTATCAGAAGGTGCTTGAAGCTGTGATTCAGTGAAATGCCCACATATGGAGGAATTACAAATGCTTCTAGAACCAAGTCCTGGTGACTTGAGAATATTATATCATGTTTTACTGCAAATGTTGATCTCAGTGTATTACAATATCTGTAATTCACTTTAAATACTTCAGCATAGATTGGATAGCACTAAGAATGTGTGTGAGTCAGGTTAAGTCACATTTTAGGGCCAACCAGTTGACCTGATCAGAAATTCATGTTCCAGGAGTGTTCAGTTAGCAATTCATCAGAAAGGCCATACTCCAGATAGGGTTACTGGGGACTTATGTTGTATTTACTTTTGAGCAATCCCAGAGACTTTGCTGAATAACATAATGCATATTAGGAATGAGTTTTAGCAGGTGAAATTAGTGGCTTAGCATAGTAGATGTTTAGAAGGGGCTCAAATTAGTGTTATTCAAGAAGTATGAGTCAGTTAAAGTATTTTAGGGACACTTTTCACCTTTGTACAAAAAAATACAAAAATCTAGCAAGCCCTCTAGTCTGAACCTTTAGGGATGTCTCATTACTTGATACTTCTGGTATAGGAATTGACATTTTTTCCTGTAAGCAACCAGATAGTAAATTCTTTATGCTTTATTGGTCATCTGGTCTCTGTTCCAACTACTCAACTCTGCCTTTATCTCATGAAAGCAGTCATAAACAATATGTAAAAGAATGGACATGGCTATTTTCCAGTTGAATGTTATTTACAAAACAGGGCAGGGCCAGAGTTGGCCTAGGGACAGAAGTTTGCTGACCCCTGCTCTAGACTATTGTTTCATCTGCCCCAGGTGAATCTTTCAGGCTAAATTGGATCACCGTAATTGATGAAGTCCTGGGATGTCACTGAGTGAACAGAGTAGATTGTATGCACGATTTTGTGATTACTTGCTAATAAACACTATCTGCGGTCAAATTGGGTTATAGACTTGCTTCCATGTATGCTCTTAGTAGGGAATTAGATAACCTTCATACATCTAAAAAGTGTTGTTTGCTTCACTGACCTACCAACTAATGGTTGCATAGACTACATTGGCCTAGGCCATGACCTTGGGCAAGATCAAGATGCTCCTCTTAGATGGTGGCTCCACTACTGCAATAATTCCTGATCATGTGGTCATGTGGTGGGAGTTCAATGCAGATTTGTTGGACTAGTGAATGAATTGATTTCTGCTTGGCAGTTTAGTTTAAGTTGGGCCATTTCTTAGGGACCTGATGTGCTTAGCATTTTACTATCAGTGTAAGCATGGGAATTAGACATACATATTAAAAACTGTGCAAATTTACAGTATCATTTGTAGAGATGTTAGGTCATAAATTTAGCACTGGCTAAAGTCTGCTTCACATTAGGTTGCATGGAGTAGAAAAATAAAACAAAAGATTATGAGCATTGTACACAAATCATTTTTATGCCCCACATTGCTTAATTTAGTCAATATGACTTGGAGATAAAATTTTAATTTTTTCAGTGAGCTAACCCTCCTTGTAGATATCCACTAAAGGTAATTGAGATAACCAATTGCTGACTGTAATAGGTTGAATGGGGCTGACTGCTCTTTTTTTTCTTATTCAGCTTTTCTTCTCCCTGCCTTCCTCTATAGCTTTTCCCACTGTAATGAGAGTTTTCTTATTTTAATATCTGTTTTGTCATTTACAAATCAAGCAAATGTTTTTAAAGCAATTCTTATGGTCATAGAGCTGTGCTAATTGCCCTAAAGGCACAGAAATGGAAAAGGCATAGTGCCTGATCTTAAGGTGAGGTAGAGGAAATGAGGGAAGGCTTTTTCTTTGGGGGAAAATCATGGAATGCTTTATTTGATCTGGACCTTCAAGGTGTCGACAGATAGGATTTTGATGGATGGTAAGGGCTTGCTGGTAGAGAGAGCTGGATAAACTGAGCTTTAGAGGTGGGAAAGTTCTGAGTATATTTGCATAATGGTAAATAGTCTAAGGTCAAGTCTTGAGCGGGTGCCATTTTCTTGGGCACTTGAGAGTTGTGAGGGATAAAGCAAGGAAGCTTGGGGGTTTGGATTATTACTACACCATGATGAGCACTTTGAGAGGGCAGAAGAGAATACCATTACCCAAAACAAAATGCTTAACAAGGAGATGCAGTTTGAGTTTTGATGCTTGCTGTTCTGTTTTGGGAGGGCAAAAGCCAGGGTTATGCATGATATTGAGGGGTGACCTGGAGTGAAGAGAAAGCTGTACCAATAAAGTGGCCCCACCTCTAGAATTGAGGAGCTAGTTTGAGAAAGCCTTGAGAGAGAATGAGCTGGGATGCTGGTAGATTGCTGAGACTCGGTCTCTGTTCCCCTGCCTCCCTCCTGCCCCTTACTAGCTGAGGCTGATGAGGTGTAGCCAATTTAGTTAACAGTATTTCTTACTTGCTTGAGAATCTTCTAGGGTTCTTTTAAAAATGCAGACACTTCTCAGGTCCACTCTAAATCTACTTAGTCAGAGTTTGAGAGTGGGATCCAGGAATGCTCATTTAATAAGCTTACCAGTTGATTCTTATGGACCCCAAATTATTAAAACCCCTGCTAGGTAGAAGACATAAGGTGAAGAATTTGTTGATATTTCTAGTCAGTTTCACTAAATTCACTGAGAATGTTCCAGGCATTATTCTAGGAGCTGAGAATATAAGAAGAGCAAGTTTTGGCTCTAGTTTTCAAGGAGCTTGTGGTTTCATGAAGAAAGTAGATATGTAAATACATAACTGAAATGTTGTAGTCAAGGTGTATATGAGGGAAGGAAAAACTACCGAAGATAATTTAAATATATGTGGGAGAGTCAGGAAGGCTTTCCAGAAGTGATGATTTTTGAACTGGGTGGGTTTTGAAGGATGAATAGGAGTTTGTAGAGAGGATGAGGGAGAAAGATACAGAAGCTTCAAACTGTATGGTGCATCCAGAAAACTGATGAGCAGAAAGCACAAAAAGCAGAATGGTAGTGTTAACTGAATGGCTTGGTTAAGTAGAAGGAAATTATTCTATGACTGAAGAAAGCTAGAGATAAGGATGAATATAGTACACTAACAGACATTAGTTGCCACTAATACATGTAATCACATGCATGTTACAGATGCTCATTCGGATGTTTCCATTTGTGGTCTGCATGCATGACTGGCCAAACCTGTGTTTGGGGAGATGAAGGGAGTTTTGCTCGTCTCTTCTTAATTAATTGTTATTCCTTTACCTTCTTTCTTTCCACTTTATCTCTTAGAGATGAATTTAACCTAACCATCAATCTAACCTAAGCAGGGATTATGATGTGGTTAGTTCTCATCACCAGATCACAATTAACCTGGGTCTCTTTGCTGGTTTTGGTGACATTCATTCACTATAAAGACAAGTTTTCTTCTTCTGGTTTTATTATGGCTGTGGTAACAAAGATCTGAAAACAGAGACTCCTGTCACAGTAGGAGATGATGAGCCAGTTGAGATGGGCAGTGGTGGATGAAGTAAGGCCTTTCACACTATGCTGAAGAGTTTGAGTTTTAATCTGTAGGTGAAAAGGAGCCAGTGAAGAGTTCTGCTTGCAGATTGCTGGGTGCATTGTTGTAGGGTGCGGTATGAGCTTGGGAGTCAGACTGATTGACTTTGAATCTATTTATCTTGGTGCAACCGTGGCGAGTCATTAAATTTTTCTGTGCCTTTTGTAAAATAATGATAATAATAGTACCTCTTCCTTTGTGTTTGCCGTGAAGATTAAGTAAAATAATACACAGAATAAGCTAGAATTCCGCCTAGGTCACTAAATATTAGGATCAACGTACTTTATACACACATGCATATATTCTTCAGTGGTATATATACTCATATATATATACACAATTTAATCCTTATAATGATATTGGTGCAGGGCTATGTTGCATAACTCCAGGGGGCTCAAAATAAGTAAGTAATCTGAGCAAGGGGCAAAACCAGGCCTAGCAGTAAAGCCACTTGGCTGCTAGTACCCTGCTTTTTCTACCATTGCTGCCTCAGCAACAAGATCTGTTCTCCTCAAAGCTCTAAATATGTTTAAGCCGTGGCATGTTCTGACATTCTTTTAGATGAACACATTAGTGGCCCCTAGGGATAATATTAAAGCAAAGACTTCTTTTCAGCACATGTGGATAGGTACTTATTAAAACATTTTCAAGAGAGAGTAGTGTCTCTCTCTCTCTATATATATATAAATATATATCTGTGTGTGTATATATATATAGAGAGAGAAAGCGAGAGAGAGAAA
>NW_006434709.1:14533077-14553474 GCF_000325575.1 Pteropus alecto
ATATATATATATCTCAAATATTCCCTGGCTCCTGTTAAAATACCTTGGGTTTTGGAAGATTTTGTTCACATTTCAAATCTCTTCCTGAGCTGCTGTTCTGGATGGTCAAGTGAAAGAATGTTATATTTTGGGTTTGCTGCTTAATGATGTTGTTCAAAGGAAGCTATTGTAGGTGATTGGAGTGTGTGAACCCACAGGCAGGGTGCATTTTAATTTCCATTTAAAGTGGGGAGCAAGTCTGTAGGGAGCCAGCCTGACCTCATTTAGCTGAGGAAAGGTAGTTATGTGCATAGCTAATAATGAAAGTATCTTACATTTGTAAAGGGTTTTATGCTTTGAAAAATTCTTTGACACACTATATTACATTTTGATCCTCCCAATGGTTCCAAGAGGAGGCCAGAATTATTATCCCCTTTTGGGGTACATGGAAAATGAGACTCAGAAAAATGCAGCGGTGTGCTTAACATCACTCATAAACCCACAATCATATTGGCACAATTACAGCTCTAGAGATCACTTTTGCTGCCGTTTCCGTTAAAGTGAAACCAGCCAAGAGATAGGGTGGAATCCTTCTTTTAGAGTTAAAATTAAATTGTTATTATACTAGATATCACTGACTGTATGGGATTCATGGTCCAATTAGGCAAAACATTTCACCTCTCTGGATCTTAAAACCCTCTTTCGAAGACTCTCAAAAGAGCCTATATTTCTTTCCTGTCTTAAAATTGTGTGATTCTCTTAGCTGTTTACTTTCTGGAACATGCTGTTACACAGTTCCTTACTCAACTTCCAGGGAAGGACAAGGGCATTTTAATTTGCTTCCCAGGAGTGGCTTGGCTATTTTGGATTTTGTAACCGTGTCTAAAATCCCTTAAGACTGTTTTTCCTTTATTTCAAGGATTGGGGGTAAAATTACCTCAACCGATGAGGTCCATCTTTTTTCTTTGTAACATGAGTAAACCAAAGCATAGGTATGCTACTGTGCTGTTAAAAGTGTTTTCGAATTAATTGGCAGAGATGTTTGTAGGTATAAAGATGGGAAGGAATAATGGAAAGATAGAAGAAAGGAAGAAGGAAAAAATTGGCTGTTCTAGTAGAAGTAATAAAATGCAAAATATGTATATTAGAAAAGAAAAGGCATCAACAAGGTACAGAAGCTGAGAGTATTAGAATCGAGAGGCCTCTAAAATCCATGACGTTAGCCTTCTCATTTTATAGGTATGGATAGTATGCTCAGAGAGGTTAAATAACTTACTTAAAGTTACATGACAGGCAACGGCAGTTCCAGAACTGGGAAAAATGAAAAGCCAATATTTCAATGTCCATTATGTCAAAGGTTTTAAAAATGTTATCTCTCAGTGTTATGGGTTAAATTGTAATCCCACCAGACCCAATTTCTATGTTGAGGTCCTAACCTCCAGTGCCTCAGTATGTGACCTTATTTAGAGATAGGTCCTTACGGAGGTCATCAAGTTAAGGCAAGGATTAGGGTGGGTCATAATCTAATGGGATTGGTGTCTTTATGAAAAAGGGAGATTTTGACACAGGCATGCATACTGAGAGGATGCCATGTGAACATAAAGGTAGCCACCTGCAAGCCAAGGAGAGAGGCCTGGACATATCCTTTCCTCATTGCTCTCTGAAGGAATCCAGCCTGCCATCACCTTGAGGTCAGACTTCCAGGCTCCAGAACTGTGAGACAATAAATTTTTGTTGTTTAAGCTACCCAATTTGTGATACTTGGTTATCACAGCCCTAATAAAAAGTACACTCAACAAGTCTATTAGGCAGGAATCGTTTTCCCTATCTTGTAGGTGAGGGGACTGAATGGTGTTAAATTGGGGAGTTGGGATTACAAACGAGGTGTGTCGGATTCCACGGTCCACACCTCTCCTGTGTGATGTGGCTCTGCTGGGAGGAGGAGAGTTTACAAGGCAAATGGCCTTCCTTATTCCTCCATTGTCCTCTAGTATTTTGGCATGAAATTGCCCATTTAAGGCCTTGAAGCATTTAATGACCACTTGGCTTTTTTCATAATTGAATCATGTAGTTTTTCTATCTTTCTTTTTAAAGAGAGAGTTTTCTCCCCTAAGTGTTTTTAACTGTGAGAATAGGTAGGCCCTAAGATATAGATAGATAAGCCCTTAGCTTTAGCAGCTGGAGAATTTAAACACTTCAGTGTATCAAGTGGTTTGTTTCACTTTGAACCCACATACCTACAGTGGCAGCTAGAAATAGTATAATCAATCAAGTGTCAGGTCACGATTGTGAAGAAGACACAGTTTCTTTTCAACACTAGGAAGCCACTGTGAACGGGGCTAAACTGTGAGGTTAGGAGGCCCACTGGAGTGATATTAAGCAGGGTTAAAAGCCGCTTCGGTGAAGAAGCTGTGTGTCTGTACCTAGGTGGTTCCACTTCTTTCAACAGGGTTCCAAAAATAGTTTCTCTCAACAGTGGTGCATAAACTCTTGTAGTTTGTTTTCACAATTGGGAAACTATTTTGTGGAAAAATTATGTTTTGTAGAATCATGTTTTGTAGAAAAAGCATATTTAAACACTTAAAAATTTTTTAATTTGTGTTTTAGAATCTCTAAACTTTAGCTTCCTCATTGTGAAATGAAAAATCTGCCCTATTTGAGTTGTTGTAAAGATGAAATGAGATGTGTGTTGGGCGTTCGGAAAGCAGAAAGCTCTGCACTAAAGTAAATAAAAGTGTTTAACCAGACTATAGCTTTATCCAGCTAATCGATAAAATATCTCTAGAATCCATTTATTCAGAAGTGATAGCCAAGGCTCCTTCCTGCTATTTTGGAGTCTGGAGAGAGTGTATTTGTGTATGGCATACCTTGATACTTTGGGGAAAAAGTGCTAAGTGAATTCAAGGTCTTGGTGTTATTAACTGGTATGTTCTTCCTCTCACATTTGATAAATGACTTTCAGCTATATCTAAAGGTTTTCACACTATTTGTTTTTGTGTTTCTGGTTCTACCGAGTCTGACTTGACTTGCACTGGCCACAGTCCAAGGTTTGAGTTAAAAAAAAGTTAAGACAAGTAGCTGTGTCATACCCATAGTGCCAAACCCAACCACATACCACAGTCTTTCATTGTTCTCTCTTCTAGTCACCAGGATGGGTTTATGGCAGTCAAGGGGAAAGAAAAGAGAAAGGTCATAGGAGATTTTGGGAAACTTGATGGGAGGAGGTGGCAGAATGCATGCCGAAGTGGAGAATGTGTAATTCCAATAGAAGGTAGGGGTTCAGATTGTGGTTCTGGAGACAGATTTCCTGGATTTGAATTCCATTTCACTTCTTTTGCCTCAGTTTCCTCATCCATAAAATGTGAAAGTGGAAAGTGTGATGACACATGTAAGCTACCGAGGCCAGTGCTAGCACATAGCAGTGCCGGGGCTAGCTGTTCTTACTCTCTTCTTGTCATCATCCGTTTGTGTGTCTCCTCCATTAGATTGTGAGCTCCTTGAGGAGCCTCCAGCGTGTCTTATTTATCTTTCTGTCTTCTAACATGAGCATCGTTGACTGTGTGAGCCATAGGAGTGATAAGAGTATTGTTTACCTTCACTCTCTCAGCCCCATCTGACACAACCACCATTGAGAATAATGTGGACGTGAGTTGGAGGGGTTTGTTACGTCAGAAGATGACAGGGGGTAAGGTGGATAATGGCTTCATTTTTGAAACTTTTTGATTTTAAGTGTAGACAAGACATACAAATACAATGGATCATGAAAAGCACCTCAGCATGGACAGCAGGAGTTTTGAAAGAGTCCAAAGATGCTTTGGAGGTTTGTTGCTATTTAGAAGGTGTAGCAATGAAGGAGCAACATCAAGGGTGAGGTTGCTCCGCGACAGATATCGAGTGGCTCATTTGTTATCGAGGTCGCGCACTGTCCAGCCTTGCATGGCCTCGTCTCTGCCTCGCTCCCATCGTTCCTCTCCCTCATGTCAAGGTTGTTGGTATCATGCCAGTCCCTGTCCTAAGGGAGGAACCATTTGTCCTTACACTTCCTAGCTTTCACTCCCTTCATATCGCACGTTGATCAAGACAAAGTAAGCACTCCATAAATGCTGGCTGAATTTAGTTCCTGCCTCCTTTCCTTCTGCCCTCTCTTTTCCCTGAAGCCAACCAGGTCAAACCTGGATACAGAGAGCTTCGAGGCTCATACGTTTCAACACATTTGCTAAGGTCACAAATGAATTATTAGATCAGTTCATGTGCTATGAGGAATAGTAAATAAGCATATAATTCAGTGGTTTTTATACCCACAGTGGATTTACATTTTCCTAGCTCTCAGTTTTGAAGCCTTATTGATCTGTAACAGGAAACAGAGGACTATTATCATAAATCCAGTAGAATACAGGGTCCTGCAAATAGATTCAGTGGTATGATCTTATATGCTGTAAACGCCAGCACAGTCGTAGGGAGGCTGGACTTAGAAGCTGAGGACTGGCTGGGCTGCTTAGTGGGGATCAGTCCCCTTCTCTGCTGTCACTACTGGATCCACCAAGAGGTAGTGAGGCTCATGTTCTGTGGATTTCTGTTTCTATCTCCTCCTTGTTCATAGAGGATTTTATGAAAATGGTTTATTGAAGGGTAGATTCTAGTTGTCCTTTAGAAATTGTATTTTTAAAACTGAGGCCGCAAGACTTGTTTCGTAGAAAGATTGATAAAACTAAAATATTAACTGATGTGTGTGTGGGGGGTAGGGGTGGGGGTGGTATTACAGGGAAGGCTCAGGAAAAGTTAAGAACCAGCTGGGCCAGTTCTGTGTTCAAGACAAAAACAAGAGAAGGACAATTTACCCTGGAAGGGTAGGTGGGAAACCTCTGTTCTGCACCTTTGGCTCTTTTCGGTGGCAGGACATAGCCTGCTCCTTTGGCACACCATGTCTAGTGGATTAGGTTGTGGGCATTTACTTTTTCTGCCTTGCGGAAAAATTCCTGAGAGGCACAGCTGTGCTAAGCAGTACTTTGTCAGTTGTGTGCGTTTTTGCTCAAAGCAGGGGACCATGGATATCCCTATATATGTGAGCAGGCGTAACAGTGAACAGCGTAACTCCATATAAGGCAGCAATCAGTTTTTAACTAAGCTGAAGGAACATTTATTCTAAGATGCAGAAAATATTCATAAAGCAACATTTCCCAGTGTGAGTTCCATATGAGACTAGTCTCCTAAAATGCATAAAAGAGTGTGTGTGTTGGGGGAAGTCAGGTTGAAGCTCTGTGGTTTAATATGTTTGGGAAATGGCTGCGAACCATACCCTCCTCTTGGAAATTTACAATGTGGACCAACTTCTGAAAGGCTCTGAGAAGTCCTGGAGTAAAGACACCTACCTAACTTTGTTTAGTCCAGTGTTTCCCAAACATATTTTACTTTGAAATACTTTTACTTTTTTTCATAATACCAATTAACACTCTGGATAAAGATGTTTCTTGTCACATGCTTTTGAAAGTGCTGTGTTAAAGTACAAGCCTTTGAGCTAGTGTGGAAAGAATTATTTTAAATTGTACCGAACCTGGCAATTTCTTTTTTCTTCCTATCAAAACTTAGAGAAGCCTACAAAATGCCTTGAAACCCAGTAATGGACAGAAAACAATGTTTTATAGTAGGCATTTTTTTTTTTTTTTTTGCAGAATGAGCATTAGGCAATAAATTTGTCTCAGGGTTTCTGCAGTGGTACTGAATCTGTGTAGAAACAAATAGAACACGAGCTAGTTTGAGTTATGAAACTGTAGTACAGACTGAACTCTGAGCTGCTGCATGTGTAGCAGGCTTCTGAGGCTTCTCTGTAGCCACTCAACAGGTGTTTACTAATTACCTACTAGTTTCCAACACTGTGCCAAGCTCTGAGGATGCAGCTCTGAAAAAGACAGCTTCTGCTTTCAGGTCTAGGGAGGAAGACCTGAAAGCACACGGGCAATGCAACGTCAACATGAGGCACTCTGTGATCAGGGAAGCAGAGCAGGGCGGGGAATCACAGAGGAGAAGCACTCAGTCAAGCCTTGTTAGGACAGCAAAGTTTCCCCAAAGAAGGTAGCGGCCAAGTAAAAATGTGAAGGATGGAAGGGCACTGGGAAGAGTGTCTTGGGCAGAAGCAATGGCTTGTGAAAAGCTTGGGAGGAGAGTAAATTCGGCACTCTTGGAGAACTTAGAGTGGATGAGTGGGGCTGGAATGCTGTGCTTGAGGTACAGGAGTGACTGGAGGAGGGTGTGCTACACAGGGGGCTGCTGGATCACCACGGGCCTTGACTACCACACTGAAGGGAGTCTTTTATCTCTGTGCAATCTCAGAGCACAAAGGACTGGTATGAAAAGTTGAGCAGCCTGGTGGGGACATCCTGGCATGTGGACAACTGAGGGAACTGGATCTGGAACTGGATCAATGGATAACTTAGAACCAGACAATAAAAGAAGAGAAAGTTCTGGGTAAAAATATCTTTCTAAATCCATCAGTCTATGAATTTCACTGACACTCTAGTGAAGAGAATTAGCAATTAGGCCGGAAGCACCCGAGTCATACTGTTAGGTGGTTTACGTGAGTGTACACTTCTTTATGTTTGCACATTATTTGTTAGCAGACTTTATGTTATTTATTACAGAGTTTGCATTAGTGTGTTTTCAGCTAGTCCTTCTTTTCTACTCTTTTATTCTATAAGTATTTATTGAGTGTCTGGCAGTGCCAGGTACTGAGGATATAATACACAACAAAGCTATTACAATCTGCTCTATAGTTTAGAGTGGGAGAAGGACATTACTCAATTAATACTACTAATAAACCTAAAATTATAACTGTGATAAGTGCCATGAAGGAGAAGTACATGGTGTAATAAGTCTATAGTTTTGAGGGTCAGGAAAGGCTTACCTGACAAAGTAGGCTTTAAGCTGACAGCTGAAGAATGAACCAGAGTTAACTAGGCATACAGCAGGGGAGAGCAAATAATATCCATAGCAGGTGAGAGCATGGTGCATTTAAAGAACTGAAGGAACCAGTGTGGCTCTTGCCCACAGTGTGAGGGGGAGTGGCGGGGCAATAGAGACTGGGAGTTAAGTTTTGCGTTAAGGAATTTGCTTTCGTTCCAAGAGCAATGTAATACCTTTGCAGAGTTTTAAATAAGAGGCTACATCATCAGATTTGTGTTTTGAAAAGATAATGCTGGTTGCATTGTAGAGACTATATTAGAGAGAGTAAGAGTGGATGTGGGTGTAGACTTGGCTACCATGAAAATCTAGGTTAAAGATAGTGATGCCTTGGACTAGGGTGGTACTAGTGGAGGTAGAGAAATAAAAGAATTCAAGAGTCATTTAGGAAGTAGGCTGTTTTAGACATTGTGATATATTGTGTATGGAGCAGTGAGAAAAAATAAGTCTTATACTTTGTGCAACCTAAATAGAGAATATTGGATCAGATTTTAAGGTCAGGATTATACAAACAGTTTTGGTCATATTGATATGGAGTTAAAAGAAAGGCTCTGGACTGAGATATAATTTGGGAGCACTGGCATTTAGGGAGTGATTGATGCCATGGTGTACGTGAGGAGTCTTGGAGAGGGAGTAAAGACTGAGGAGGGATGGAGCTAAGGAAAGCCTTGAGACGCTCCAGGCCTTCAGAGGAGCCTGAAGAACCAGCCAGAGAAGTAGGAGAAAAATCAAGAACATGAGGCATGATAGGCAAGGGAAGAGATTCTTACAAGAGAGAAGATGTGGTCATCAGCGCCAAATTGCTATGCAAATGTTGAATATGATGAGGAATGAAAATGAAAATGAGATTTAGTAACATGGAGGTGATTATTTGCCTTAGTGAGAATTGTTTTGTTAGAAAGGAGGGGTGGGTACCTGAATGAAAGAGCTTTTATAAAGTCCATAGGAAGGACTCCTTCCTGTATTGCAATGCAGAGGTAAGTAAACTGGATGGATTCAACAGCTGTGTGTATTCCCAGGTAGACAGTGTCTCATATAGAATGGTATGAAAACAAGCCCTTTCCTGTGGGCCACATGTCACACACACACACACACACATACCACCCACACACACACACACACACACACACTCTCTCTCTCTCTCTCTCTCTCTCTCTCTCTCTCTCTCTCTCTCTCTCTCTGAATGTACTGTATTTTAAGCATCCTGAGGGTGGGGTCATGACTACCTTATGTCTGTCTCATCTTTGACTAGAGGGTGATCAATACATAGTTGTTAAATTAGTATATTTAAAAGTTTTTGTAAAACATTAAAATTCTGAAAGCATGTCATTAAAATTTTCTTGTGTTGGAGTGAAATAGAAGAATTATAAGAATTTATATTGTTAAAAAATTTCTCTACCTTTATCCCATAGAGAAACTGAAAAAAAAATAGAAATGTCCCATTTTTTCCCCCAGAAGGCTGTAGCTGATTAGCTTTGGTAGATATTGAATGCCTTCAAAATTCCGGCTAAGGTTGAACTCCTTGAATGTAATTTATCCTTTGTTTATCCTCTTGGGCAATGAGAATAAGAATTTGTCTTCAACTTATATTACCCCCACTTTATTGAACCACTCTGCAAAAATTGAAGCATGATTTACAGTAATGTTTCATAACAGCCAGTCTTAATAAAATGGGTAAAGATTTTGCAGGCTCTTCAAAGGCAAGGCTCTAAATTCTGGGGAAAAAAGGGATATTATGAATTGGAATTTACAAAAGAACTTAGTTGAATTCAGTTATCAGACACAAGGGCTCTCTGCTTATATTTCTGCCAATTGTGTAAAAAAAAGCATTAAATACTTCATGCTTATTTAAAGTCATTTTAATCTTATGTGACCATTGATAGTTGCTTTGTAGAATGCCATAGAATTTCAGAAGAAGCATCTATATTGTCTCATTCTCTAGGGCAGTAGTTTTCTTAATGTGGTCTTGAGACTAACAGTTCTCCTGGGACCTGTGAGGATGTAAATTCTGTGGCCCTGCCCAGACCTACAAAACTCAGGGGCTGGGGCCCAGTGATCTGTGTTCCGACCAGCATGGCTAATGCATGCACAAGTATGAGAGGCACTGCCCTTAAGGTAGCAATATCTTGGTGTATTTGTACATATGCATATGTGTATGTGCTGACATCCCAGAATCAACCTCCAAATAAACATCAAAAGCTGTATCAAAGGTAGAAGCAAAATTAGAATACTTCACCTCCCTATAAATGTATGTCCAGCTTACTTCTGGCTCCTCCTGGCTACACTGGCCTGGACCATCCCTTGGATATGTCATTCATATGAGCAGCACTGTTGATGATTCAGTCTTTGTTACACCAACCGGGAGGAATGGAGATCACTTCTTTTAAGGTTCTATCTGAAGAACATTTACCAGAAGCCAGGCACTGAGCTAAGTACTTTATATTCAATATCTTTTTAGCCTCAAAACAACCCTATGAGTAGGTATTTTAGTCTCCATATCACAGATGAGGACACTGAAGCTCAGAGAGGTTTAAAGACACACTTAAGGTGACTCAGATGGTCAACAGCAGACACAGCCCCCATGTGTAGCTGGTAGATCCTTCCTGTAGTGGATGGCCACCCTCAGCAAAAGGGCTTTCCTGTCAGCTGTTCCTGTCAGCTTATACCTTGGAACCCAGGGCTCCCGGTTCCCTTCCCTAACTGTGGTTGGCTTGGAGCTTTTGATTGGATAATTCCATAAACTGAGCTAAAGAAGCATTAGCAGGATATATGAAGGTGTTTTTGAGAATTTTGAAGAAGCAGAAAAGGAGGAACATGAACATGAGAGACATGCTGTTAGAAACTGGAGGAAAAGGGGTCCTTGTCATACAGTGGCGGAAAGCTCAGCAGACTTGCATTCTGCAGGTTCGTGGAAAGCAGAATCAGCAAGTGAAGAAAATATATGTGTAGCTGATGAGCTTTCAAGCAGAGCATTGGCCACAAACCCTTCTTGTTGCTCGTGGTAAAATGTGAGAGAAAATAGAAAGTGAGGGCAGAAATTTTAAACAAAAAGGAGCCAGGAATTGATGCTTTGGGAAATTCTCAGCTTCTTTGAATTGCAAAAGTTGCTAAAAT
The DNA here is from genome assembly GCF_000325575.1 of Pteropus alecto. Taxonomy (NCBI): domain Eukaryota; kingdom Metazoa; phylum Chordata; class Mammalia; order Chiroptera; family Pteropodidae; genus Pteropus; species Pteropus alecto. The sequence continues at coordinate 14,543,125 of NW_006434709.1, forward strand.
TAAGAAATTAGTGACAGAAAATTTTGTTTTAGAGAAAAAGGTGAGACTATGCCTGGATAAACTTTGGCTGATACCTCAGGAAGATCAAAAGGTCAGAATATTTAGTCCCATAAGAGGCTCTTTGAAGAGATTACATCTCTTCAGAGAATGAGTGGGACCATCTTAGTTTTCTGGGATTACCAATTACACTTGAAATCCAGGAGTAAGAAATTCGGGTGGTTTTCTAGTTTTTTTGTTTGTTTTATTTTATTTTTTTGTCGTTGTTCAGGACCCTCCTCCACTGCAATACAGAAATACATTCTCTTTAATCAATGGTGCCTTTTGGGGGGTTGGATTTGGAATGAGTTTGTGTGTGTTCAGATTGTCTCTTTCTTTGCTGCGGGACCCTTAATTTCCAAATGGTACCACAGCACGCCCTGCCCCCAGAGTGGTGCCTCCTGGTCCTGTGATTTGCCAGATGCCAGTTTTACCCAACTAACACCTGTTTCCTATATGTTTCTGTGGCATCCTGACCTGGCCTGGCCATTTCCTGCTTGAACAAGTTTGTTCTCGACTGCCTTCCCCTCACCTCAAGGACTCTCCAGCTAACATCAGTTTTTTCATAGCTTGCCAACCAATTAATGTTCTTCGTTATATCTGTAGCTGTGTAGGAATGACAGGACTGTATAAAACTGCCTGTTATGTTACAGTTGGGGCTCAGCCTTTGGTAAGAATCCGCTAAGCCGGCATCAATAAATGCTGCTTCCTGCTTATAGCCTCAGTGTCCCGTCTCTCCATTTCAGAATCCTGCAACATTTCCACAGAGGCTGGACTTTCATCTTCTAGGGTTTGTTTTGTCTAGTACCCACCACTCCAAGATCCTCTCTCCATTTCCTTCCCCTACTCTTTCCCGCTTTCTCTCCATTTCCCTTCCCTCTGTCCTGTATTCTCTGCCCTGAACCACCACTCTGGATATGGACATTTATTTCCTTATTTACAAGCAATTTGAAGTTCATAGTATTTCTTGACTCCTATTTATACTGTCGGTATGGTTCACGAGCAGTTTTATTTGTTCTCCTTGTTAATTTGCATATTTTTGTAGGAGATGGAGAGATTCACATTTAGGCGGCTGCATTATCTCATAGCAGGGTTTCTCAACCTTGGTATCCTTGGCGTTTTGGGAAGGATAATTTTTTTGTTGTGGGGGACTGTCTTGTCCATTCTAAGATGTTTAGTAGCACCCCTGGCCTCAACTCACTTGGTGACCATAGCAGGCATTTCCCCTGTTGTGATGCCTCAAGGTGTCTGTAGACATTGCTCATGTCCCCTACGAGGCAAAATTACGCCCCAGTTGATCATCATCTCTTGTTGCTTTACTTCTGTACTTTCTTAGAGATTTTCTCAGCTTTAATTTTTTATTTCTGTCATCATTTAATATTTGCTTTTCTCAGTGTTCCTATTTTAAAAAATTAAGATTACGTCCTGTTCTTTTTCCATGAGTGTAGTATCTTTTGTTTTTTGTTTAAAAACAATTATTTATACTTGTTAATTTATTGGTTTGATTGCTCTCTCGTTGGTTTATTTCGTTCTTTATTTTCATGTTAGGTGAGTTTTTCTGTCTGCTCTGCATTGGGTAACAATTCATATTACAGAGTGGGGCACTGCAATACTGACTAGAACCTGTCCGTGTGTTCGTGAGGTGTATTTTGGGGTTGTCAATGTAGAATAATTGGATAGCGATCCCATTTTCTTGGTGAATCCCTGATATCAGTTTCTATGGGTTTTTTCTCTTGCCCTGATTAGTTTCACCAGAAAGGAAATTGTTAATTTTCTACCTGCCAGGAGCATTTTGGGTGGAACTCAAGGGAAGGGGCCAGGGATGGAGGGTGGGGTGTTGGTGGGTGGTATGTGCTTTCACCTTTCAGTGCATAGATTTTTCTTTTATGTCTCTGGCTTGTTAGAAAAAATACTTCCCAAGCTTTGCCTGTTTCTTCTGAAACCAAATCCTTCATGGTTTAATCTCTTCAGATAATAAACCTATAGTCTTCTTCTAGGATATAGTAGGAGATCTGGGGATTAAAAGTTACTCCTTTTAAAGACTTAGGACCAATTCTCCTATTTTTAGTCCTATTTCTTACTCTCTTCTTAAAGATACCTGATGCCTGCAGGTCTTGAGCATTGCACACTTCTGTTTGATACCACCTGTTTCCAAAAGGCGCTTAGCTTTCAGCCTTCCATAATCTTCTAGCCCAGCTGCCTCTCAACTGTTTTCCAGCTCTTAAAACTTGTTGTTTCTAACGGGAGGGAGTTGAGATAACTGTGAATACTCAGCAGCATTTCGTGCAAGTAAATGAACACATTCCATCCATTGTGTTCAACTGGAAGTCCAACATCTTCATTATAGAGCTTTGGTTCACAAAATATCCTTAGACGTTTAGCAGCATCAGCATCGCCTTGAAATTTGTAACAAATGCAAACTCTTGAGGTTTATCCCAGACTTTATGAATCAGAAAATCTGGGGGTGGGGCCCAGCAATTTATTACCAGCCTTCCAGTTGATTCTGGTGCACACTAAAGTTTGAGAATCGTGTCAGAGGGGAAAATCAGAACTTTCTAAAAATCAGGACTCCTGCCTAAATAACCTGTTACAAGGTCTCATGTTCTTTCCATCTTTTATTTTTCTTTCTTTTTTTTTTCCACCCCATTTCAGGAGAACGATTTTGTTTTTCAGATGTTTAACTCCTATGAGATCGTTTCTAGGAAATCTGAGAAGTAAAAGGGCATTTTAATTTGAAATATAATATTTGACTGCACATTTGCTATATTTGTAATGTCTGCTTATTTTTTAAACAAATATTTTAGTATTCCCTAAAAGGCTGCTTATATTTTTAGAATCATTTTTTAATTTCTCTTTTTCTTTTATACCCTATTTAACAACATTGCTCTCTATAGCCCCTTAAATTGAATTCAAATGCATTTCAATTATTTCTGTTTCAACATTTTTCAAATACCTTTTATTTTTATAGTTATTTCCTTAATACATTATAGAACTATAATTAAAATTCCTTGTTTACTTCTTCTCAACTCATTTTCCAAATGTTGATGTTTTCAGCTTTTCTTTCCTCATTTAAAACTACCCAATAAGAGTAAATATTGACATAATTTTTTTTTCCTTTCCAACCTGGAGTGTTTGTTATTATTTTTAGAGTTACTAATAATGCTTGTTATTATTTTAGAAAATGGGGTGGGATAGAGAAACTTTCCTCTTACTCATACTTAATGTTTAACATTCCTTGTCCACAGCTGTCAATGACTTGAGGCAAGGAACTCAGAAGTCCATCACTTGCAGAACAGCAGCAGGCAACCTCTGACTCTTAGTGATGACAGTGGGCATATCAGTGCCTCCTGATGCCCTTGCTAGCTTCAAACACAGGAGCGGGCGAGCACCAGGGAAATACTTCTCAAAATAAACTATCTTAGCAATTACATTTGTCTAAACCTATTTGCAGTTTTTCCAAAAATGTTGTAATTTGCCTTAAGCATTCTTTGTAGGTAGTTGTGTCTATGTTCATTTGGCAGGAGAGGAAGCCAGCTAATTAGCTAACTGGGACATGGCCCTGTGTTAGTTTGCTAGGGCCACTATAACTAAATATTAGACTGGTGGCTTAAACGACAGGAATTTATTTTCTTTCAGTTCTGGAGGCTAGAAGTCCCAAACTAAGGTTTGCGTTTGTAATAAATTTCAAAGTGATGCTGCTGGTGGTGGTGTAAGGACCCTTGATAAGCCAATATTCTATGATAAAGATGTTGAAATTCTAATTGAACCCAATGGACTGAAGGTATTCATTTATTTGCACAAAATGCTGCTGAGTATTTGTGTCTATCTCCCATAAAAACCAACAAGTTTTAAGAGCTGGAAAACAGATAGATAAAGAGGTAGTTGGCAGGTCTGGTTTCTTCTGAGGCCTCTCTGCCTTAGAGATAGCCTCCTTCTCTTTGTGTTCTCAATGGTCTTTTCTTTCTGTACACGTGTCCTCGTGGGTCTGTGTGTCCAAATTTCCTCTTATCTGGACATTAGATGGATTGGCATAGGACCCTAAAAGCCCCATTTTAACTTAATCATTTTACCTTAATTTTCTTCTGACATGATTCTCTAAGGCCTTATCTCCAAATACACTCAGATTCTGAGGTTCTAGAGGTTAGACCTTCAACATATAAATTTTGGGGGACACAAAATAATAGTAATAGGAAATCAGTTGTTCTTCTGATCTCAAAGTCCAGCTCTTTCTACTTAACCAAGATAAAGAAGAAAGCACAAGATGAAGACAGAGACAAAATGGATAACTAGAAAAATTAAAGAGGCCCAGACTAGCACAAATGCCAATTAAGACAGCTTCAGGACACTCTCCAAAGAAACTTCCCCTTGTCTCAGTCTTTCTGTATTTCTAATTTTTATTCCTTTTTTCTTTCAAAAATCGTGTTCTTACCTAAGAGACGTTTGTGCTTCTTTGTTTAGCTCCATTGAAAAGTTTCCAGTACTGTTCTCTGGCTAGGCTTCAGCTTTTGTAAGTATAGTCGCAAAGTTACTCTTTCAAATTCAAGCAAATCCTTATGTATCTATTTTTAGGATGTCTCTTTCCTAAAAGCAATACAGAATTCGAGGACATCTGTGATGATTAGGATTTTCAGGTGCTGGAAAATCTTAAATTCCATGCAGAAAAACATTCATCTCCCTGAAGTGCTCCTGTCCTCCTGTCAGATTGCTAAAGGCTTTAGGGCTTGTGAATTAACATAGTATCAGATTCACTCTCACTGTAAATTCCCAGCCAGTTTTCTTCCTGACCACTTTAGCATTTTAATAAAATAGGATCTTTCTTTCACTGGGGACAGTGAGAAATTGCCCTTCTTTTCCCCGAAGTACATAATAGAATTTAAGAATGACTGAAATTCACTACGCCTTTGCATAAATGCACTTCTGAGTCAAATTTTGCAGAAAGGAACATTTTTTAAAACTATGTGTGTTTTACTTAAGAAGCACAGATGTGCCTAGAGAGTGGGGTTTATTCTTTGGGAAAATGAACATTTTCAGAAGTTTTTGTCTCCTTAGATCTCTTTCCCCTTTATTAAACCATGCAGATGAGTTATTTGAGGCTCGAATTTAATGTGTGATACATTAGAGCCCAGGTTTGAAATTGGAATTTCTGTAAGTATGGACCTGGCCACATCAGAACTCCGTGGTGCTTGCATGGAAGTCACTTTGGAGTGTTTGTTAAAAATGCATCTATTTGAGGTCCACTCCAGAGCTCTTGACTCAGACTCCAGGAATCTGCATTTAACAAACACTCAGTAACTCTTCCACACACAAAGTGTTAAGAACTACTGCTTTAAATGAGAGATTTTAATCTTTTCCATTTTCACGATTTCTGCTAAAACAGGGAGGAGTTGAAGCCTTCCTTTCTTTCCTATATCGCAAGTCTATAAATAGTCTCAGAAGCTTCTGGATTTCAGGAATTCTATTAGCAAATGGTAAGAGAGCTCTTGGGGGAAGAATTTGTTTAGTAACCCTGTTTTAACTGATCATTCATTGGACTGATCTTTGAAAGAATAGTAAAAGAAGAATCTACTATCTGAGCCTGGATGACTGGGTCATTTTATGAGTGGGACTTGAAGGGTGGGCGAGTTTTGTGGAGGAAACATCCAAGAGGATATAGCCAATGGGCTGTCAGGAAAGGGGGACATGGCAGTTAGTGAAGTTAGACTTTCAAAGATGGGAAAGGTTTGTAGCAGCTGCTGAAAGGAATGGAACAGGAAGTTAATACAATGACTAAAAAATTATGAGCCCTATTGTGGACTTTGCTATTTTTGGATTATCTTGGTTTTGGAGTGAAGTAGAAGAACAGTTATAGAACTATCTCTTGTGATGTCCCAGGGCCGGAACATGTGAACTATGATTCTCAAGACTTGTGCCTCGATTATTTCTCTAATTGAAGCTATTCTTTATAGTCATAGAGGTTCTATGTTTTAATCTATTACGAATCCCAAAGGCTGTTGGAATAGCAATAAATAGGGAATAAAATAGGCCTTGGATACATTTAATCGATATTGAAAATAGCTATAAGTCATTACTGTAAATTTTTTATAGTAAATATGTGAATTCAAATGAGAAGAAATAATAAAACAAAATTAAAGAAAAAAAAAAAAACACCCAGAAACTGTAAATCTTAAGATTTCCCAGCCCACTCAAAGATACAAGTAATTGACCAGGAAGTAAGTTGTTTCTGGATAGCCATGAGGTAAAACGAGACAGAAACAAAAAAGGTCTATTTTCCATAAGGAAAAAAAAAAAATAATTTAAGTTTAGCCCCTGAAACAGTGAGAAAACAGCAAAGAAATGTAGTTTTTCTTTTCTTTCTAGGACAAAAAGAAGATATTGATCAATTGACAGATTTTATTATCAATAAATATCTGATTACTCTGAGTTAATACATAGGATTTTGTCCTATATTATCTAGACCAGTGCCGTCCATAAAATATAATGTGAGTCGCATGTGCAATTTAAAGATTTTTAGTAGCTCCATTTAAAAAGTAAAAAAGAAATAAGTGAAATTAATTTGAATTATGTATTTTATTTATTCAACCTAATATATTCCAAACATTATCATTTCAACATGTAATCATATAAAAGTTATTGAGGTATTTTCCATTTTCTCCCCACTGTCTTTGAAATATGACATGTATTTTACAGTTGCAGCACATCTCAGTTTGGACTTTGAACACTTGAAGTACCCCGGAGCCACAGGTGGCCATTGTCTATGATACTGGACAGCATGGATCTAGAGGAGCCATGTATTTCATATTAACGTTATGTGTTTACAAGACCTCTCTCTACAGTTTGATAATATACTTTGGGATTTTCCCAGCTAATACCTCTGTGAAGTTTGAATAATTAGAAGCATCTAAGCTATAGTATTTTACCTTCAGGGTTTTAGGAATCAAGTCTAAAACCATTTTTTTTCTGACTGAAATGGTATTCCTTTGTGGAAGACAGGAAAATCACAAGTGTTTGAATAACCGAGTTTGTTTTTCTTTCCATTGACTTTGGAAACAGTAAAATTTGAATTTTAATGTAGCATTTGCATGGTGTTTTTTCCTTGTGAAACAAAAAAAACATTGGTACTCTTTTGAAGACCTGGGGAATTATAGCTAGAATAACAGCTCCATGTTGGATATGTTTATGTAATTATAGCACTTGCTTTAGTGTTTTGGGTGGGAATACAGCTTCCTGGGAATTTTTGACCTGGAAGTAGTTGGATGGTTTCCTGCTTTCCAGAATGTGTTGTAACAGAGAAATCCACTGGACCGATGGAGCTATTTGGATAGAAACAAGGGATATCTCATGCCTCGATGGCAGACTAAGAGTCACAGTCAGATAGGGGTTTCAGTAGATGCCTTCACAGCTAGTGGTATTGTTCGCTATTTATTTAATGAATACTTATATAATGCTTACCAAACACCGAAGGCTGTCCAAGTGCTTAATAAATGTTAACTCACTTAATCCACATGATAACCCCACGACGTAGGTACTATTATTATCCCCGGTTCACAGATGAGGAAACTGAGGCACAGAAGAGTTAAGTGATTCACCATGGTCTCCTAGATAGTAAGAGTGGCAGAGCTGGGATTCGAACCCAAGCTATCTGCTCTACATCCACATTCTTAACCACTCTGCTCCTATTAGCTGATCCAAACCAATTGTCACTGAGGTCCTCTCTCCAGACCCCTTGGCAGATGTACATGTCCCACTCTTCTGAAATCGTTATGTCACCCTGGGAAAGAAGTCGCTGAGATTATATTTTTACCACCCCCTCAGAATGGGAACTCGGAACAGGAATTTTAAGGTAGCAAAAATAAAAATGCCACTTATTTTACGTATCTGAGTTTCATACCTGCTACACAAATATAATTTATTAACACCAATCGATGCCTCTGGAGTCTGTTTTGTTTACATGCAGACTCTTCAGTTCTTGGGAACTCTGAAGGAAAATGTGTTACCATCGTGTGACAAGAGCACCGAGGATCTCCCGGGCTCAGCGCAGAGAGGATGCCCTTCTTCTATCACCACAAATGTTGCCCAAACTTGAGTGGCAGCTATCCTTTGCTTTTCCTGTCAAAGGGTAGAGACAAACCAGGCAATGTCTGAAGGGGAAGCTCTTTAGGTTGCATATAATTTTGGAAGACCTAAGATTGTCCATAGTTCAGTATGAGTACAAATGTTGAATATGGACTAGCTTACGAGCGGAAGATTAAAAGATTTAGAAATTGCTGTAACAATGTCAACAGATGCAGAAACAATTAGAAAAAATTTTCCTTTTGTGTGACTTTGAAACAGAAGCTCATGACAAATCCCTCCAGTATTCTTTTTAACTGTAGAAAGTGAGCTCAGTGGGTTCTGTAGTTGCCTAATCGAGGGCATGATTATTCCTTTAGTCCTGATTTTGTATAAGGAGCCATTTGCCCTCATGCAGAATTATTTCACACAAAGATCCAAATTCAGCGGTGTTTTCACATCTGTTAGGAAGGGCTACCAGTCACCTTGACCAAGCTTCCCTATAGTTGTAGTATTTTTCTCTGAACTCTTTCTTAAAATACAGCCTTATCGATAGTGTTATACTTGTTACTATAGAAAAAAACGAAAGGTTGTTTTTAGATACATCAGAAATAATTTATTCCTGAGGTGAACTGTGGGGCCACAGATGGCTGAGTTTGGGGTACATGAACCAAGAAGTACACTAAAATAAACAGACTCAAATAATAGTAACTAATCTATTAAGTAATTCCATATGCATGGCATTATCCTAGTTTCTTTACTCTTCATATGTTATTAAAGCTTCACGAAAATGATCAATTAGGTATTATTATCATTCTTGTTTAAAGACCAGAAAATTGATGCTCAGAGATATTAAGTAACTTGCTTAAGGTCACACAGAAAATTATGTCAGAGCTGAGATTTGAAACCAGGTCTATCTAACTTCATGCTTCTTTCTATTCCTTACATGCTACTGTCAAGACCTAGAATTAATCTCAAGGTTGAATACAATAATATTGGTGTGTGTGTGTGTGTGTGTGTGTGTGTGTGTGTGTATGTGTTGGAAGAAATTTGGTCCAGACAGGGTTTGGCAAACTTTCTCAGAGAAGGGCTAGCTGGGTCATATGTGGTGACCTTTCCATATGTGTTTCCTTGCCCCAAACTCACCCATCACCTTAAGATAGAAGAAGCTTAGCTTAAGATTTCCAATTAAGGTACTAGTTTTATTATTTAAAATGCAGACCCTAAATGAGGAATTGGCATGCAGTTGTGAAAGGCACACTGGTAGCTATTTTATTTATCATCATTTTATGGAAAACTAGATGAAAAACAGATGTCATTTCAGCTTTTTCTTAGTCTGGAAAGTTAAATCTGATTTGGCCATTTGTTTGTTTTGTCCTGGTCAGTGACATTAATGTCAATATAATGATTTATTGTGCTGCTGAAATGCTGGAAGTGATCTGGGCTATGTCACTTATTCTAGTGGCAGCTTGCCACCCAGGGGTAGGGATGTCTTCCACCCAGCCCAGCATATCTGAGGGGCTCAATGACAGAGCCACAGCCATTGCCTTTCAATGTGTTCAATTCTGGTAATCTAGATAAGTAAGCTGACTGATGGGAATGGAGGCTCATTTGGGTTAGCTTAAATCAAAGTATCAGAAGCGGAAAAGTGTTAAATTGATCCAGTATTCTCTCTTCCAAATACCAACAACCATCCTGATGCAGAGAAACCGCTGAGTTTTCCCCTTTACCGTTCCTAGCTCTTTGCATTTACTGTATAATTGGAGTGCGGGGTACAGGAGGAGTATAGCTATCCTCTCAAAGTCTGTGTTTCTCTCCATCTCTTCCCTCCTCTCCCCCAACCACCCCGTTTTCCTTTCAGGCTCCTCCCTTCCCCACTTCCTTCCATCTCTCCTCCCTCCCACATACCAAATATTTGGTAAGTACTTACTCTGTGCCACTGTGCGTAGTGCTAGGATATAGAAGCAAACAATTCAGGCAATTGTAACCATCATGGAGCCTACGGACCACAGAGCAGCCCAGATATCCAAGAGGCTGAAACCTCCATTGTAGCTTTTGTCTCTTTGAAGTTCACTGAGGTTCCTGGATGTGTAGATTTAAATGTTTTCATCAAATTTTGTCAAGAAACTTAATTCCATGTGGTATTTTGTCTGATTTGTGAATTTATTTATATAGAATTTAAAAGGCATAAAATTGCATTTATTTTACATTTTAATGAATTACTTTTGTTAACCTGTATTAGAATTTTTTAAAAAAGAATATGAA
>NW_006434709.1:14553517-14600992 GCF_000325575.1 Pteropus alecto
CCCTTGTGGTCGATGGCCACTGACCAAACATCCTTGCACCACATAGCAGTATCCGTGCTGCCTGAGAAGGGGATATAGGCTGCCTTCCTATCAATTTCCTGTGCATATTTTCAGCCTACAAAAATGTAATGTTTTTGTTTTTTCTTTATAAATGTGGTCAATAAGGAGGAGATCATTTATTTTGAATAGCAGGAAGGCTGTGTATGAGGCCTGAGAGCTAGAGATGAGATTTTTCTTATGTCACTGAGTAATTCACAAGAAGTGGTGGTAAAGAACAGCCCAGCATGGGGAGGAATCGGGCACTTTGAACTTGGGGCCATCTTATGTCATACCTGGCAGAGTCATAGAACTGATAGTCAATCTCACACCTGTGGCAGGAACATAATACAGGAGTTTTAGGGGGGCTTGAAAGTAGCTGTTGCTCAAGGGGTGTGATTTCAGAAGTTCTCTTTTGCCTGTTTGGTTATAAATCATGATAATTACACTTGAAATCATTGCTAGCTGATGTGTTCCCACCCAGTCCTCTGAGAGTGGCTTTTCCTGTTTTCTATGCTTCCTTCCACATCTTTGAAGAATTATTCACAGATGACAGTTCTCATATTAGTAATGAGGCAGCCTGAGATTTTCGCTTCTTTCCTCTTTTCTCTGATACACCATTGGAATAGATTTACCTTAATTTACAGCTTCTGATTTCACCCCAGGGCATAAATGACTCATGGCTGATCAGGCTCCCTTCAGTGGATTTTTAACCTTTCTTTGCTTAATGTATTTATGATAAGGGTCAGAGACACTACATTCAAAAGCAGGAGGGGGCTTGATGGCTTCTGGGATTGAAAGATTCTTTCTTGTCTTTTAATTTAAAAAAGTTTAAGACAAGTCAGCACTAGAAGTGGGGCTGAAGAACAGAGCAGGCTGCGGTTTGGCAGTATTACCTGATTAGCCAGCAGGCCTGAAAAGATTTAACAGAGAGCAGATGATGTAAATTAACCGGCCGAAAGATCAACTGATAGGTTATACCTATCAAGGTATGCAGCCCTCCTGCTGGAAATGGGTATCCTCTTTCTCCATCCTAATCCAGTAGGTGAGATGTCATCCAGCTGTCACATTAAAATATGCCTCTTGGTAACACTGCAGAATGGTGGGATATTTAAATGTTTTCTGTGACAACATCTTACTCCTTTCTTCTTCGTGATTGGGAATGTAGGGTGAGTTATAAGAAGTAAAAAAGATAAAGAAATGACAACGCCCCCACCCCCCACCACGTGTACCTTTGTGCAAACTCACGAAATGGTGCAGCTATTTCACAAAGTAGAATTAAATTGCATTAGCCCCAGAAATAAAAATATTATGCATGTTGCCTATAGACATTTCTCTGTAAACCACTGTATATCCAGTAATATGGCCTATTTATGTTTATTGTCTTTGAAAATATTTTATGACGTATGTGTTAAGAGAAAAAAGTTACCAAATGGGATATATATCGTGATTCCACTTTGTAAAAGGCAAACACTGAGCTTTTGAAATATATACATCAAAATATTAATAGATATTTGCGCAAGTCCTGAGATCGCTCCGCTGAATCCGCCCGCGCGTTGCCGCTGTCGCCCCCAGTCCCCGCACCCCGCCCCCATCCCGTGGGTCCCCTCAGCCCAGCGTGGTCCAGCCCAGTTTCTGGGACGATGAAGTTTGTGCATAAAGAGGAGCCTCGGTTCGGAGAAGTGCGGCTCTGAGGCGAGAGGGTCCGGAAGGAATACCGGCCCGGTTCCTGGTGGTAGCAGAAAAGGCTCCCAAAGCTCGGATGGTGCTTTCTGATCTCACAGCTGGTCAGTTCTGCTTCCTGATCCAGAAGCGAATTCATCTCAGAGCTGAGGATGCCTGGTTTTTCTTTGCCAACAATGTCATTCCACCCACCACTGCCACGATGGGTCAGCTATACTAGGAACACTATGAAGAAGGCTTCTTTCTGTACACTGCCACGGTGATGAAAGCATCTACCGTCTGTGAAGCCATGACCCCTGCAGTCGGGGGGTAGGGTCCCACTCCGCGAAGAGAGAGGGGCGGCCCTTTTCTGTGACCTCTTCTATCTTCAGGCTCAAATACCAGCTCCCTTCAGGACGTGCACCTCCTAGTGTTTGAGGCTCTTCTCGTCGCAGGGGCGTTAACCCGCAAGGGCCTCTAGTCTCTCCCCTTTTTCCTGTCTTCCCCTTTCTCTACCACCAGTCCCACTCTGCATTAGACTTGTTGTCAATCTCTGCCTCATCCAGTGATTGGTCTGGTTTCTGTTCCCTTTCTCACTGCCCAAGGCGCTCACGACCCCAACAGTCCTTTCCATTCACTACTCTTTTTGGGATAGATGGAAAGGACTGATTATGGGGAGAAGGTTGGAGGCACATCAATAAAGGGGAAGCCACCAAGCTGAAAAAAATATTAATAGATATTAATAGTACTTATCAATGAGTGGTGGGAGTATAAGAAGCTTTGTTTTGTTTTACTGATTTTTCTATAAAGGAGATGTTTGTATAATAAGAATTGTTAAATTAAAACTAAAATTCCTAGTAAGTTGAGTCTGCCTATTGATGTTTCATAAATATGAGATTCCTTTATGAATTCGCTCTGAAGCCATAATCTTTGCATATAGATTTTCTGAGTCTTCGTAACTCAAACTTACCGTTTCTGATGCTGCTGCCTGTTTTAGCAGCGTGCAGGTCAGAGGGCCTGAGCCGTGGAAAGCTTCTTAGAGGTTTCCCTGGGCCCTGGTCAGGGCTCCTACTCAACTGCTTATCATTCTCGTGATAAACTAAGTCATATTCAGCAAGAAGACAGGAGTTTGGGAATTATTCCTGGTGAAGAAATTTTCACCTCTACCTGTCCATATGTGATTGAATTTCACTTTATCTACCTCTACAAAAGTTTTTTCATATCTCTGGAAAAGAGAATAGTTTTTGTCATATGGTTATTTTCATTAAAACAGACGTATATATGATGATTATGACCAGCTCAGAAATGAGAGTGTATTTAGCTATTTAAATGCATTCTCATTTCTTTACATTTTCTAATCACTTGCTCAAACAACTGCCCTAAAGAGCAGGAAGTTCATTATCTTCTACTTGAGCATTGCTTATCTTGCCCTCTAAACTCTAAGAACTCTGGGGCTCATTCAGTTCTCTCTACCAGGAGCCACACAAAGGGAATTGAAGTCTTTTATGACCATTGTCTCTTGGAGACACAAAATGCCCCACTGAAGTTCGTTCCTGAAAATCATGGTGCCTGGTCCCTTGTAGGACACAGTGTGCCCAAGCTGGGACTCCACGATGACTGTTATCTTAGTGCCCTCTCACAAGCAGGTATGGCCATTGCTCCCCAAAGCACAGCACAAAGCCATATGCTCTTCCTGACCAGAACTTCCTGGTCCTAAACCCTTAGAGTTTGTCTTAAGCCTGAGTCACCAGCCTGTACTCTCCAGGGAATTTTATTTCATGGCACTCTTTGTTTTTCCATGCCATTATGTCTTGTTCAGACTCTCCCTGGTCCACTCCAACAGGTAAAACCTAGCTTTGACTCTCAGAAAGCAGAGATGGCATACGCGTACTTCTCATCTCCTTCTTCCTAGTGATCTGGGATCCTCACGTGGTAGAATCCAGCAGGAGGTTGGTCAATGTGATTTGTGTTTGCAATCCATTTGTGTTTCCTCATTTTCTATGACGAGAGTTAAGCTCCTACCCTCTCACAGAAACTGGGAGACCGGGTCCCTATCTTTTTTGCTGATTACATTTCAAAGGGATGGCTCCTAAGTCCTTGAGAAAGATACTCCTGGGTTGTAGAGGATTTACACCTCACAGGGGCAGAGAAATAACTTACAATTGCAAGTTTCTAAAGTTAATGCTCTGAGAAAAGGAAGGTCAAGGGCCTATAGTCCAGAAGAATCCTGTCTAAAGTTTAGTCCATCCGAAGGGAATGATAAGGCTATCTTGCTGAGTAGCAGTCTTGTCGCAGCCCTGATATAATCACAAAAGGTTTTAATTTATTTCGCTTCTCACTCCCATCCTCCTATGGCGGACAGCTTTCCCAGCAGTATTTACACAGCTCAGGGAGACTATGAGAGTGCATAGTCTCTCATAGCAAAGTTTGTCACATAATTGACCATGCCTTAAGGTGCTGTTCCAGATTTGATGGTCATCCTATTTGTGGGGAGTGGATACTTCCTATAATGTTCGGGTACAAAAGGAGTTAAGAAATTATACCTTTTTAAGGGGACACTAAACTGCAAGTTGGGGAGTCTATATTTTTCTTTTCAGTGACTGCTTTGTAGATTTTATGCTGCAACTTTATAAAGAAACGGGCACCAATGTTTCCACTGCACCTTCAAATTAACAACTCAGAGAGGATTTACTTCCTTAGAAGTCACCACGATGCCATTTCCTATTGCAGAGGAGTTTAAACTATATTTCAAAGTGGCTTCATTTGTTCTTATTCAGTGGTTAAAGGGTACATATAAGGGAGTTGGTAAAATTTATTAGGTTGGTAGATTTTAAGAGACTATTCTGAGTTCGAAGTAACTCTTAAGACCCACATGAGGAATTATGACCATTATTATTAACTCTGTTTAGATCAAGACATAACGTGGAAACCCCTGTCCATTTAGGAACTTATTCTGTCCTCTCTCTGCCTATCAAGTCAGATTCTACAAATACGAATGTTTCCTGAGCACCTCCAAAGGGATGCAGTGTGTTGTTTGTTCTGTCATCAGCAGTGAGAAGTTACTTGACATTTTCATTGCTAATAACTCCCTTGCAAAGTGTATTGGCACTTCAGTCATGTTTGAACCAAATCAACAAATAATGAGCCCCTGTTCTGTGAGACCCACCCACATAGTTCTTGCTCGCGAATGACTCAGGCTGTTGAGGAGCCAAGTTGTAGACATGTAGATAGTGAAATTAGGATAGATTACCTAAACAAATGTCAAAATATCAACAGAGATTTCATCTTGAGGTATATGAGTAATTACAAAATGAACTTTGCAGACATTAATTACTACAGGAGATGAGAGGATGGGAACATGTACAAAATGGACCTCACATTTTTCCCCAAGCCTGCTTTGTCTTTCCCTCAATCTCTTTTGCATAGGGCATACATCCTTAAAAATTCTCACATGCATATACCTCTTTCTTTTAGCTGTTTTCCTATGCACACCCTTCACTGCAGTTAACTAGATCTATTCTTAATTCTTTAAATTCACCAGCATATGTAATGCTCCTGCCTCCACACAAGTGCCTCCTCTGCTGGAATGCCTGTTTCAACTCTTTCTCTCTTTTGTTCCCTCTACGTTGCTAACTTCTCTTAGTTGAACTAAGTAATGAAGGTTCCTCCACCTTTTGCTCTAGTCAGACCCTCAGTGCATTGGATGACGCCAGCTGACACTGGGAAGGGCCATCTGCTTTACTCAGTCTACCTGTTCAAATGTGAATCTTTCTGGAAACACTCTCACAGATATACTCAGAAAGAATGTTTAATCAGATATCTGATCATCCCACAGCCCAGTCAAGTTCACACATAAAATTCATCACCACAGGCAGCATCAGGATCTTATGGACATTGTAGAAATACAAATTCTTAGGCTCCACCCCAGACCTATGGAAGCCTTACCTCAGGAATCTGTGTGCTAACATGCTCTCTAGGTGATGCTACGTACATAAATGTTTGAGAAATACTGCTTTCGAGGGTCCTGCTCTGTCCTCTTTCTGTAATGCCTTCTTCGATGGGACGCCCCACCTTCATACCCAGGCCTTAACCTCTCTGCCTGAGTCTGTTTCCAGAACCATGTGGGTCTCTTCTCCAGGTCCATTAAGGGACAGTTGTTTGAGGGAACTGTGAATGAAGCTTGGACATGTGAAGGTGTCCACATACACGTGTGTTAGGCCCCTCACTGGGCAGCATGGAGCTGGGGGAAGAAGATAAGGGCAGTGAGCCACAGGCTAGGGGTTGGGGTTTTATTCTGTCCTGCTAGTTCTAAATTTGAACCTCTTTTCTGGGTCTTTTTGAACCTGTGTTTGTTAAGATAGCAGTAGAGAACATATTTTATTTAGCTGTTTGCTAGTTTGATTTATGTGGTTTAGATATTCAGATATATGATATGAGGGCCTCTATTTGTGCCCTCTGCCCAGGCCTGCAAATGTTAAGGCAGAGCTTGCTCTGAAATTTTAATGCCGAGATCCTTTTGGTGTCCTCTACTGGGCTAGAACTCCTTGGGGGCAAAGATTGTGTTTTATTTAACCCAGACTGTATTGCTTTGTGCAGTGATTGGGATAAGTGACTTAGCAAATGTGTGCCAAGTGGTTTTATGATGGTTTGGGCTCTCAGGGAAAACCTTGTCGGGGAGACACTTGGCCTACGTGGGTGTTGTTGGGCCATGATCAGTGAGACTAACACAGACAGTGTCCTGATGCAGGCTGCACTCTCTGCCATCATCACATCGATTTGGGGAATTGGGGAAAATAAAGGGGCATAACGTTGACAAGATGTCATCTGGTGGAACTGATTCCTCAGACTAAACAAAATGAAGCAAGCGTTGAAGTCCAAGTAAGGTGGGAAAGAGAACCAAATGCCATAGATTAATTAGAATAATGAAAACAGCTGTCAAACTAGTCTGAAACCTTGGCTTACTACAATTAAGTGTTCAATACAAACTAATTAAATTAGCAGTTCCCAGGTGTTGGCTTTACAGACAGTATAAATTATGCATGGAGGCAGGAAGCTTTGTCTATACCAAGGCCTTATTTTGGTGGTTCTTCTCATTTTATGGTTTTCTGTGTAGCATTTATTTCTGGTTTTATTGTAATGCCTCATGTCAGATATATCACAAAGTGGCAGCATAATTGAACAATTACACATGGATGCTGAATACTTAAATAGGTCCATATTTTGATTTTTTTCTCTATCTTTGAAATTCTTTTACTAACAAAGGCAGGATACCACAGATATTCTCAAATCTTATTGGCTCTCTATATATCAGAGAATATAGATCAGAGAATGATCTAAAACCAAAGCTTACAAATATAAGATGTGTTATTAATGCTTGCTGCTGTAAAACATTGATAATAAATAGAAGCTGATTGTATCCGCTTCAGTGTCTCACTCAATTTTGACAGCTGGGAAAGAGCAAAGATTTCCAAGCAGAGTGACAACAGGTTGACTTGGTGTTAGCTTTTCTTGTCAATGCCTAATTGAGGCTCCATTCTTGTCTCTTGCTAGTGGGGGCATAGTGCATTTCTTTGTACTGTGGTTCTGTTGTCAAAGGGACATCTGGTATTTGGACTGTTCTTGAGGGAGTCATTGATTTCTTTTTTCTTTCTTTCTTTCTTCCTTCCTTTTTTTTTTTTTTTTTTAACCTGATCTTAATAAAGTTGATAGTTTGTAAGATCCAGCCAACCAACCAATATTCATTAAGAGCCTATTTTGTGTGTCAGACTCTGGGCCAGGCTGGGAGAAAACTGTAAAGTGGAATGAAACCTATCCTGGTCCACAGAGTGTCTAGAGTCCTATGAGAAGCTAGGACACATATGTGAAATCACATTGAGTCACATGAGCCAGGTCTCAAGTGCCAACTATACTATGAAAAGTAGGCAATGATTTCAGAGTGGAATTGCTTCCAGCTGAGGAGAAAGGGGTCGTCCATGAGAAGTTTCCAGCATCGCTCCATCTCTTTGGGCAGTGTTTTTCAAACTGTTGACAATGAGTTATAATAAGAAAAGTACTTTATATCACAACTATACACATTTTTGGGGTGTGAATCACTGAAACAATACTTAACCCTTTCTTTGTGCTGTGCACTTTGGTCTATTCTATCCTATTCTATTTTTTTAAATACTCTATTCTATGAAAATGCTCTATTTTATGAAAAACAGTGCAGAGTGTAGTCTCAATAAATTGTTGAATGTCCCACTAATTAGTTATCATCCACAACCTGAAAAATACTGCTTTAGAGGCCTGACTTAAAATCCTGCAGCTACTTCCCACTCTGCCATCTCTCCTACTCTCGTCTCTACACCCTCCTATAAGAGGAACCTTATCAATGTCTCTGCAGTGGAATAGCTGGTGTCCTTGGTGTCTATGTAGGATAGGCATTCCTTCTGTAGCAATTGAGGACTTCTCCGTCTCCCTCCCCATCCCACCAGACCAGTCTGGGACTGCTTGTGTGGAGTACACAAGTAAAGGAGGACTGTGGAACCCTTTTGTCAAGCTGACCCATAGCCAATTAGTTGTTTCATGATTTTTCGATTGAGTTCCAGGTTGTTATTCAGGGGGGAGTAGTAGGAAGTGTGAAGAAATAGGTTTGCGATGTGGGAAGGTTTCAATAATATTCCCATGCCCTTGAGGAATTTGTTCTCATCGAAGATTCCTAGAGTCACTTGAATATCAATCTATTTCAGGAAACCTTTTTCTGGACACAATTATATGATGATGGTTGCTTTTAGGACATCATCAGGTATTTGACTAGAATAATATTTCATTAAGTGTTATTTGTTCACACATTTAACATTCACAGAGAGCTTCCCATATTCCGGCCCTCTGCTTTGTTCTAGGTTATCACATGCTGACACGTGAAAGCTTCAGAGTCTGGGGAGAGAGACAGACATGTGATATCATTCCCATGAAACTGCTATGTAGAGGTTCGTACAAGGGACTGCAGGCCACAGAAGATGCAACCCCCAACTTCCTGTGGTGGTCAGGGCAGGTTCTTGGAGGAGGCAGAGTTTGCCAGGCAAAGAGGTTTAACTTTCCAGGGGGAGGTAATGGGATGTGAGAAGCATTAAAGACATAAAAGACCCAGAACGGCAAGAAGCTTAGTGAGTTTGGGGGAGATAAAGGAGATGAGGCTGAGAAACTCACAGAGGTGAGAGGACAAAGAAGCTTTTATGCCGTCCTGAGGAGTGTGGACTTTAACCAGACAGGACCGGGGAGAGCTGTGTTTAAGGGTTATGAGTAGAGGAGTGATATAATTTACATTTTGGAAAGATGACTCTGGTAAATAGTGTATTGCTAAGGAATTTAATTGTTGTGGTATGCAAAGGCCTCGCATAGTGACCACATACTTTTAGAGTGAAGAAAGAAGATACGGAATGTAGACTGGTGTTTCTCAAACCTGAATGTGCATCACCTGGAGAGTTTGTTAAAACACAGGTTGCCGGGACCCACCTGCAGAGCTTCTGCTTCAGGAGGTCTGGAGCAGGTTCACGGAATTTGCATTTCTAAGAGGTTGCCAGGTGATGCTGATATTGCTGGTCCAGGGACCACACTTTGCTTATTTAATGCTGTGCTAGAAATAATAATGGACGTCAAAGATGTCCATGTCCTAGTCACTGGAACCTATGAATATATTGCGATAGATGGAGAAAGGGAATTAGATTTTGAATGGAATTAATTTATAATCAATCAATCAGTAAATTAAGGGTTCTAAAGGGCTGACCTTACAATAGAGAGTAGCTTAGATAGTCCAGGTGGGCCCAATGTAATCAATCACAAGAGTGCTTAAAATCAGATGAGAGAGACGGAAGAGGAGAGTCGGAGGGAGATGTAACTACAGCAGGTCTTCAAATAACGTCCTTTCTTTCATCGTTGTTTTGTTATAATGTTGATGAGATGCCATAGGAACTTAACTTTTGTTCATATCAGTTAGCTAATGGTAAAATTGGCTTCTTTACGTCATTTCACTTATAGTCGCAGAACCTGTTGAGGGTATTACATGAAGACTTACTGTACGAAAGAACGGGCAAAGTGATTCAATGTTGCCAGCTTTGAAGGTAGAGAAGGGGCTGTGAGTCAAAGAATGTGAGCAGCCTCAAGAAGCTGGAAAAGGTAAGAAAATGGTTTGTTCCCTAGAGTCTTCAGAAGGAGCTCTTTGAAAGCAGATAACTTTAGATAACTGTGTCTTATTTTTAATAGTAGCTCTAGCCCCTAGCACAAGCACTGACATTTAAGGGACAGTATTAGATTAGAGACAGTCTGGACTTTGTACTGTCTGTGCAATTGCAGCTGAAGGTCACATGCTATACGACCAAAATGCAATACTAGGCCAGCTGACACCTTGATTACAGCCAACTAAAACATGAATCAGACATCTAACCTACAGAACCGTTAGATAATAGAGTTGTACTGTTTTAAGCCACTGATTGGCAATTTGTAAAGCAGCAAAGGGAAACTAATAAAAATGCCTCCAGGTACTGTGGTGGGTACTTAGGGCCCAATGCTGAAAATTGGTTTGTTTGGTGACTACCAGCTTTCCAATTTTTTGCCTTCACTTCCTACTCGGGGCCAGCAGAGAAAGCCAAATGTGCTTCCCAAACCAATCACATAAGATATCCTGTCTCCAGTTTCGCCAGGCTAGCATTCTCCAACCGGAGCACTCCTAAAACCTTTCCTTTTTTCACTACAAAGGCTTTCTGCTCCCCTGTCTGACTTTGAACCTCTGACAGTTGTGAGTGATGGTGGCTGACTCCCTTGCTATAGCAAGCTCTGAATAAACAGTCTTGCTTGTTCTCATTTGGGTGGCCTTCCTTGATTTCCATAAGGGATAGCGCTCTACTTTTTTTCTCTTATTCACTGATTATTCTAATGCAGTGATTCTCATTGGAGGGGGATTTTGCCCCTTACGCCTCCTCTTCCCCAACCCAGGTACATTTGGCACTGTCAGGAGATAATTTTGGTTGTCACAGCTGAGGGATATTACTGGAATCTAATGGGTAGAGACCCTCATAGGAATCTGCTAAATATCCTACAATACACAGAATGCCTCAAGCACCAAAGAATTATCTGGACCCAAATGAAAACAGTGCTGAGATTGAACAACCCTGATCTAATGATAGGAATTTCTGGTTCTCACGAAGCAGAGAAGTATGGTGTGTGAAGGTGTCTTTTTATGTGAGTGGGACAGTAAGACAGGTGGCAAGCAATCTCTCTATATTCAGTTTGACTTGGTTTGGTCTTGTAGCAAAGATAGTCCTTGCTTCTGCTTCCAAAAAAAGAATGACCTCCCTTTCCCTAAAGAAGCAGGAAAGTCTCCCATTTCATTTTGTGCCTAGTAACACCTAGAGAGTTATAGTGTATGTAAAAATGTGCTAATATATTTGCATCTAATCTTTACATATATACACATGAGATATGACTATAACATGAAATTTCCATGTGTGAATTGTGGAAATGATCTCTTTACTTCATAGCTTTGTCATACAGACACACGCATACATTTACTTGTTTCTAGCTGGTTCAAGTTGCAAAACTACTTCCTTCCTCATTTCTCTCCTTCCACTGGTGCCCCAGTGAAATGGGATGTGTTTCGTTTGAGCTTATATATCTGAGACACCCTCATCTCTGGATCTTCAGAGCTGATTTGGAATGCATGCTATCGAAGTCTCCACTTTCCTCATGCATTTAAAACAGAGCTATAGTTGGAGATTTCTTCCACAGATCAACCTCTAGTGTTTCGATTGACAAGCTCAGGAAGGAGATGAGGTAAGGTGTTAGCTGTGGAGAGAGGCATTCTCAATCCTCTTGCTCTGACATTTTGCAGGCTCACAGGCTAATTAATCAATTTCATTAAAAAAGAAGAGAATGTTGCCATGGTATCCTGAGGCATGTTTATACTGGCACATTAAGATTTCAGGGTATTTTTAATCTTTAATTACCTACTTCCTTTTTTTTTTTTTTTTTTTGAATTGGTGGGGCCTTACATTTTTTTTTGATTATGTGGTTTTTCTGTCTATTTTCTGAGATTGAGGTACTAAATTAAACGGAGCTGCCTCTCTTCCTTGGGAAGAAATAATATCACCTCTGGAGCCCTGGTTCTGTGCAAGATTTGATTGAAAGTTCCACGGAGGTCATTGTACTAGCCTGCCTTCAATGCACGTGCTTAAGCACAAGAAGCCACTAATTTATCACCAGAGACATGACCCAGAAGGAGTTTTTCCTATAATATATGTAGCATATGCTTGCAAAGATTCTAAATATTTTCAGGAACATATTCAATTCTAGCCTTTTTTTTTTTTTTTTTCTTCCCCTACAGCATCAGGAAAATGTTTAGTGTTAATAATGAAACAGGTGACTTTTTGCCCTGGATGATTGTTTTCTGGGAGTGTCAAGAGAACTAAAAATGCCCAGTTTTATTAAAGAACCTGTTAACCACTTGAAGTAACAAGTAACACTTTGATTATTTAAAGATCCATTTCTGACATGTTTTCTAACTCCTAGTCATTAAAGGGATGAGTGAAGATACAGAAAGAGAAGGTACAATGTAGCTTTTGAATTAGATCAGACTGAAATCTTATTAAAGTAGACCAGTAATAAAATGATAAAAACAAGTCAGAAACTCTCCTGCATTTCATGAAGGATGTGTACAGTAATTCTTTTTTCTTTTTTTTAGATTTACCGTAAGTGTCTGTGCTTAGGGGGATTTGGGATCTTATTAAAAAAAGAAAAAAATGAATACATGGAAAATATGATTGTGTCTATCTTTTATAAGGGACAGTCTAGCTAGTGCGTCTTCCTCTGGGTCTCATTTACACATTGTCATTAATGTTTAATCTGTGGCTTAAATCGTAATGCTCATTTATAAGATGTGCCCATTTATGAGATACATATTACTGAACCTGACACTTTAGGTTTTTCATGTTAAGTGGTGCTCCTGCAAAACCCATTTCTTCAAGGGCAAAGATCGTGTCCCAGCAAGGGTATCCATAGAGAACATCTCAGAAAAAGAGTCCTGTTCAGCACAGAGCCCTGACACGCCACCACCAGGAGTTCTCATTTCTGTTTGCAGACAGGCTTGTGAGCTTCTTTGTGACTTGGGCTTGGTCACTCTCAGGCTTGGCATGCCTCTGTCCTCTTAGGTTCCCCATGAACACAGCAATGAAAACTGCCTGACAGCACGACCAGATAGCCAGTGTAGGTGATTTTGAGTCTAGCTCTGCAGTACAAAAAGTGCTCTATTTTCAGCTCCGTCCTGTATTCAAAAAATCACACAATGCCAAAAGTACGGAAAAGTTGTCAACTCATGTTTTGGTAGAATTTTAAATATAGTTGCTGAGCTATTAACATTTAAGATAAAAGTCTTGTAAATTGAACTTTTGGCCTGGATGATCAGTTTAGGTAAAATCTACACTGTCTAGTATTGCATTTTGGTCACATGGCATGTGACCTTCAGCTACAATTGCACAAAGACAATACAAACTCTAGACCCTCTGCAATCTAACAGTATTAATTAAACTGGTATCGAGTGACCCTTAGCTGTCAGTGCTTGTGCTAGGACTGGAGCTACTACTAAAAATAAGACTCAGCTCCTGCTTTCAAAGAGCTTAGACTCCTCGATAGGATGGACAGAAAGACAAGTGAAGTAACTAAGTTTCAGTTTTCATAGAATTAGTGTATTTTGATTTTTGGTTTGGAGTCAGGATTTAATGCAAATCTATTCCATTTGCAAGTTGCAATAAGAAGTTCTCCTAGGAAGTGAATATTTAGTTCCTTAGAAGTTGTTTTAGGAGCACATTGTATGCGTAATCTAGCACAGCCTTGGGGAATCCACTTTCTAGATAAACTGACATTTCCATGTCATCCTGAAGGGCAGGTTAGTGTTAGTGATGAGGGGATTGGGGCTTGAGGGAGAAAGGGTACAGGGGCAAATGCTGCTGGGGAGACAGTCTGGGAGATCTGTGGCTGGCTTGTGGGGAGCTGGGCTCAGATTGTGCATTTGTCATAATGAGAAAGTGACATGGGGTTAAGAATTATCTGTTTATTGATTTCCACAGGTGGAGACTTTTCCTGGAGTGTCTCAAATGCACGCAATGTGTATGAATGCAGGATTTGGATTAGTGAGCTGAAAGATGCAGAGCATCACACTTGGCCAGGTGAGTCTCTATGGATTGTGGACCTGGGAGGAACTGTGAGCACTGTGCATTTTAGAAGGTAGGAGGCATGGTGGGTGTTTGGTAAGGCTGGCTGGCTGGCTCTGAAGCCAGATTTAGCTGTGGTTGAATGACTTTCTGTGGAAGTCATGCACGATCATTTTTTTTTTTTCATCTCTCAGCATAAGATCTATGTCTGTTAAACATAGTCACATAATTCCAGTTCTATTGCTAACTTTCAAAGCAATTAGAAGTCTTAAACTGAAGTTGTACTAGGTAAGCCATAAATACACCAAAAGGTCAGCTTTCATTCTACTTGGATGAAGATGTATGTGAGACTGTGTGATGAGGGCTCAGGAAGCTAGGCAAACTGACAAAACAGTTTACCCTCATTTTCATAGTTCATAGGAAGTCTATTCAGAGAAGGCAGTGATTTTTTTCCCTTGATGATTATTTTACTTTCCCATAAGGAACAATGATGCTGGGATTGTATTTGGCGATGTCTCTACCCTGATGTTTTGTGTAGGCATTTACCCCAGGTCCTGGCAATGTGCCAGGAGTTACTATGCTGGCTTCTGTCTAGGAGTCAGCATTTTCTGGGTACAGAGCCCTGTAGTGGGAGTGATGATGGGGACAGAGTACCCAGTGTTTCCTTGAGGGTAGGAACTTTCTCCCTTGGAGAGACAGCAATGCTGAATGAGACAATATTGGCTAGCTAGGAGCCAGAAAATGAGGTTTTGTCTCAGCCTGGGTAGTTATTTGACAGGTTGTCATTAATCTCCATGCCTCAGTTCCTTTCTCTTATCATTAAATCAAACCAGCATTACAGAGCTATTATAAGTTCTCATGGGATGATGATTTAAAATATAGTAAAAAAAAAAAAAAAAAAGGTAGAATTAGCATATGTAAACACACCTCAGTCATATTGTGGCATGAAGAGCTCCATCAATTATTTTTACAGATAACTGAATATTATAGCTTTAAGCATTTAAAAATTATCACCTTTTAATAAAAAAAGACTTTCAAAATGCATGACACTTTTCATGGCTCTTAAAACTCAGATGACACTAAACATAATAGTCTAAATGAGGAGTTGGTAAATTTTTTTTGGTAAAGAGCCAGAGAGTAAGTATTTTATGCTCTGTAGACATATGGTCTGTCATAACTACTCCACTCTTGCTGTTGTAGCATGAAAGTGGTCATGGGTTGGGAGGAAGTTGTTCCTCCCAAATCTGTCACGGACCAATACTTTTGTAAAATATAACAAAAAAAAATTACAAAAGTACCGTAGACACTTTGTTAACGCAATGTGTCTGTGTTCCAATAAAACGTTATTTACACAAACACGGACCAATACTTTTGTAAAATATAACAAAAAAAAATTACAAAAGTACCGTAGACACTTTGTTAACGCAATGTGTCTGTGTTCCAATAAAACGTTATTTACACAAACAGGAATTGAGTTGAATTTGGCTCATATGGGCTCTTGTATCTTGCTAATTCCTGGCTTAACCTAACTTCAAGGGGGTTGGGGAATGGGGAAACGTAATTAAACCATTGTCCCAGAAGTGGAATATTTGCGAAGAACATGTTTAGCTGTTTGAGTGCAAGCATGGGATAGGCAGCTGGTTGAATTTAGCTGGGTTTGGAGTTTTGCAGGTGATTATAATGGATGTGGGTCAGGAAACTAATGGTATTTTAAAGGAAGTGATTATTTAGACCCTGAAATTAGTAATCAAAAAAGTGGTAAGTGGTAAGGGGTGAGAGTGATGAATATTGTTGGAGACATTCAAGATTTGATGAAGAAATCTTGAAATGGGAATAATTGAGTGCACCAGAAGGATAGAAATTGGTGGTCAGTAAGTAGAAACTTGAAATTTTTGGAAATGGTTCAGCTATTATGGGATTGAGTGGGGGATAGAGGTGAGCTAGAAAGATAAATCTTTCTAGAGGTGAGGAGGTCAAGGGCCAGAGAAGCCAAAATGTTGAACAGCTCATCTGTGGAGATATTGAAGGCATTGAGGACGGTACAGAAGACAGTAAACTAGGTGCTGAATTCATTGGTGAATTCAGGAGAGCTCTCGAGGGGTCTGTAGGGATAGTGAGAAAGTCCAAAACTAAGGATTTCCGGTGTGTTGGAGTAAAGGAAGAAGGATGACAAGTCGTCTGGAAGATCTACGGTGGCAAAAACTGCTTAGATATGCACCGATCCCATTAGTGCTTCTTCCTGGGTGCACAAACTACATTTCTTAGCTTTTTCTGTAATTAAGTGTGGTCATGTGAAGTAGTTCTAGCCACAGAATGAAGATGGAATGATACTCAGTATTTCTAAGCCTGTCCCATAAAAACCTTCCATGTGCAATGCTCCACTGTCACTCTTCTATTGTCTACTCAGTGGATGCAGGGCATCCTTGGAAGACGCCCAGGACCCTTGGGATAGTGAGTCACGGAATGGGAGGATACTGGGTTCCTGAATGATAATATGGATACTAACAATATTATTAATCCTAACAGCAGCAATAATACCACCACCACCTATCTGGTCCCAAAGGCTGTAGGATTTGAGACCCCTATCCTAGGTACTGGGAATGCAGTTAGAAATGACTGTGGCTTTTTGGGTGGCTTTTTGAATCTTTTAAACTCATTGCCACTGAACACTCAGGCACTTTTCACATGGACTACTGTTTTCCCTAGTCTTTTTCATCTCCCCTTTGCTCAGTGGGATTTTTAGATATCAAATGCAGAACCATTCATTAGCCTACCCGCTCCCTCAGTTTGCTTAGAGATTGCCACAGGACTTGGCATTTTTACCTGCTATTCTCTTCATAACCTCCTTAAGCTTCAGTTTCCTCACTTGCAAAATATAACAAATAATACCTCAAAGGGCTGGTGTAGGGATTAAATAAAATAATTCTTGCACATAAATCACTTAGCACTTAGTGTCTAGCACATAGTAAGCCCTCAATAAATGTTAACTATTGTTGGTTGTTCAAGAATCTAATTTATCCAAACCAAGGAAAGGAAGTTATTCAGAGTAGTCATTCTCAAAGTGTGGTCCCAAGATCAGCAGCATCAGTACAGAAATTCTCGGGGCCCACCCCAGTCCTACTGAATTAGACACTCTGAAGGTGGAGCCTAGCAATTTGTGTTTTAAAAAGCCCTCCACGTAGTTTTGATGCATGCTAAGGTTTGAAAACCATTTCTTACTCATTTTAGCAATGTTTATTCTTTTTGTTTTGGGAAAAAAGATCTCAGGATAGTTAAATTTTTTTAAAAATTAAGAATAAAAGCAGAGAAATGCTTCCTAACCATTAAACATTACTGACTTCAACTGCCAGCAGGAAGTGTCAGAGTGAATGTGACCCTGGCATCTGACCCAGGTGCTTTGACCACACACGAAACCCTGCGGTCTGCCTTGTTTTCAGGGAGACTACAGAATGTATTTAACAGGCCAGCGACCTTACAGTCTATATGCTAGTCATGCCGTGGAGCTGGCAGCTTTACAGCTATAACACTTCACTACAAAGGAATGGTCAGAGGGAATTGTTTTGCTGTTTGGAGTGGAGGTACTGGTTTAAAAGCAACTTTGCTCTTGAATCCACCCTGTTAAATTTCTTGGTGGATGGGTCAGAGTGACTCAGGTGGATGGCTCATCTGTGACATTTTTGGATTGCTGCCTCATTGGCACTTTCTAATCTGGCTGTCCTATGCCTTTGGGTTTGCTTTGATCTTGAGGTTGATTTTTAAAATTTTTTAACTCTCCAAATATTTGTTGGTCAGCCTGTATCTTATTGGTCCAATCATCCTGTTTCTTTCTCCTTTCATGCCTTTTCTTGTGCCTTGCTGAATATTGATGCTGGGGAAAAAAAGGAGAGATCTTCTAGCCTGACCATCTTGCGTTACAGGAGGGGAAACTGACGCCCTGTATTCAAGGCCACACTGTTGCTCTTATTTCCAAGGTTGCAAGGCTGTCCTCTTCAATCCCCACCCTCCCTCCTTTCTAAATTGACTTTTCCTTCACGCACTTTATTTAGGCATAGACAGTCCTCTCTGGGAGTGGGGTTGTTTCGGTGAGTAATGATTTTTCTTCTAAAAGAGTCAAAATGACAATTTCGAGGTCATGATTTTCTGGTGGCAAGAATTTCTGTGTTTGCAGAACTGTGGCTGCACCCACACAGTTAACGTGTTGTGTTTCATACATTTAGGTTTCACAGTAAACGTTTTCTTTAGAATTGGGGTACTTCCCTTCTTTAAAGTTATAATCAGTTCAGGAGAGCTGACTTCACTGCTGGGGAAGAAAGGGGAGCTCCAGTGAGTTTTCTGCCATCCAGAGGCCTTTGGTGTGGGTATCGGAGCGGGGGGAGGGGCGCAGGCCTGGTCTCCTGGGCCATCCAGCTGTAGATCATTCTCAATTAGCAGATATTAATGCCAGCACTAGCATTTCAAAGATGGCTGCTGGAACCGGCTCTGGAACCAGGGACAGGAGATTCCTAACTTCCTCTAGCAGTCTCCTCATCTCTAAGCTGTGTTCTTTTCCCACTTGCCTTTTCACGATCGTCTCATCCCAGTTTTAACTGGTTGACTGAAAAGTTCAGGACAGAGTTGCTGTAAATTGAATGTTTGTGTCCTCTCCAAATTCATGTGCTGAAATTTAAACCCCAATGTAATGATATTTGCAGGTGGGTCTTTGGGAGGTGATTAGGTCACAAGGACATAGATCTCATGAATGGGATTAGTGTTCTTATAAGAGACGTGAGAAAGATCCAACTATGTGAGGACACAGTGAGAAGACAGCCATCTATGAACCAGAAAGCGGGCCCTTACCAGGCACTGAATTTGCCAGCATCTTGATCTTTAGACTTCCTAGCTTTTAGAACTGTAAGCAATAAGTTTCTGCTGTTTATAAGCCACACGGTTTTGATATTCTGTTATAGCAGCCCAAACAGACTAAGAAAGAGTAATCTCAAAATCTATGTGCATTTTTAGTAAGTGGGTTCCTTCAGGTCCAAAGGAATGAAATTCTAATGGTAAAATGACAGGCACAATGTTTGAAATTTTTCCAAGATGGATTCAGGTAGGTGTGCTAAATAGGTGGTCTTCAGCATCACGGGTATATACCTCTGTTGCTCATCTCCTGTGATAGCATACTCTGCTGTCATGACCAGGAACCACTGAGGTTCCTGTGTGAGAAAGAGGGCTTTTAGTAGCCTGGGACAGGCAACATTTATATTAGACTTATCAGGACATCAAACTGATTATAATACATGGTCAGTGTAAAGCTCTGGTATGTGTGAATGGGTTAATACTTTTGTATTAGCTGGTGAATGTTAGAATTAAAAACTATTTAAAGACAAAGAAAGAAAGATGGAATAAGATGGAACAAGAGTCTGTGAGAGGAAATTCTAAAATTCTATGGCAAAGTAACCCTGGTTATTTGATTTAAAATGGGCTAAGGGAGATGGCTCCATAGTGTTGTGGTTAGCACGTCTGCTTTACATGCAGAAGGTACTGGGTTCGCGCCCCAGGTGGAGCCACGGACCATGCCCCGGGTGCGCCAGCACCCCCCCACCCGCCCCCAGTGCCCCCTGCAAGAGTGTGGGAGGAGACGCCCCGCCTTCGGAGATCCAGTTCTTAAGGGGAGACAGCAACATCCATAGGTCAGGGATGGAAGTGCGGAGGGGGGTGGAATTAAAGAGGGGAAAAAAAATAGGCTAAGGACTTGAATAGATATTTCTCTGAAGACACATCGATGACTAACAGGTATATGAAAATATGCTCAAGATCACTAATCAGGGAATTAGAGACCAAAACTACAATGAGATATCACCTCATACTTGTCAGCTATTATCAAAGAAAATGCAAGTGTTGGTGAGCATGTGAAGAAACTGGAACCCTTGCATATTGTTGGAATGCAAAATGGTGCAGCTGCTATGGAAAACAGTAAGGAGGTTCATCGAAAAATTAAAACTGTCATATGATTTAGCAATCCCACTTCTGAACATTTATCCAAAAAGATTGAGATCAGTATCTCATTAGCCCTCTCATATTTATGGCAGCATTATTCACAATAGCGAGGATGTGGAAACAACCTAAATGTCCATTGAAAGATGGATGAAAAAAGAAAACGTGGTATATACATACAAGGAAATACCTTTTAGTTTTAAAAAAGAGATTTTACAAGATATGACAAAATGGGCGAACCTTGAGGACATTTGCTAAGTGAAATAAGCCAGTCACAGAAAGACAAATATTGCATGATTCCACTTAAATGAAGCATTTAAAATAGTCTAATTCATGGAATCAGATAGTGGAATGTTGGTTGCCAGGGGCTAAGGGAGGGGGAAATGGGGAGTTACTAATCAATGAACATGAAGTTTCAGTTAATCCAGCTAAATAAGTTCTGGAGATCTGCTGTACAACATTGTACTACTTATAGTCAACAATATTGTATTGTATACTTTAATGAGATTTATCCACTTAAATTTTTAAGTATTTTTACCATAATGAAATAACATTTAAAAAGCTAAATTTAAAATACAATTTAAAAAGCATGCTGCCCTCAAAGCTTGGAAAAAAAGTACATGCAAGTTCATTTACATAAAATTCTAGATAATGCAGATTAGTCTTTAGTGACTGGAAGCAGGTCATCTTTGCCTAAAAGTGGGCAGAGGGGGAAGGAGGGATTACCAAGGGACCTTTTGGGGGTGATGGATATGTTCATTATCTTGATCGTGGTGATAGGTTCATGGTCTGCGCATGCATCAAAATTATCAAATTGTACATTTTATTTATATGCATATTAGAGAATGTCCGTTATATCTTAAAGTTCTAAAAAAGTATATGCTATCCTAATTGTGACTGAATTTAGTAAAGAACATTCGTTCAAATGACAACCACATTCCTACACGTAGGCCATTTCTTTATTCTCTAGATACCACTTGTCTGTGATAGAGATAGGTGAAAAGTGATTCAAAGGTCTAGTAGGTTTTGTATTTTTGCTGCCCCATCCGTCTACTTCTCCTTTTTGATCCCTTTTCCTCCCTCCTCTTTCCACTCCCTCCCCAAAGTCACCAGAATGTGAAAGGCTACATCTGTTCCTGCAAAAGCTATTTTGCAGTGCAATTAAGCATTCCTCACCTTAGCTCCCCAGGAAGCTGGAGACTTGTGTGATCACTGGCATAATGGATGGTGCCCAAAGCCCTGGCCCAGGTGTGCAGAGGCTGAATGCACATCCATGTGGGCGAGAGGAAGCTGCTTCTTGGCAGCACAGTGTGAAGCTGCCCCTCCCGATTTGGGCCTCTTCAGCACTCACAGCAGCTGCTACCCTCCAGGTGACCGACATGTCCTGCCATCGTTCACCTGCTCAGGCCAGCTGACAAATGGAGTTGGCGCATTGCAGACTGAATAAATGGTTCTGTAGCCATTTCTGGCTTCAGGATGAGGGAAGAGACATACAAGTTCTGTGACCTGATGGGATTTTTTGAGGCCTGAGAGAAAAACTGTTTAGAATTCCTATCCATGCTTCTTTCAGCTCCTTTCAGAAAGCTTGAGTGGCTCCTAGACATTTTCTGATATATAGTATCCATTTCCCAGTATGGATAAAACAATTAAGTGGAGTATTCAAATCCTTTGCAGATAATTATTTAGTTTCTGTCATTTTAGCTATTAAAAAATAATGCATATTTCTAATCTAAAGGAATACTTAAGCATATCAGCAGAAATAAGTAATAGTTAAAAAGTAGTGCATTAATTAGTTCAGTTTGATCATTCTGTAGCTTTTTAGAATGAATTGCTAATAAAATAAGGACATTATTAAAATTTTGGATGTCGAGTCTACATTGAACATTTGAAGCTACTATGTTCCTATGACTGGTTCGTCTCAACATTATTCCATCTGAGACCTCAATTTGTTCTCTAACAAATACCTCTGTAAGAAGAAAAATTATATAGACTTTCTTCGTACCCTTCCAGCTTAATTGTACAACTATATTGTTACAAATGGACTGAAACAGCCTATTTCAGTTTTTTCTCCATAACCAACTCTGAATAGATGAACAGAAATAGCTCTCTTCATGTCAGAAACTTTAATTAAACCGTCTGAAAATAAGCATGGGGAAGTAATGGCAGGACCTTAATTTAATCAAATTTCCTGCTCAACTGTTCCTATTGCTTACTTGAAAGTTTGGAGGCATAGACGGGCAAAGTCCTGGGGATTCAGAAGATTGTGACCTTTGACCTTCTGAACTCTCATATTAAATTAAAATCAGGGCTGGAGGAAGGCATATGGCTTATGGAAAGTGTTAAGAGGTGTTTATATGAATGGGTCACATGAAATTAACCCCTATTTACATATAAATCTCATAAATATTTTATTGCATTTTGTTAATAAAAAAATTTACAGCATCAAATATTTGCCAGGGACGGCTCTAAGAGCTTACAAATATTTATTCTTATAATCCTTAACAACAGTCCTTTGGGGTAGATCCTCTCCTTATTCCCATTTTACATGTGAGGGGGACTTAAGTGACTTTCTCAAGATCATTGCAGCTGGGTTTGAACCCAAAAGCCAGGCTCCAGATTCTGGATTGGTCAATACTATTTTGTAAAAATTTAGGAGTGCTTATTTGGAAAGAACCTGATCCTTTTTTATGTTTTTTCATATGCCCCCCCCCTTCACCCCAATATCCAGCCTTCCAAATTTCTCTAGGGTAATTGTCGCAACTCAGTCTACTGGCTGCACACATACCGATCTCCAAGTTGCATGCAACATTCAAATTTTCTGTTTCTTTTATCTAGAATAGTGAAAAGATCTCAACTTCTGGGCTGATTTTCTTAAATTGTTTTTTTCTGCTTTTTGGATATTAACTCTTGGGCTTCTTGCCCCTTTCTTCTCCACTCACCAGCAATCGATTCTTCTGTTGTATTTGGCCTTTTCACAAGTCATTGAGGTAGGAAAATAAAAACTGAAAAAAGCACATTAATACTATATTAAAGATTATTTTGTTTTTAATCCTCTATCTCTCCCTCCCCCCCCACACATAAATAGCTTTTTAACAAGAGATACCATATTTCCATCCATGTATACAGTGGCTGTTAGGCAACATGTAGATCTGAGATTTCACATTTTTCAACTGGGAGAAATAACGACACCTATGTGGTGGGATCGATATTTCCATTAAAAAAGCAATCAATATTACAGAATTTGTAATAGATGTTAGAATCAAATGCATTGCAAATCCAGGAAGAATAAGTTTTCCAATATAACTGAATTTAATTAGCTTAAAAACTCTCCTACTGGTATATATACGAAACCTTGTTCACAGAGTGATTCTAAAATAAAATTTTCATTGTCAGATATATATTTACAAAGATCAGAATGCTCATAAGCTTTACTGAGCTACAGAGATCCCTTTATTCTTCTATTCACTGTGCAAATGTGAAGTTAGTTCAAAGAAGGTTATGAAACCATTTAATCCATTTTTTAAGATCGTTTGCTGAATTTTTGAAAAAGTACCTTTTGTTAGCAGCGATTCATTTATATGGCTCTGCAAGTCTGGGCAATTCATCTTTTTTCTTACCATCTGTGGTTATTTCACAAGAGTTCAATTGAGCCGCTTCCTTAAACATCTTTAAAACAAATGGCATGATGGGTTGCTTACAAGGACTCTAAAATTCAGTAAGAGGTTTTGGTTATTAAAAGCCCTACCTTAAATAACTGTTGATCAATATGTCTTAAAAAAAAAAAAAAAAAAGGTGGCAGAAAGTTTGGCAACATTGAATTAGCCTGTGTACTGTGGTTGAATTTTGTTAGTACAACCTTGCATAAACCGTTTGGATAGAAGGGGTATGTGGGTCAGCTAGGTGGCATCGAGTATATTCTCTGTCCTCCTCAGGACTCCAGGCAACCCCAGAATCTTTCCACCTTCTCTGTTTTCCTCAGGTTTGCAAACTTCTAGAATTTCTAGGCCAGAGTCTCTCCTGCCTTCCAGGGCTCTGCCCTACTTTTTATAGTGTCCACTGGCTGGTCTTCAGGTAATAGGTACCAATGCGATAATAGGTTCTGATGCTTTGAGGAGTTTCTCTGCCAATTTGCATTTAAATAGAGATTTCAAAACTCTCATGATTCTGCTCTTATAACTACTTTAAAGTTGGGAGTTTTAGGCAGCTTCTTACAGGCCGGGCTCTTCCATTTCTCTGGCTTTCCATCCATCAGGGTACATGTTTAGAAGGAGGTACTCTATGTCCTTACTAGTGGTTAAGATAGAGAAATCAGTCCTTATTTTTTGGTTAATAGCTGCTGTATTGAGCTTCCTGAGTGGTCATCCTGATCTTTCCCCTGCCTATCTTCCCAGAGCTCAGTAGCTGGAGGCAGAGCAGTAGGATCTCTAGAACCCGGCTTGGGTGCTGGGTCAATGTCACCTCTGAATGGTTGCCACCTTCTGCCATACTGAGTGTTAACTATTTCAGCTCTTAATCCTGCGCATAGAAAACTAACTTCAGTTGGCATTGGCTTAGGGCTGATCCAACCAGTGAAGATAGACACAAGTATTTTGAAGACTAGACCATAGTGATAGTTACATGACTCAGACATATTCCAAGAAGCAATGTGAAAGTAACATCAAACTCAGTGGCAGTCTTCTGGAAAGAAGAATTAATCATGAGATGTTTGTTTCAAAGAGACTGGGCTGCTCAAAGCAGACCATTCTCAGTGGTCAGATCTGCTTTTATTCTCTCGTACTCTATGAAAGTAAGGAAGATTATATCCTAAATATAGTATATGATGAAGCATCAGCAGTTTATGTCTTAATAAAATGATTCTTACTTGTGTATTGGTAGCTGGTGATGCAGAATGAGGCCTTATCTTGATCACAAAATGATAGATCAAATTCATGGCAGGTTGGAAGAAGCTTTCAAAGAGGATTTCTATACCTCGTGTATCAGGATTGCCTAAGAAGATGATATGTATACATCTACAAAAGCATGAATATAGTATAAATCACATTTACAACTTTAATGTAATGAGTGCCAACACATTTTGATGTGGGCACAATTTTGAAGCAAAATATTTTTATATGGGGACAGCTAGAGGTTCAAGTCAAACCAGCAAATGTTGCAGATGTTTTCACATTCTCTCATTTGTTCTTTCCAACAGCATTGTGAAGTGGGTATTATTAATGTAGTTTTAGAGGTGGAGCTCAGAGAGGCTGTGATTAAACTTTCAAAAGTCTTGTACATAGAAAATGTCTTGGGCTATCTGTGTGTGTGTCTCTGCTTCGGTGTCGCATCTATTGCTCTTTGGAAACTTCTATCTTAATTCGTAATACACTTTTGGTCTTTCTTTGATATTAAGTTGATGTCTCAGCTCTACAAAAAGCAGAAATGTTTGCTAAGTTGGTCTGTGGCAATGTATATTGTAAGAGAATTCAAAGAGATGATGAGTAGATTCAAGAAGTAAAGGGGACTGAGGTTATAAGGCTGCCCCTGTCCAGATAAAAATAAATTCTTTGGCTTCTATCTGTTCTTACAGGTTGGAAAGTTAAGAGTAGGAAGATATAGATTTAAAACTATCAGATGACCACTCATTATCGTTAGGTTCCTTTACATGCAATTTCCTATCCAATCCTTAAAACAATCCCATGAGTAAGATATTAAGTCTTGTTTTCCTGATGAAGTACATGAAGCTGTATGATGTTATATAAATTGCATGGGTAGAATTTGGGTCTAGTTTCAAAACTGGATTTCTATGCAGCAAAGCATGTAACTCTCACTTTTATGAATATGAAAAACTAAAGGGCCAGTTTTGACTGGAAACTCATTCTTTGTAGTTTCCAATTTAGTTTCATACTTAGAAATGAATATTGAGTTTCTAAATATTAGCAGTTCATTTCATTTAAGTCAATAAGCAACTAGAGTGTCAAGGTGTTTGTAATATCATATTTTAAAGATCTCTTATGAGTATATTGCCAAAACTTCTCATGCTGGAGAAAAGTATTTTAAGACAAATCAATTGAAAAATAATTGAAATTTCTATTATGCATAGAGCCCTATGTCTGTGGGACAATATATTGAGAACAAATACACTATAAATTAAAATCTTCATTTATGAATAAATTACAAATTTACAAGTTTAGTAGTTAGACAAGTTTTTATTTAACACTCTCGTTCCAAGTTCCTAATAAACATAGCGTATCGCATTGACTACATATACGCAGCTGCTTTTCGCAAACCACTGACTCTGACAGGAACGATCAAGCAGTTCTAATTCAGAGGTCAGCCACTGCAAGGTGATTTATTAGCTCCTTAATCATACAAATATGGCCAAAACCACACTCCCTTGATAGAGATAATGGATATGGCAAACAAGTTCTGCATGAACCACTGTAGCTGACCTTTGAAAGAAATCTATCCTTGTAGGGTGAGGCTTCATGTTTCTTTTTTTTTCTGGACTGATGATGACTTTTACCCCTCATACAACAGCTTTGTTAAATACTGCTTTTATTCTAGTTGCTTAGAGTTTAGTGGCAGGCATTAGAAACAACAAGATGGATCTTGGAAGTTATTTAAATAAGGTGTGAAAATGTGATTTAGCCTGCAGAATTCACATGGGTTTTGCCCACACTTTTACTTAGCACTCATTGACAATCATCTTTCTCATTGACTAGAGAAGCAGCAAATTCACACTCTTTTAAAAGAATTACACCCACTATGAGAAGGGCCCATGAGCCTACAATATCTTGTATGTGGCCATTCGACTGCATCCGTACGTACACGTGGCAACAAATAACAGAGACAGTGGGGCCCAATTCCCTGTCTAACTTGTCAAAGAGAAACGCTTCTTTATTACCAAAAGCACTTGAAATTCAGAATTGTTAATACTTCTATGGAGTATTCTCTCAGTCGTTTTCTACACTAACAGCATCTGCCCATTTATGTCTTCTTTTCTTTTCTCTCTGAATTTTCTTTAACTATATAATTTCTTCCTCTGTTGGATATAGAATTATTGAGAAGAATTGGAAAGAAGTTACCAGAATTTCAGGGTTAAGGGAAATAACACAACAGTGGCACACCTGTCCCTCCTCCAAATAAATATATCTGCTACTTTGACACATCTGCTTTATGACTGGTGTCAATCATGGGGTTGTGGTCTGAAAACAATGTGACATGAATATGTAGAGGTGGTGTTAGCCTTTAGCAACATGCCATAGGTGACATTAGAGCCTGAACATACAGGTTATGGCATTCTTCTTCCCACAAAAGCATTTAGAGTTATAATCTGACCTCTCTGTATAAACTAGGAGAGGCTGCATGTTTTCCACTTCTCTGAGGTCTGCCACCAGCATTTAACAGCTCTGTACACTGAGGATTGTTGTATTTCTAGATCACGGAAGCACAGAACTTGCAATGTGAAGGCAATGCCAATCCAAAAGTAGTTATGCGTTCTTCGCCATAAAAGTAAAAGGTGAAAACCAAAAGCATTCACTTCTGCATGGGGCAAGCAAACAGTCCTGTTTTTATGCAGAAGCCAAGGGAGTAAACATAGAAGTTTGCTTTGCTTAGGATTATCTTTGATGGTTTAATGAGTCTTCGTGAAATTTCAGGTGCATTCCCAATTCTCAGCTTTGCCCACAACTGCATATTTTAATTACTCGGGAGCATAGAGGGAGCTTTTGTTAATCCTTCGCTATAACATGCTTGAGTGATTTGAATACTTCAGCCCCTTGGTCAGTAGCATGCATATTCTATATCGAGTCCACATTAACTATGCAAGGGGCCAAATGAGGGCCTGTGAGAATGGCTTTCAAAACATGGTCTCAGCATAAGGGATGTATTGTTAAGTCAAAACAACTTCACAAACTCTCAACAAAGCCCAAAGCCTACTCTAACCTCAAATCACATATTCGCGGTTAAGTCTCTTAGGATGTAGCCATCACTACTAAGTTTGGAGGATATATTTGTTATTACGTTTATTTTATTAAAAAATTTAAAAAGAGACTGAAATAAATTTACTGGAGGTGTCATCGACTGGGGTATTTTATCTTTGAAAAGTCAAAACTTGCATCATGAATCCAATTAAAGACTATCTCCTGGGATTCTAACCTCTTGCAATATATGTTGGTGATCCTTTTTCTGTCCCCACCATATTATTGCTTGATTTTGAAAGGCTAATCATATTTGTAGGGGGTGAAGGTGAGAATGACTAGATAGGGAGCTTAGAAATTAACATGCAGCTTGTTCCCAAAGCAATCATGTGCATGTCGTTCTATAGTAGAGTTGGCTTGGGAACCCACTCTCCAGTTGGAGTGACACTGCTGGGGGTATTGCATTTTCGGGTCTCCTTTGGACATGATTGTAAAGGTCAGTTTATAAATCATACAAGATTTGCTCACTTATTTATATACATTAGCTCCTTTATGAAAATAAATTATTTACCAAGTTTTATTTCAAATGACGTTTGGCTATTTGAAAAAGACAAATTTGGAAGAGAAAAAAACATGTTGAGGAAAAACCGAGGAAATCTAAATAGACTGTGGACTTTAGTCAATAACAATGTGTTGGTTCATTAATGGTAACCAAGTATCAT
The DNA here is from genome assembly GCF_000325575.1 of Pteropus alecto. Classification (NCBI taxonomy): domain Eukaryota; kingdom Metazoa; phylum Chordata; class Mammalia; order Chiroptera; family Pteropodidae; genus Pteropus; species Pteropus alecto. Next base: position 14,581,988 of record NW_006434709.1, read on the forward strand.
ACTAATGTAAGAGGTTAACAATACAGGAAACTGGATGTGGGGCATATGGAAATTCTCTGTACTAACTTTGTAATATTTCTGTAAATGTAAATCTATTCCAATATAAACAAATTTTAAAGAAGGACAAACCTCTTAAGATAAGTTTCTGATACCTCTCATTGAGAAAAGGAATGAGGAAATGAGGAATAAAAGAATAAAGAAACTAACCTTTCTGAGTATCTATTATGTTCTAGAATCTTATATATATATCTGTGTGTGTATGTGTGTATTCTCATTTAATTCTCACAGTAGTCCCATGGTAGTTGTTTTTATTTCAGTCTTACAGAATAAAAAAGATGTTTAGAAAGATTTAATAATTTGGTCAAGGACAAACGGCTCATGTGTAGTAAATATTAGAAAACAAACACATTTTTACTGGGCCTTAGATTCTCTCTACCACATAGTCGTATTTCTTAAAAATGTTATGGGCTTTGAAATTCTCAAAGAGCAGTTTATAAAACAGTATCAAGTACAAATTTCCCAAAACTGACCACCTTGAACAAAGGTAACATTGATGTGGATATAAAATTGGTATATTTTCAAAATTAGTCACATTATTTTATAATTTTAGTTACTAGTTTTCCAATAGAGTCCGTAAGGGTGACAGATCTTTTAAATTCAGGGAATTGAGTTTTCACTTCAGGAACTGTGGCTCTCTTGGACCAAGCCTCTTTCTGAACTTGTCATCAGGCCAAAATATCCATTTGGTAGAAAGACCTAAAGTGTGAAAATGAGATTGACTCTAGGAAATGGAGGGCCCAAATAAATGCTTCTGTGTTAATGAAAGATTCAGGACTTTTGCCAACATTATGGTTTATACAGCTGCCAAGGTTACAATCGAGAAACAGAGGGACCTGTTGATGAGGCCAAAGAACGACCTGTTGGCAGTGGGTTTTCACACCTGTGGGGAGGCTGTGGCCCTCTGCCTGGTTGCTTCTGTCTCCACAGACCCACTTTCCTAGCTGCTGGGAGTGTTGGCTGCTGGAAGCTCACAGAGGGTCCCTCCTCAGGAATTGCCTCACTTCTGATGAAGGGACTTGCCTTTCCCAACTTTTATCACCTGTCTTGGGGCTGTCTGCATGCGACTGATAGATGTTGAGGTTACAAAGGCCTGGCCCCCTGGCCTCCATACAAGGCACCTCTGAAGGACTTCCCCAACTTCAGAGCTCTCTCTGGGATCAGCTGAGGCCTCTCTTGCAACTGCCATGCATCGCCAACTTTGCCTTTTGCTCAGTTCTGCTTCTCTCTCTTGTGGAGTTGATCCAAGAGTGTTCTTTAGTAAACCATCTCTGCAAATTTCAGAGGCAATTCCCTGGGGAGAGCAATCTATGACAATGTTTCATTGTGTTACTGCCCTCTCATAGGAAGAATCCAGTACTTTTAAAATGCTTTCTTACAAGTGCAGATGTGACTCTTTCCAGAAAGCCTTCTCTGACTAGGTTAGTGTCCTCTCAGGAGCTCTTTAGCCTTAGTTAGGTACTTGCCGCACTATGGCATTTATGTCATCCAGTCATAATTGTACTTAAATCTACCAACTTACTCAAGCTCCTTTAAAGTTCTTTCATTTATATTGATTTTACCCCAAAGTTAATTTGTCATATAACCATAAACATTGATAAGGTTTTCCCGGAAACTTTATTTCTTGTTTTTCAATGCCAGTTGATTTAAAAAAAAAAGTGGGGCGGGGGGCACCAAAGAATGAAAAGGAATGAAATCCTGAAGAAATCCAGAAAGAAATTATCAAAACTGAGATTTGCCTATGAAATTTTTCCCTATGTTATATTCGATTCTGAAATAGAGTCGTCATATATACTACAGGATATTGATTCAGAAATTATAATGTTTCTTTCCAACCAAGAAATGACTACTTAGAACTGGAGGAAATCTTACTATGTTCCAAATAATGTAACTTTATTTTTACAGATAATGGAACCGTCACATATCATTTAGCACTCACAATAGACATAGTATCTTCTCAGATTCCTCCAGCTCATAGCACCTGTCCTCTGTTCTGTTTGTTTATTTTTTTATGCCACCTATTAAGAGTTAATTGCTCATAGGCCTTAGGTAGCTTTGCAGACAGACCACTGGGGAGTCTCTGGCCATAGTCACCTTGAACAAAGAACACACGCAAGCTGAGACTGAGAGACTCCCCAACTGAGGAAACATCTCTGGTTTCCCACATAGAATGAAACGTGAGTGAAGACATGGATGTCATAGGCTCATGGGACCTTCATTTATGTATTTTCTAGTTATTCCCTACTGTGGTCAGTGGACTTCGAGTCAATCTCTTATATTTGTATTATTTCTCTCTCCCGAGGCCTGTGATAGTCGTTTTAGCTCCTCTCTCTGAGACCACTCTTTTATCCCTCATTTATTTAATGTCCTAATTTTGCTTACTGCATTGCTTATTGGCCTATATTTTGTTGTGATTTTCTCATTATGGTAACCTTATAATATAACCCAGTTGAAGGGGACAATTTACTCTGTAATGATGAAACGTATCTGCCCAGTCGATTGTTCTTGAAACTTTCACCTAGTTTGAGAGCCAGGTAGATCGACTTGAAGGTATGCATCTGCTTTAACCCTGGAGGACTGTTAAATCTCCTCTTATACTAGCAATCCTCTGTTTATTACTGAAGTAATTTAGGAGCTAACAGAGTGAAGCAGGTACTTTGTGTCTTACCTAACACAAAGCCAATTTTCTTACTGCTCATCATACTCATGAAACTTTATATCTACTCCCATAACAACTTCTCTGTTGTGTTGAATACCAATAACTTTTATTAATGTTTACCTCTTCACATATGTCTCTTGTCTTCTTAATTAGAATAAATTCTCACTGAGGGAAAGTGAGAAGTAATCTTTCAAGATATTTAGAATACTGCTTTGCATAGAATATGCTGGGTTAATATTCTTTATTCAGCATTCACTTCCACTTCCTTTTCATCTTTCCCACCAATTCATGTGAAAAGGGCTGGGAGGCTAAAAATGACATTTCTTAGACTCTTTTCTAGCTTGTATGATGGATGTGAATTACATGTAGCCAACGAAATGTTCATGCATAAGATTGTACAGGAGGTGTCAGCTGATCAGCAAACTCCTAAGGATGGAATTATTTTCAGTACCCAGGTGCCACATTCCACACTATGGTTGCTAGCTTGTGGCACACAGGTGGCCATGGCAGCAGTTCAGTGGCCTCTGGGTCACAGCTGAGGGGGCGTGACTTTAAAGCAAAAAAATCCAATCAGTGGCAGCTTCCTGACTTTAGCTGTTCCAGCCCTTTCGATGGTTTTGAAAATATCTAATTCCCTATTAAATCTCTTTCTTATTGAAATACTTAGAATCTTTTCTGTTTCTTGCATTGAACCTGGACTGACGCAATTGCTCAACATCATTTGTTGATGTGGTAAAAACATCTCATTCCCATCCTGTAAAACAAAAAGTTTTACTTTATAGTTCTTTTTGCTTTTCTGTTTCTAATTTCCGATGGACCAGGAAGGCTCTAAAAGTGCTAAGGACTCATCCATATTCCTTTAGTCACTTTAAGGTGGCAGAATGAGAATCTAGATTTTTCAAAACAAGTGCGAACACATTCAGTCAGTAACAAAGAATTATAGCAAATGAAGATATTAAAGATAGTAGAAGTCTGAGTACTAAAAAACCTGAATATTTTATTGGTATGTGAACCTTTCAAGAGAATCTGAAATTTACTCAGCACCCCAATTTAACAGTGAACAATTCATTTCATTGGTCACGGGGTTTATTTAAGTCCTAAATCTCACATGAATGCTTTTGAATGTGTGGCACAAATCCACATTCTGAGATTGAATATTGTGGACTATTTAATTTTCTAAATGTAATTTTAGGGAAATGACATCTTTTACATATAACAGGCTTATCATGGGAAGAGCTCAAAACACAAGGAAAAATCAGGTTTAATCAGGCATGAATCATAAATCCTTTGGCTCTCCCCAAATTGCACTTCTGATTGTAAAGGTAGGATGACATCCCAGGTGTCTTGATTCTAGCCCATGCCCAATCCACTGTGCTGCTTTTTGCCCTTGGTCTTTTGGGTCTGTGATTAACTGAATACTTTAATTTGAGCTTTCTGCCATTCCTTCTTGTGCATGTCTGCCCTGTGGGTCTGTAAGTGAGAACTGCATCTACTTGCATAGCAACCACAGCTCTTGTGAACATAATGATGGCCACTAACATTAATAAGGCACTTTATTATTCACAAATATCTTTCACAAATTTTAATTAGTTGAGCCTCTAAAAACGTTATGAAGTAATAAGGAAGGTAAATATTATATTATCCTCATTTTATAGACAAGGAGAGAAATATCTGAACCAAATATTTTTTAATGAAAGGTAGAATCAGATTTCTTTTAAATTTCTTTTAAAAAGATTTCTTTTAAAAAGTTGCTTTTTTGTATTGTTTCCTCTAAAAACATTTGCTAGAAGCTAACTATTGTAGTGTTCAAAAAATAAAAGTCAAAGTATTAAAATGCCTAAACCTCAAGCCAGTCCGTGGTAATGAATGATATGATAAATTCATTTATTCCATAGGAGGATCTTTCATTAACTGATGTTTGCAAGTTAGCATGGTTTATAAGCAAGAGAGAAGGTAAGAAAGACCTTCTTAGGAGAATTTATGAGCTTTTGCCAATTTTAGCAATCTAGATTTTGTTGTGAAGGCAAAGGGATTGTTCCAGTGTCTCTAGTTTTCTGGCCTATTCTGATCAACTAGTTGTGAATGATTCAAGGGCAAACAGATTGTACCTTATTTGTTTGTAAACCAAGTGCCTTGAACAGTGCAGAGAACATGGTCAAATGTCCACTAAGCTATGCTAGTGGTTCTTGTCCCAAAGTTCTTCTGAATTCATTATCTTTTGAGGTATTGTGTCGAATGCTTAACCTCAAATGCTAATGTGTATCTCCAGCCCTTCATTTGGTATTCTTTCCTGGAATAAAAGCAATCAATTTTTCTTGGCATGATGGCTCTTTATAAATGCTTGCTGTTTATTGCGTCTGCTCCCATTATTCTCTCTCCTTACACATTTAATTCACTCATATACTTCATTTACCTTGTGTTAGACACTGTTGGTAAATCACAAAGCATGGATAGAATGTGAGAGGAATATTTTCCCCCTCTGTTCTAAATACATGCTCTCTAACCAGTATGTTTTATTTATTTATTTTTAAATTTTTTAAATTAAGTTTATTGGAGTAACATTGGTTAATACAATTATATAATTTTCAGGTGTACATTATAATTTGACACCTGTATATTCTATTGTATGTTTACTACCCAAAGTCAAGTTTCCTTCAGCTACCATATATTCGATCCTCTTTACCCTCTTCAACCTCCCCCTAGCCCCTGTATTTGATCCCTTTTACCCCATCTACCTCCCCTCTCCTCCCCCACTCCCTACCCTCTCTGGTAACCACTAGTCTATAGTCCATGTCCATGAGTCTGTTTGTTTGTCCTGTTCATTTGTTGCTTTTAGGTTTATATCTCACATATAAGTGATATCATGTGATTTTCAACTTTTTCTGTCTGGTTTATTTCACTTAGCATGATTACCTCAAGGTCCATCTATGTTGTTGTAAATGACAGTATTTCATCTCTTCTTATGGCTGAGTAATATTCCATTGTATATATGTACCACAGCTTCTTTAGCCATTTATCTATCGTAGGACACTTTGATTGCTTCCATGTCCTGGCCACTGTGAATAATGCTGATATGAAATCGGTGTGCAAATATCTTTATGGATATGAGTTTTCAAGTCTTTAGGGTAAATACCCATAGAGGGATTGCTGGATCATATCGTAGATCAATTCTTAGTTTTTTGAGGAACCTCCATATTGTTTTCCATAGTGGCTGTACCAATTTTCAGTCCCACCAGCAGTAAATGAGGGTTCCTTTTTCTCTGCATCCTCTCTAGCATTTGTTATTACTTCTCCTGTCGATTATAGCTATTCTAACAGGTGTGAGATGGTATCTCACTGTGCGATGTTGAGCATCTTTTCATATATTTGTTGGCCATTTGTATGTCCTCTAGGGAGAAGTGTCTGTTCAGATCCTCTGCTCGTTTTTTGATTGGATCATTTGTGGTTTTTTTTGTTGTTGTTATTGAGTTGTATGAGTTCTTTGTATATTTTGGATATTAGGCCCTTATTGGAGGCATTGCTTGCAAATATATTTTCCCTTTGAGATGATTGTCTCTTTACCTTGACGGCTTCTTTTGCTGAGCAGAAGCATTTTAGTTTTATGTAGTCCCATTCATTTATTTTTGCTTTTACTTCCTTTGCCTTTGAGGTCAAATTCATAAAGTCCTCTTTAAATCTAAGGTCTTTGAGTTTCATTTCTATGTTTTCTTCTATGCATTTTATTGTTTCAGGTCTTATATTCAGGTCCTTAATCCATTTTGAGTTAATTTTGGTGTGTGGTGATAGACAACAGTAACCAGGATGTTTTAAACATCAAATTGAGAGGAGTAGATGGAACACTGAGCCATTTCCCTGGACTATGAGAAAACCTGGTGCTGTGGCAAGGGCTCACCTTTCTCCTCTACATCTGTCATGGAGGGAGGAGTCAAGGTGCTGACCACTTTTGCTCTTCCAATGAACTAAAATGGTTGGCAACTGGTTAATGATTCTGTGAGTATTTTCAGGGGACCAGGCTCTCTCACTTTCCTATTGGTGTTCCATTTTCATGTACCCATTTCTTTAAAAAAAAAAAAATTATTTTTGAGAGGCTCATTGGATTAGAAGTCTTTTTTGGTACTGAAGTTATGAGTATTAAAAAATAAATTTCCTACTGCCCACATCCTTCTAATGTCTAAGAAGAACTGAATAGGTAGTAAGTATAGCAGCTATTGCTTCTCCCTTTCCTGAGAAATTCCCAGAGGATTCTTTCCTCAGAAATACAAGCTTGAATTGTGCTCACTCCTTGTTACTAATGCTAAGAGAGATGACAACACTAAAGCAAGCAGCTATTAGCAATGGATTTGGGCTTTGAGTGGTTTGCAGATGTTGAGAGTGCAATATTTCAAAATGGGACTGAGTGGAAAAGCCAAATTCAGATTGATCAGAGGGCTGTACATGTGCTTCATTTAACTTCAGACAGATTTTTGACTACTTGTGTCATATGCAAATGTGTACAACAATGCTTGAAATTGGATTTCCATTTTACTTAATTAGATTAGTGTAAGACCTGCATAATAATGAGCAGTTAGTAGCCTTGTTACTCCTGGGCTTTAGAATCTCCGAAAGGATTGCTGGTTTTGAAGTTTGGTCTATCCTGTGGGACTGAGGTCAATTGGTTTTTAGGTATAGCTATGGTTGGTTTTACTTATGTTATGTATAGTTCATCTAAAAGACCTCATTTTTCTTTAACTCATGTAGGTAGACATAAAAATAGAATGTGTTTTAAAAATTCTGAAGAAGTAATTAAGGATTTTTTAAAGACTGCCCTAAGAAAAATAAATTCAAGTTTTAATAAATTCTAAGTTTTAAAGAAAATAGTTAATGAAGTCTCACTGCATGTTTTCTTTCCAACATGAATAATAGGAATTTGAAACATATTATAATTACAATTAGGGTGTTTTCTGTCAAGGTTTTAGATATCTACAGTGTGTGGCCTGCAAAGAGAACAGCTTTACATAATTACAAAAGACAAGGACGATTGGTTTCAGAAAAGCCAGTGGTGGAACAGACGATTACACACAAAATTCTGGGCAAGAAGACAATGACGATACTGAGAGGGAGAAAGAGAGAGCTCAAGAGAGCGATACTAAGAACTCATTTAGAAATCAAGAAAACCCAAATAGCATTTATCCAAGCAGAGAGCAGCTCTACAGTGTCCTATTAAGCAAAAGGAAGGCAGATGTTCCATCTTGTCCCTGTTGGGAAGGTTTTCATTTGTAGCTGGCTGATGTTTTTAAATAAGACTTTCCAAAGTACTGCTTTGTAGAAGGAAATCAAATTTCATGACAGGTTAGAGGAGGTTTAGGCCACTCTGGTAGCTCTCAGATGTACAGTCAGACTAAGACTTAAAAGGAACATCTAGGAATGGAAAAAGTTCAAGACTTAGAGTTAAGGACTGTGTGCTTGCTTTTGCCATTAAATAGGCTATCTACCTTTTCATGCTTCAGTTTCTTCATTTACTAAGCAGGATTATAATGACAATCTGTGACTATGTGAAATTGGCTGATACATCTCTTAGTTTTATCTATAAAGTGAGATCATTTTATGACTTTAGAGAATATCTAAGTAAGGGAAATTCATTTTCTTGTGGCTAATTCTCAATTACCTTCCTATTTGTCACATTCTATAGCCCTACTTTTGCTTTTCTTGTTTCATGGAGTGTTTATAAAGGTTAAATAAGACCATGCATAGGTAAGTGTTTTAAAGGGCCTAAAAATCAAGGTGGGACTCATTGTTAATACAATATCAGATTTTGAAACGTTACAATTTTTGGTCAAAATGTCTATAAATCATAAATCCGAGCTGGGGTAGGATCCCTGGGGGATAATTTCTTATCTCAAATTAGTAAGCAGTGGAGATGGAATTTGGACCAAGGTCAGTAACAGGGTCCCATGTTCATGAAGATTGTCTGTACTGGTAGATGACTGGTAGATTGATGGCTATTGTTAAAAGATAAACTGAGGCATATTAAAAATTTTTAAGAGTTTATTTGAGCAAAAATTGATTTGGATTGGGGAGCATCTAATCTAGCAGATAGAAAGGGGCTCCAAGGAGCTGTACAGAATGAAAGACTTTTTCCCTCTAGCATATTTATTTTTATTAAAAACTTTTTCAATTATAGTTGATACACAATATTATATTAGTTCCAGGTGTATAACATAGCAATTAGACGTTTATATAACTTATGAAGTGTTTGTACCCATCAGTAGAAGAATGGATAAAGAAGATGTGGTACATATATACTATGGAAAATTACTCAGTCATAAAAAATGAAATCTTGCCATTTGTGACAACATGGATGGACCTAGAGCATATTATGCCAAGGGAAATAAGTCAGACAGAGACAAATACCATATAATTGCACTTATATGTGGAGTCTAAAAAACAACAACGACAAAAATAGAGCAGAAATAAACTCATGGATACAGAAAACATTTTGATGGTTGGCAGATGGGAAGAAGGCTGAGGGAATGTATGAAAAAGGGGAAGGGATTGAGATGTACAAAATGTTAGTTATAAAAACAATCATGGAGATGTAAAGTACAGCATAGACAAAATGAAAGACTTTTATAGCCAGAAGGGAGAAGAAACTAGGAAGTTATACTAGGTGGGTTGATTATTGCAAGGTTGCTTTCCTTTGCGGGATGGCAGGGGTCTATCAGGCAGATTATGTAACTAGTGATTGTAACTAGTGATCAAGTGATTCCTGATTGACTAGTTTAAGTTTTATTTCTGAGACAGCTGAAATTCTAGGTAAGTATCACTTTGGTGATGCAGGGCTTAATATAATCAACTTCATTTCGGATTTTTAAAAAATACTATCTATAATGGTGGGACTGCCCAGTACTTACTCTGGTTTAGGGGGAATGCTGATAAAGGGATTTGAAACTTTTTCACCCCTTTCTATTGGGTTCCTTCCAAAGTTTATACCTTCTTCCAAGACTTCTCAAATAGGCCTCTGTTATATCACAGGAGAGGTACTTGGAAGCATTTTGGTTTTACTGAGGGGTCTAATAGTTACAGTTCTTGTGATTAGGTTATTGATGTTAGAAATATGCATTTTCCCTATTGGTTTTATAACCAATATCTATGTGACTTGAATCTTTTGATTTAATGATGCTGGGAGTCTAAATGCATTCTTAAAAATCTGAATGGCTGAGTTTTCCTTAAATTTTATCACCTACATTATTGTCAATATAGCTCATAAAATCTCAAGAAGATAAGAATCTATGAACAGATGAACTTTATTATTACTGGGCTATAAATTATGGTGGCGATGGTGTGTGTGTGTGTGCGTTGTATTGAGAAGAGATAGGCGATGTATTGATACACAGGCAGGGTTTTCTTTTCTTTTTTTTTTTTTTTTAAGGGTTTTCTTGATAACATCTCTACTATGTCTCCTTTTCTGAGTCAGGTTGGAGACAGGGTCTTACTGGCTCATATAGCAGCTGACAGGCACAATGTGGTCAACAACATTTGCTAAGATCATGTGAGTTAGATTTATGTATGTGCTTTGGACCCATAAGTACCACATATATAAAGGGGGGACTGTCTTGATACTGTGTAACAGATTGGATGTGTAATGGAAGGAAGTGAAAAGAGCCTTGGATGTATCAGTGGTTTCCAAATCAAGTGACTTGGAATGGTGAGGACAGGAAGAGAGGCCGGCTTGGCAAGAAAGATGATGAGCATGGATCTGGACATATTGTTTGTGAGGTGTCTGTAAGATATCTAGCTAAAGATGTCAGTAGGTTCTCAGAAGCATAGACGTACCTCAAAATAGGCATTTGTATTTGATATATAGTTTTAGAATTCATCAGCTTTGAGAGCAGAGGGATACCTCTGAGTAGAGATGGACATTAGAATAGGATGTGCAGTGAAATTCCTTTCTCAGAGCTGATTTTTAATAGAGGCAGGTATGAAATAAAGAGGAGAAATGCTAGCAAATAAACCTGGGTGCAACATAACCTGGGCACCATAACCACAAACTCCTACTTCAGGGCTATAGCGCATTTTGTATTCTTTGTTTGAAAAATTCTTTCCCCATGTATCTCTGTGGGTCATTGCCTCATCCTGCTCAGAACTTTGTTGAAATGTCACCCTCTCAGTGAAGCCTTCAATGACTGCCCCATTTAAATCTGCAATGTCCCCCATGTTCAGCATCTCCCATCACCCTACCCTGCATTATTTTTTTTCTACAGCACTTATCACACCTGACATGCTATAAGTTTAACTTAATGATTTGATTAATGTTGATCTCCATCCACTAGAATTGAAAGCTCCATGAGGGTGGGGGTTTTTGTATCACTAGAATTGCTGAGATTGCTTGACACATAGCAGGAGCTCCAAAAATGCTTGTTGAAAGAGTGAATAGGCTGGTAGAGATGTAAAGGCACAGATCTATGTGATTATTAGCCTCGAAAATGCAGGAGGACTGAGTTTTGGTGGGAGAATGAAAAAGAAATTATACACTAAAATTCGATAGCAAGAAACTCAAGGCCACATTTTGTGACTAGAAAATATTTAAAGAAGACAAATAGTAAAGCAATTTGTCTTCCAGAGAAGATAATTTAGAATATTAATGGAGCTGCTGATAAGTTAGTCAAGAAAATTAAAGATGCACTTGCAGTGTTTGTGAAGGTGGAGATTGATGACAAGAGAGCCAGTTGGAGGGAAGTCGGCATATCTGAAAACCAGGCAGGCTGTGACTTGGACGAGCTGGGCATAATGATCTCTCTAGCATATTCAGGGTGGTTTAAATGGTAGGTCAGGTTTGGTTTCCTAAAGAGATTTGTTGAAATGTCTCTAGAACTCAGAAAAATCAAAGGTTAGAACAGAGAAATTGCCTAAGTTGATAAAATAAAAAAAATGAATATTTTGGAGTCCCTAGAATTTGAATTTAAGTAGTTTTAGAGAAAATAGAATTTTCAGTGTTGACTGACATAATCTGAATTTAAAAGCTGATTTTCTAGAACACTAATAACTAAATACTGTTTCCACATGTTCATCGACTTCTTTTAACGGAAGGAGATATTGGGTGATTGTACCTTTTCAAGAGGAGTAATATCTATCACAGCTTTCCATGGGCCGATCATTTTTAGTGATATTTTTGTTTTTGGATCTAGTCAGTAAACATCAGTCTAGACAGTGAGGCTGACGGCACTGGTTCTTTCTTAAGCAGAGAAGGTTTCCCGCCATAGCTGTTTAATTTCTGTACCTGACTTTTTTTTTCTTTTCTTGGACACCTCTAGCTCCTTAATGCTTTTTTGGCATCAGAGTGCCAGTAGAAAATTAGTTGACTCTTTTTTGTTGTGTCATCTGATGAAATTATGGGCTCTTTAAAGCTCCTATCTGCTAATCTGTATCCTGTAGGTGAATGAAAATAGGATTTGAAGTAAAGCAATTTAGGCAGGAAGTTATTAAGCAGTGGTCTAGAGTTACCACTTCAAGGAGTCTTAATGTTGTAGCTTTACTGGAGTACGTTCATCATGATACTTTCCAGTGGGGAGATCTGTTTTTAGCTTGACCTGTATTGAGGAAGAGACTTCCTTATCAGAAAGGGTTTGTTTTTGTCAGGTTTTGCTATAATCTGTGTAACAAATAACTCCCCAAATCTCAGTAGCTTGCAACAACATTTATTTGTCACTCATTAGTCTGAAAGTCCAGTGTTTTTGATGCTGTGCATGGTCGGGCTTAACCTGGGATTGGCTGAGGTTGGCTCCATGCTGCAGGCTAGGTTTAGGGCTGGTATAAAAGTGTCTTCATTCTGGAATTGGGCTAACCAAGGTATGCTCTTCTTATGATGGAGATGGGAATGCAAGGAGCTGGTGAAACTTGCCAGGACTCTTAAATCCTCAGGTTGGAGCTGGCATGTGTCACTTCTGCCCATATCCATTGGTCAAAGCAAGTTATGTGACCAAGCTCAGTTGCTGGGGAAACAATGGCAATAATGGAGAGCAAAAGATAAACGGTAAACAAATAATGCTATCTTCCACAGGGTTTCAATATCCCCTGCTGTCTTTACTGCAGCTGCATATGGAACACTGCAGAGTGTAGGCAGCTGAATGTTCCAGTTAGTAAGGGAGTAGAAGGCTGTTGTACCACACAGCAGTGTTTGCTGTGGTATGGGAAGGAACGGAAGTTTTATATAGGAATCAATCAATTGAAAATTTGATATGTAAATATACTAAGCAAGTGTCCAGGCAGGGATCAAGTACTCTGCAATTGGAGAATGGAAGCAGAAAGGGAACACAGTTTGTAGTTGCCAGAGGTCTTGAACAGCCTGGGTCAAACATAAGAGGGGTCAAAATCATACCCAAAAGAATAGAGGCTATTTTGCTGGCCATACCGGTCAGATTTTAGTCAGATCCAGGGAGAAGGAATTGAATATAAGTTTTAGGACTAAGATTTTACATTGTATGATTTGTATATAAACCTACATAGTAAAATATTTGATTTAGAGAAGACTACAAAAATCTTTGACACAAAATGGTGTCCACATGACAATATCTACTCCACTATTTTCCAAATTCACTGTTCCCCTCCTCCCACCCCCAGGGTGGCTTGTCAGTTATTTGTAATAAAATTCCCATTTTGAAGCCCTTGGTTGTAGATATCACAGCTGGGTGGGCACTGCTTAATTATGAAGGTCAAAATGCTAATGCTCAGAATGTACAAAACTAGGGAAGCAAGCTTTTTTACAGAATACCATATGTGTGTATGTGTTTATGAATAAGTAATATTTTATTCTTTTATAGCCCCAAGAATTAAAATGTAGGTACTCTAAATAAAATCAATTTATTTTAAATTTAAAGTTATTAAGCAATACAGGTAGAACACTAAAGTTCAAGCACAAATGATATAAAGGCAATTCCTGAATAATGTCATAAATGACCTAAACTTTTAAACCCTGCGATGTCTCTTCATGACCTCTAACTTGTCCAGCACTGTAAGCCTGTAGTTAGAATCTGAAATCAGAAGGTACTGAGGGTAATTTATCCAAACATGTTTTCTGAGCATATTCTGTGTACCATCCACAGGCTGCACGCACAACTTAGTTTCAGCATACAGAATGCTGTCTTAAATTTATTTCTCTCTTGGTGTGGTACATGTTACCTCACCTTTCTCCCTTACCAGTTGTGTTCGTCTCAAGCTATAAAATGGAAATTGTGTTCCTCTCAACCTATATAATGGAAAGAACAACAATAGTAATAATAACAACTAAAACAATCATAGTACAAGATAATAAAAACGCCACTACATGGTAGTTTTCTAAAGATAAGAGATTTTGCAAGAGAAAAGAGCTTTGTAAATGATAGCATGTTGCTACTTAGTTATAAAGAAATAACTTGGGCATCAGACAGTTATAGGTTGAATAAAACCGGGGCAAACCGAGGATTTCAACAGTTGAATACACATAGGAATGTGGAATAATGTTTTATGATGTATTAGTTTCTTAGGGCTGCTGTAAGAAGTTACCACAAACTTGGCAGCTCAAAATAGCAGAAATTTATTCCTGCACGGTTCAGGAGGCTAGATGTCTGAAATCAAGGTGTTGACAGGGCCATACTCCCTGTGAAGACCCCAGGGAAGACTCTCTGTCTACTTCTTGGCTTTTGGTGGCTCCTGGCAATCCTTGTCATTCTTTGGTTTGTAGCTCTAACCTGTGTTGTTATGCTGCCTTCTTCCCTGTGTGTGTCTGTGCGTTTCCAAATCTCATTCTTTCTCTTTCTCTCTCTCTCCTTTTTTTTTTTTTTTTTCCGATAAGGATACCAGTCATTAGATTTAGGCTCCACTCTAATCCAATATGACTTCATCTTAACCTGATTACATCTGCAAAGATCTCTCTAAATAGGGTCACATTTATAGGGGTTAGAACTTAAATATATCTTTTTGGAAGACATAATTCAGCCCACCTCAGATATATATCAGAGTGAAGTAATAAGGTGACAATCTCCTCAGTTGACAAGATGTTAACAGTAGATCAGCAATGAACTGAAGTTGATCACTGCCTACTCTTTTTGAATGGAGAGCTAGACGGATAAATTCCCAAATATTTTTAAAACAATGAAAGATGCTGTAAACCAGGTTTGGAAGAATAAGACAAACTGATGACGAGAGGACATGTTCTCTTGTTTTCAGATGATAATTGAAAATTTAAATCTGGTAAAGATAAACAGTAAGTCTAGGTTTTAATAAACCAATGAAGGAAAAATATCAAATGATTATATAGCATATTAATCAGGGATCAGTATATAAAAATCTTTGAAATTATCAGGCTAAAATATTTCTCATTTTAAAAGAAGAAATTGATTAGGACACAGATATTCCAGCAAGAGAGGAGACTATAAATGAGAAATAATGTTGTTACCATATAAACAATCTGAACTGACAGGTTGCAAAGAATGTGGCATTTAGACCTACAGTATAAGGAAATAGATTCATTTCAGATGGTACTTCAGTAGGCTGAAATACTATCATAGTTTGACTTAACCCAGTAAAAAATGCAGAAACCCCTTCTAAAGGTTCATAAATTTCTTAGCTAGTTTAGCAGAGAGTTTCATTCTCCATCCTACTGAACAATAAAATATTTTAAGTAAACTGCAGGGGAGATTATTTCAGAGCTTCCTAATAATCTGTAGAACTGTTAACATATTACCACTTAGAGACTTGGTTCATCCGAAGATGGTATTTTAGAATGCCAATATATATATAATGGCAGACATTTTTACAAAGCATCATCTACATGCACCCCATGTTCATAGAAATATGGACTCTACTGATGAAGTTAATATTGTGTTAGAAAGAGTTGTTAGAAATTTAAGAATTTCATAAGCAGATGTCATCTTAGAAGCTCTAACTTCTATTGGTTGCTGTAATGTTAAATTTAATGTGTCAACTTGACTAGTTTATGGTGCCCATTTGTACGGTCAGTCACTAGTCTAGATGTTGTAAAAATACAGTTGACCTTTGAACAATGAGGGGGTTAGAGGAGCAGTCCGGTCGAGAGGTCAAAAATCTGCATATAACTAAGTTGGCCAGCTGCATACACAAATTCTCAACTGAGATTGAAACTGCAGTTGAACAAGTCAAACCCATGTTGTTCAAAGGTCAACTGTATTTTATAGATGCGATTAATACCAATGATGCGTTGACTTTAAGGAGATGATCTTCCATCATGTGGGTGGGTTTCATCCAATCAGTTGAAAACCTTAAGAACAAAAACCAAGGTTTTCCAGAAGACCAGGAATTCTGCCTCAGCTATAACATAGAAATCCTGTCCATGTTTTGACTTGCCAAATATATTTTATTGGTTATATGTCTCTGGAGAATCCTGGCTGATACAGTTGCTTCAGATAGCCTTTGAGCATCTTCAGCTTTGAAGTTCAGAAAATTTTGTAAATTATGGTAGTCCTGAAATTGTTGCAACAGCTACTCTGACTCCTATATTCACTGTAGGATAGTATATGGAGTATTTGGTCCAGGCAGGAACAAGTTTATTTGAGCACCTTATTATAAGTAGTACCAGAATCTTAAAGGCCGTTATCAGTCCTATCTTCTTGGCTTAGCTGTCTTTTTTTCAGTGATATCTAAGGGGCTCTTTAATGTAGGGCTTTATAATGACAATAAAAGAATAAGTTAAGAATGACAACCCATACTCTGGAATATGATTACATATAAAATAAACTCATATACATTATTTATATATAAAATAAACATCATATATGTAATAACTACAAAAATGGCACTTTGTGGTTCTAATGTCTCCCTTCCAACCTTGTAATGCAATGAACTGATGAAGCCTCACCAGTAGGAGTTGTCTCATTTCTGGTCTTGCTCAGACTGTCACGTTCACTGTCCTGGTTCTGTGTGTGAACTGATTGGTGCTTTATTCTTACTACCTTTTCCCCCCACAGCATTCATTGTCTGCATTGTCAGGGTTACCTTCTTATACATTAAATTTTTTATACTAAATGTAGATAATTCTCAAGATCTCTCTGTAGTTTCTTAAAGAAATAGAGAGTTTATATCAGCCATATTCTTTCTCTTTCTCTCTTGCTATCCTTGAATGGCATTTGTTTATTTAGAAATCTTTCTTGAATGACTATACTAAATACTGTGCAAGGTAGTAGATGAACAAAATAGATGTGGTCCTTGCATTAGTCATGTTCACAACTCCTGCATAAATAAAGGCCCTGCTGGAATGGAAGGCATATTGGTCTTCTTTAACATGCCACCTTTTAAGTGCCTGTTTACTTACAATCACTTGAGAAATGATCTCTATGCATTGTGCCTCTTCTCTGCTTTGCTGGGGGGTTGAGAAGGGAAATACTCTTCCCTTCAGATAAACTAAGATGGCTTCTGTGGGACATTAGTAAATTTTCCTTTTGTTGGTTTGGAATAGGTGGTTGTTTACACTTTAAATATTTCATGCCTGCATGTATTGAACAGAATTCCTCTTTATTCTCAGAACTATAATCTTGTTAACAGATAGACTCTTTAGAAATTATAAACTCTTAGGTTGAAAAGAAGATTCTTTAAAAAATGTTATGTCCTAGGTTGTCAATTATATTCTGGAAATCTCCTCTGTGCTGGAATCCAAATTACCCGGAGGAGGAAAGGTAGGGTGGTTCATTGAAGTTCTGTCTTTTCAGGGAAAATATTATTGCATGTGCACCCACTGGAGTATTAATTAACATTTGTTCTTATTAAAAAAGGAGTATTTGAATGAAAATTCACCTTTATTTTTTTAAAGCAAAATTACAAAAATTGAAGATAAAATGGAAGAATGCCTTTAAAAAAGTTCTGTAACTTTTAGTTATGTTATTCCAAATTGGTGATGTTAGCATTTTAAAATAATAGTAATTTCATGATTTATTATTCTCCAGGGATACTCTGAACATTGGACTTGTGCTATTTATTGATTAGATAGTGCTGGCACTGAAAGATAGGCACTGTGTGAAAATGAAAGGCACTGTGTGAAAATCCAAGAGTCGCTGAATTTTCCCTGAGGTTCCCAAGTTTATGCACAGCACAGTGGTTTTAATCACTTATTCTTCTCACCTTACTGCCAATATCTACTCTGTGTTTGTACAAATTTGTTTTCTCTAGAGAAACTCTATTTCCAAACAGTGTCATCGTATCCCCAAACTTCTTTTAAAGCTTTTTTCTTTCCAGAATGCATAATTTCATTTTTTCTTTTTGTTCACTGTCAAATGTCTTGGTTGAAAGTTTTATACTCACTCAGTTTTTCATGGTCCATCCATTTATTGTCCTCAAAAATACAGATTTGATTCTTGGTGTTCTACAGAAACTATAATTGATTTATTCCTCCATTGCCTCAAACCAAACTTAGCCTTTTCTCTCAATAGGATTACATTAGTTACCTATTGCTGCATAACAAATTATCACAAATTTAGTGGCTTAAAACAACACACATTTATTATCTTACCATTTCTGTGGGCCAGGAATTTAGGCACAGCTTAGTGGGTTTCTTGCTTCAGCGTTTCTCGCAAGGCTGCCATAAAATCGCTGGTCAGGGCTGGGGTCCCA
Organism: Pteropus alecto; assembly: GCF_000325575.1. Lineage (NCBI taxonomy): Eukaryota > Metazoa > Chordata > Mammalia > Chiroptera > Pteropodidae > Pteropus > Pteropus alecto. The sequence continues at coordinate 14,600,295 of NW_006434709.1, forward strand.
CCTGAAGGTTTGAGTGGGAAAGAATTTGCTTTTGAGACCACATGGTTATTTGCAGGATACAGTTTCTTGAGGCTGTTGAGCCAAAGGCCTCAGTCCCTTGCTTGGCTGCTGACAAAAAGCTACTTTCAGTTCCTTGCCATGTGGACCTCTCTGTAGGACAATTCAGAGCATGACAGCTTTGCTTCCTCAGAGGCAGAAAGGGAGAGATTCTGCTAACAAATCAGAAGTTACAGTCTCTTGTAATATAATCATGGAAGTGCTATTTCATCACCTTTGCTGCATTTTATTGATTAGAAGCCCATTGCTAGGCCAGTCCACACTCAAGGGAAGGAGATTACACAGGGCATGAATACGAGATGGAGATCACGAGGAACCATCTTAGAGTCTGTGACATAAGGGTCATTTCTCGAATATCTTTTTTTCTGACAGTGATGTTATTATTTCCAGAGCTGTTCTGACCTAAAACCTGAAGATTATTTTTGATTTTTGTTTTATTCTCTCTCTGTCTTCCATTTTCCATTTGATTCCGTACCTGTGTCATAGTGGAAAAAACAGAAAAACAAGGTACAGTCCTAGCCATTCTACCAACCTTTGGGAAGTCATTTGAATTGTCTGGGCTACAGTTTCCTCATCTGTAAAATGATGTCTGGCACTAAGTGATCCTTATACTTCTTTTCTGTTCTAACATTCTGTGATCT
>NW_006434709.1:14601032-14610365 GCF_000325575.1 Pteropus alecto
AATCCAACCGGATCGTCACTTTCATTTCATTTGCCAACTCAGGACCCTAAAGTAACTCTGAGTTGCCTACACGATAAAAGCCAAATATCCCTTACTGTGCTTTAGAAGCTCTCCCAGGTCTCATCCAAACTCTTCCACTTTGTCTTGGATTCTATTACTTTAGGGAACCCCTGGCTATGGCTAGGCTAAACTATTCATGCATCATCATCATACCTTGATTTCCTTCTGTTTTTTGTTTGTTTATTTGTTTTTTTACACTAATCTGCTTGCCAAATTGTCCTTCACACTTACCCTCTGCTTGTGTAATTTCTACCTATTCCTCGAAGCCCAGCTGAACGCTCATCTTTATACCACAGACATTAGTATACTGGTTTTGAACTCAGAAGGCTAGGGTTCAAATGTTGGCATTCCACATATAAGATTTTACTTAGGCATGGTTAAACTCTGTCTCATCTTTAAAATACAAATATTAATACCTTGCTCATGGGTTATTGTGAAGATTACATAATATATGTCAGGTGCTTAATACAGTCCCTGGTACATAATAAGTGACACAAAAATTATTGTGTGTGACTTTTTCTGTTTCTATTAATTTATCTTGATGTAGAACAATGGCACGTTGTTTGTTGGTTCCACTCACTTAACAGATATTTTCTGCCTTTCATGGTTAGTTGACTGTTTTTTCTTTCGCATGTCTTATTATGTCCTAGATAGTACATTTATTAAGGGCAACAACCATGTTTTATACTCCTTTATATTTCTCTTGTCACCTAGATCAGTGCTCTGTAGCACATTGATTACCTTCCCTTTCCTGAATTTGTCATCCATGTTTATGCCACTGTGACTATGTGCTTTTCCCTCAGCTCTTCTTTCATTCCTAACCTATCAGTTTTTTTCCATTCTTTTTGGCTCAGTCCTGAGCATAGCGATTATTCATTCAACAGATATTTATTGAGAGCCTACAAATACGTGAGGCACTGTGGGTTTCTCTGAGGATACATCGATGAGCTAAAACCACCATGTTTTCTGACTCATGAACTAACAATGTAGTGGAGCAAAACTGACACTTTTCAAATATTCCCAGAAACACATGGCTCCATGAGAAAACTGATGTATTATCAAATAATCATACAAAATTACATGGCACAGTGAGCAACTATAATAGAGAAATTTGACAGAAATATTTGATACCTGAAAAATAAATAAAAGTCACCTGGATGAAGAAATGATGGAGGAGTGTGGTGTGGGAGGGAACATGGTGACTAAGATCAAGGGCAGAACTAGGTTTTTAAGAGAGGAAGAGGCAGCCCAGACCAATCGTGGTGGAGGTGACATGTGAGAGCCACTTCTTGATCACTTGTTTTACACGTGTCATGACCTTGCTTTCATTCTGTTTTCTCTCATTACAATCTAAATTGGCATACTAAAATATTGCCTTAAAATAGCTAGAAGGTACCTATTTTGGAGAATGTACTCAGGGAAGCAATCACACAATCTGGTGTCTCCAGCAGTTTTGAGCAACAGGAACTGAAAGACCAGTGTAGCTGGACCTCGGAGAATGAGTGGGACCCTGGGAGTAAATGGGCTTAGACAGGTAGAAAGGACCAGATCACACAGGGGGCTGTATACCAGGTTAAGGAGATTTGTCCATGGGGAAGTCACAGGATAGTTTTAAGCTGGGGAGTTGTGGAATCAGATCTGCATTTTGAAAGCATATCTTTGGAAACTCTGTGGAGGCAGTGGACCTTCCTGAATCACATTTTGTTGCTTGATTTTATGTGAACAGGATGTTATTATATAATGTTTATATTAATCTATTTCACATTATAGTATCATCTTCCTATTCAACTATATGCTACATTAATCAGAATTTAATTTGCCATTAGTAATAGAAATATCCAAAATAACAGCTTAAACGAATAGAAGTTTTTCTCTTACATGAAGGAACCTGGAGATAGGCATTTCAGGATTAGTTTGAATGCAAATGAGTCATCAAGGAGCAGTGATCTTTTTGCTATGCCAGCTTAGTGCCCATTGCCTCATGGCCTAAGAAGGCCACCTAAATTCTAGATATCAGATTGGTTTTCCAGTCAGCAAGAAGAAGAAGGGATTGATGAAGGGCATGATGTCTTTTCCCTTTAAGGTTACTTACTGGAAATTACACATGATGTTTTCATGTTCTAGAACTTAATTATATGCTAATACCCAGCTCCAATGAATGCTAGAATATGTGTTCAGTTTTCTGTGGTGCCAAGTACCTAGCTAAAAGTGAAGGATTCTATTCCTATGGAAGAAGGGGAACATGAATGTCGGGGACAAATTTGTTCTCCAGATTTTTTGTCCATACTCTTTTCCTTCTTAGAGAGGTAGTCCTGAATCCTATTAAGTTAACTCTAGTTCAAAGTCTAGGATTTCTGGGAGACAGGCAAGGACAAGTTGTCTGTCATAAACACATCCAACATATAATAGTGGAGAAGGAACAGGCGAATTTCAATAAAATCTCTCATTCACATATGGGGAGAATGGGAAACACCCACAGTCACTGGTCCCTAAGAAATTCTAAATTACCTATGTTCAGAAACCATATGGGGTAAGTTTCTTGATTATCCACTTGAACCCCTGGTTTTGGGGAGGAACTCCCTTATCTGTTGTTCTCTATGTTTCTGACTTTCTTCCTGGGAGGTTTTTTTATTTACATTTTCCTCCGGGGACATCTCTAAAGACAACAATGGGCAATAAACCCTTCTTGAGGGCCTCAACTTTTGCAGATCTCTTACTGTTTCTGCTGTTTTTATTTTGTTTTATTTTTTTGTTTTTGGTGTAGAATGGCAGGAATTATAATTTGAAGGTTAGACAGTTAAAAACTTGTATTTTCTAAAGATGGCTCTAACAGTACCTCTCATCCCACCAGTTCTTCTTTTAACCTTATTATTTCCCAAACAAGAAATAGAATTTGTCTTCTCTCCTTGGCTAGGGCTAGGTCATAAAAGATGATACAGCTTCTACTTGACTCTCTGGGTGCTTGCTTCTTGGAAACTAGCCACCATGTTGTAAGGAAGCCCAGGCAAGGTAACATGTAGTGTTTTGGTCCACAGACTTAGCTGAGGTTATAGCCAACAGCTAGCATTAACCACCAGACATGTGTATGAGGAAACTTAAGATGGCTCCAACACCAGCCACTGTCTGATGATAACCACATGAGCGATTCTACTGTCAATCTCCTAATCGAGCAGGGTCATCTCCCAGAACTGTAAGGGATGACAATAATAGTAATAAAGGATTGTTGTAGTCTCACACCACTAAATCTAACATAGAGAACACCAGAGGTAGACAGTCCAAGATTTGTATGGTAGTTCCACGATTACCAAGATTTTGTTCCTTCTATCTTGATGCTCTGACATTCTTAACTGGCTGCCTCATGATTCAAAATAGCTGCTTGAGCTCTAGTCATTGCACCCACTTTCTAGCCAGTAGTAAGGGAAAAAGAGACCAAAGAAGAGCATTCCTTCTTCTTTTAAGGATATTTATTCAAAGTTGCACATACAACTTCCATTTATATTCCATTTGCCAGCAATTAGTCACGTGGCTGCACTTAACTGGGAGGAAAGAAGGGAAGTATCTTTATTGCGGATAGTCATGTGCTCAGAGTAGCCCTTACTTACATTCTCTTTATAAATCACTTAGCTCTGTTTTCTATACTTTTAATATAGTTTTCTCACTAGTTTGAACTTCAAAGTGAACTATGCTATGTGAGAAAACTATTACTGGGACTTAATCAGAAAGAAGGCATTTGGGATGATCAGGCTGAGAAAATTAAGCCTTGCATGTGTCCTTGGGATCTGTCCTCCCAGGCCCTCACTCACCCCTGGTAACTAAATCCTGCATACCAACCCTCATTAGCCAATCTCACAGAAAGCACTGGTCTGCCCAGAAGGATTTATTACTTGAGGTTTGGAGAGGCAATTAGAAGCTTATAGTAAGATTTAAATTTGATAAGAACCCCAGTGGCCTTTTCTATATTTCAGCTCAATAAACAGATCAAGGATTTTCCCTTCCCCACCCACCACCAGTTTAATAAACTTTGTCGAATCTGACACTAGAAAATAAATTGTTTGCTCAAGTAAAAGCGTCTTTTTATTTATCAAAAAGTTGATAGGAAATAAGGACTTTTTTCCTCATTGTATCTAGGAGGAAGGTTAATGAGCTATTCAGGTGATAAGATCTCACAGGAGTCATTCATTCAAAAATGTTACTGAGAATTTATTATGTAAGAGACACAGCACTAGCTGTTGGGGATAGGGTGATGAACAAAAGTTAGTCTTGACTGTGACAGGCTGAATGATGGCCCACAAGGATGTCCAAGTCCTAATCCATGGATCCTGTGACTATGTCACTAAACATGGCGAGAGAGACTTTGCAGATGTGATGAAGATAAGGATTTTGAGCAGAGGAGATAGATCACCCTGGATTATCTAGGTAAGCTCTAAATGCGATCACAAGTGTCCTAATAAGGAAGGCAGAGGGGAGAGTTGAGAGATGAGGAAGAAAGCAACGTGACAATGGAAACAGGAATACAAAAGCCTATGAGATGCAGGGCCACGAGCCAAGGAAGGAGGCAGCCTTGAGTAGCTGGAAAGGCAACAAAAAGAATTCTCCCCTCCAGGCTCCAGGGGGAGCACGTGGCTACCAACATTTTTCTTTCAGCCAAGTGAGACTGATTGCCCACTTCTGGTCTCCTGAACTGTGAGAGAATAAATTTCTGTTGTTGTAAACCACCAAGTTTGTGGTAATTTGTTATAGCCACAGGAAATAATACATTGCCTTTCACAGAGTTTATAATGTAGTGGGTTAAAAGGTAATTAAAAATCAAGTATGAAATATCTAATGAGAAACTTGAAAGAGCAAAATGGATTAGTCTGGGTAAGGCAGTGGGGTAAGGCAAAATCAGAGCTAGCTGGAAGTACTGGGTTCTTGAAAGTCATTCAGTCTCTGAAGTAGAGAATGCTTTTATGGAGGTGAGAGTGATGGGAATTTTGTCACAAGAAATGAGGCCGAATGAATCATTGAGCTAGATAGTTAAAACCATTGAGCCAGGGGCTAGATGATGATGAAGGCACAAGTCATGCTAAGGACTTTGGGTTTCATCCTTAGAATGTTGTGTATTCAAGGGTTTTGAGTAGAATTGTATCATAATTAGGTCTGCATTTTAGGAAAACCTCTCAGACTGTAAGGTGGATTATTGGAAAACTTGTTACTCCATGTCACTCTTTTAAGGACCCATTTTTGGACCTTTGGGATTAATATACATTCAGACATTTTGTATTATTATTTTGTTTTCCTACAAATGAACTTTCAGTTGTAAGATTCTCTTGGTTTCACACATCTATACTTCTACAGATCTTTTTCCTATCTCCTCTCCTTCTGAACTCCAGACATGTATGTCCATCCGTCCATCCATCGATTCATCCATCCAACATTTCTACTTGGATCGTAATAAGTTTCTCAAATAGAGCATTCCAAAACTGACATCTAGATCACTTCCACAAACTTGTTCCACATCTCAATAAATAACTCTTTTTTAAAAAGACTTTATTTTTTATATCAGTTTTAGGTTTACAATAAAATCGAGGGGAAGGTATAGAGATTTCTCATATACTCCCTGCCCCGACACATGCATAGCCTCCTCCATTATTAACATCACTCACCAGAATGGTAAATTTTTAACTAAGGATGAACCTACATTGACACATCATAATCACCCAAAGTCCATAGTTTGTCTAAGAGTTCACTCTTGGTGTTGTACATTTAATGGGTTTGAGAAAAATGTATAATGGCATACATCCATCATTATAATATCAGAGTATTTTCACTACCCTAAAACTCTTCTGTCCTCTGCCTATTCATTTCTTCTCTCCTTCCTCCCAACCACCTCCCACCCCTCCACCCCAGCAACCACTGATCTTTTCAGCTATGGAGTTTTGGTTTTTTCAGAACATCATATAGTTGGAACCATACAGTATATAGCCTGTTCAGATTGACTTCTTTCACTTAGTAATATGCATTTAAGTGTCCTCCATGTCTTTTCAACAGTCAAAAGTGAAGGTTAACATGATGCCTGGGGACAGGACTGAGAGGCCAAACGAGGGTTCCTTTTGACTGTACCTCCAGACAGGAATTCAGAGACTTTCTTTTCAAATACCTGATAATTTTGTCCATTTGCCATGCATGGGTCTTGTTTGGTAGTTGTGTCTAAGTTAGCTGCAGGGTTCTGTTCTAAAGTATGTGTTCTACAAATAGGGCTTCATCATTATTTTCAAATATTTGATATGAAAAGTTCTAAAATCTCTTCATGTTATAAGAAATTGCACAGTTAATTTGTCAATGGAAATATCTTAAATTCTTTAAATATAATTTCAACTGTTATAAATTTTTGAATGGTTGCATAGAGGATTCACATTTAAAAAAATCATCTACTAATAAGAATAATGTTTCTTACTGATGGTGCCCATCAAAAATTTATAGAGATTATAATTAAAATGTCTTGAACAGGAATTAAGCAAAACCATTCAAACTATAACTAAGTATATAAATTGTTAATTCAAGTTTTTTTAATGGTTAAAATGACTTTATTAAAAATGTTGAAAGATTTTAAGTGCATGTTTTATAAAAATTCAATGTTTAATACCTTCCCTCCTTGCATCTTATTTTTCTTAATTATATAAGGAAAAGGTAATAACTTTTAATGAGGCTCGTATAGATGCTCTCAGTCCCCTACAGTTTATCTCAGTGAGTTGTGCAAATATCATTTTCTTGGTGTTTGTCAGCATTAAAAAAAAGTTGGAAAGTACAGTAACTCCTCATTTAACATCATCAGTAGATTTTGTGACTTTAAGTGAAATGACATATAATGAAATCAGTTTTACCCTAGGCTAATTGTTAGAAATAAGAATTAAGTTCCATTGGCATCTCATCAAAGTTGTAACAAAATGATATTGAATGAAATTACATTTTTCAAAAGCCTATACTATCCTATGCTGTCCATACCTTCATTTCCCAGCCAGGCAGACCTCGAGGATGTTGCTCACAAGGAGCACCCGAACTTAGCCCCTGACAACTGCCAGCAGTTGGCTCTGCCCTCTCCAGGTCTAAGGTGCCACCAGGCAGGACAGATAAAGCCATTTTGACTCACAGTTTTTTTTTATAGTATTTGCAGTCTAGCTAATGGGAAGTGGACGCCATGCCTCTGAGTTCTCAAAACTTACTGATTTCTTTTCTTTTCTTATAAATGAACTTTCAGTTGTAAGATTCTCTTGGTTTCACACATCTATACTTCTATATCCTTTTAAAATTTCTGATCTACATGCAAATCTTTTCTTCTATGATCTTGGTAATTTTCCTCTGTATTATCCCCAAAGCTTCCTTTCTATTTGTGATTATAAGGATGTCAAAGCTGAACACTTGCTTCTTTTTTATTATGCCTAATTCTTAAGACATGTTCTTCTTGAGGGCTAATCATGCTTATCTAATTATATTGACATAACACATTGTAATTTTATAAAAAGAACATTGAAACTATTCCCAAATATGCATTGTCTTATAACTCTACATTTTTTTCTTTTTAAAAATCTCTAACCAAATGCATTTTAGGCATTCATTACCTAACCCAAGACATTTTTCTTCCCTCAATCAGTACATTTTTCTTTGATTAGTACTGACAATCAGACTCTACCTTTAGGCCTGGGGGAGAGCAGTCTGGTTCCTGGTAATATTCAAAAATCTAGTATATTATCCATTATTTTTTTAAATCTAAAATTGTGTTGTGAACATGATAATTCCAATTAGAAGAGAACCCAAGGTAGAAGATGGGCAAACAGCTTAGGCAATGTGAAGCTACTAAATGTTTTTTAAAATCCAAATATGATCTCAATTATTTTCTTTCGAGTCTTGTTTTTTTTCTAACTACTGCATTGCTCTATATAGAGCCTTTTCTTCTAGATCTGATTGACATTCGGTTTCATAAAGTAGTCTCCTTTTGATTACACCTAAATGCTTGACAAGATTAGAATACATTCTCTCTTGTCATTACCCATGTCTGAAAGAGAAATTCACTTTGTGAAAGATGTAATTTTTTCCATTGAGGAACAAGGGAAGATTCATTGAAATGTGGGTAGTGGCAACATCATTTTCTGTTATGCTATCTAGATAGTCTTGCAGCTAAATTATTTTTTGAAAAAATTTTATTCACAAAGGCCAACATAGCTTGCTTTTCACATTTTCATAACCAAATAAGACACAGGTGTTCCCCAATGCATTGTTAAAAGAATACCTCTCCGATCCAATTCCTTTAGCTAGAGCCCTACACCAAGTTCTCTGTGGAGGAGGCTCTTTGTCATGTGGTACAGATATTGGAAAGCAGCTGATTGCTGACAGAGCGGTGCCTGGACACAGTGATGGTAATTCTTGGAGGTTTGGCTTTCTTTAAATAGTAGGAACAGAGCTGACTTATAGGAAACTATTTGATTGAAGGCACAGTCCATCAAATCTGAGTGTGACTACCTGTCCCACTGTTCCTCTCACTATGGGCCATGCTCTCAGAATCACTGGGGAGTGTGTTACACATGCAGATTTCTGAATCCCATTCCAAACTGAATGCATGAGACTCTTTGGACGCAGGACTGGGGAACCTGAACTTTTAAGAAAGCACTTTTATTTTGTCATCATTTTAGATTGACATGCAGTTGTAAGAAAAAATATAGAGACTCAATGTATCCTTTTCCCGTTATTCCTAATGGTAACATCTTTCAAAACTTTAGTACAGTATGATAATTAGGATATTGACACTAGTACAGTCAAGACACAACTTTTCCATCATCACCAGGATCCTTCAAGTTGCACTTTTATAGCTACACCCTCTTCCCTCCCCACACTCCTTGTCCCTGAGACCCATTTAATCTGTTTTCCCTTCCTATAATTTTCCAATTTCAATAATGTTATGTAAAAGGAACCACATACTAAGTATCCTTTTGGGATTGGCTTTTTAACTCAGGATAATTCTCTATAGATTCATCTAGCTTGTTGCATGTAACAATAGTTTGTTCCTTTTTATTTCTGAGAAGTAGTCCATGGTTTGGATGTACCACAGTTTAATCATTTGCCCATTGAGGGGCATCCGGATTGTTTCCAGATTTTAGCTATTATGAATAAAGCAACTGTAAACATTTGTGTGAATGAACGCCCAGGTTTGCAGCTGCTGTGTAGTATAGTAGTTGCAAGTTCAGTTTTCTTAAAAGAAAGTACCAAACTTTTCCAGAGTGTTTGACAATTTTTACATTC
>NW_006434709.1:14610651-14647365 GCF_000325575.1 Pteropus alecto
CCTGCTAGCAAAGTATGAGTGATCCAGTTTCTTTGCATCGTTGCCAGAATAAGGTATTGTCACTATATTTTAGCCATTCAGGTAGGTGCGTAGTAATATTTCACTGTGGTTTTAATTTGCATTCCTTAATAGCTAGATATTGAACTTCTTTTCATGTGTTTGTCTTCTGTATTTCCTCTTTGGTGAAATATCTCTTCATGTCTTCTGCCCATATTCTAACTGGACTTTTTAAAGGCGATTTTTAAAAAAAGCAATTTAAGGTTCATAACAAAATTGAGGGGAAGGTATAGAGATTTCCAGTGTACCCCTAGTCTTCATACAAGCATAGCCTCCCTCATTACCAACATTCCCACTGAAGAGGTACATTTGTTACAATTGATAAACCTACACTGACACATCATAATCACCCAGAGTCCAAAGTTTACCTTATGGTTCACTCTTGGTGGTGTATGTATATTCTATGGGTTTGAACAAATGTACGGTGACATGTATACATTATTATAATATCATGCAGAGTATTTTCGCTGACCTAAAAATCCTCCGTACTCCATCCCTCTCCTCCCCTGCCAACCCCAAGCAATCACTGATTTTTTTACTGTCTATTGTTTTGTCTTTTCCAGAATGGTGATTTAGTTGGAATCAGACAGTCTGTAGAATTTTCAGGTTGGCTTCTTTCACTTAGTAATATGCATTTAAGTGTCTTCCATATCCTTTCACAGCTTGATAACGCATTTCTTTTTAACACTGAATAGCATTCCATTGACTGAATGTGCCAGTGTATTTACTCAGTCACCAACTGAGGGGCTTCCAAGTTCTGGCATTTATGAATAAAACTGTGATTAACATTGACATGCATGTTTTTATGTGGACATAGGTTTTTAATTCATTTGGGTGAATACCAAGGAGCACCATTGCTGGATCGTATTGTAAGAGTATGTTTAGTTTTGTAAGAAACCACCAAACTGTCTTCCAAAGAGGCTGTACCATTTTGCATCTACACCAGCAATACTCCATATCCTCACCAGCATTTGGTGGTGTCAGCGCTCTGGATTTTGGCCCTTCTAATGGGTGTGGAGTGCTATATCAATTTGCTTGTTCTTGGTGACATATGATGTAGAACATGTTTTCATATGCTTATTTTCCATCCATATCTCTTTTTTAGTGAGGTGTGTTTTTCCTGTTGAGATTCGAAAGTTCTTTGTATGTTTTATACAGTAGTCTTTTGTTGGATATATGGTTTACACATATTTTCCCCCAGACTGCACCTTGTTTTCTCATTTTCTTTCCAGGATCTTTCACAGAGCAAATGTTTTTAACTTTGGTGAAGTTGAACTTGCTAACTTTTTCTTTTATGGATCATGCTTTTGGCGTTAAGAACTCTGCCTACTGTCAGATCTCGAATATTTTCGCCTATCTTTTTTTCTAAACATTTTATAATCATGCTTTTTTACATCTGTGACCTATTTTGAGTTAATTTTTTTGTGTAAGGGATGAGACATAGCTCAAGATTTTTTTATTTATTTATTTTTTGCCTATGGATGCTCCATTTGTTGAAAAGGTTATCTTTTCTCCATTGCATTGCTTTTGCACCTTTGTCAACAATCAGTTGGAATATTTATATGGGTCTATGTTTTGTTTTCTATTCCTTTAATCTTTACATTTAGTTTTAAATTTGGCTTTCTCTAATTTAAATTTGGCTTCTTTAACAATGCCTCACAAACTTTTCAATGTATTTTTCTAGTTCCATTGAGACTTCCTATTTATTCATAGATTATTTTTAAATGTGTTCATTCATTTTCAAGTGTTTCAAAATTTTTCCTGTCATCTTTGTTATTAATTTCTAATTTGATTTCACTGTGATCACAAAGCACATTCTATATGATTTCAATTCTTTTAAATTTGCTGAAGGTTGTTTTATGGCCAGGTATATGGTCTATCTTGAGCCATAGTCACTGGAAAATGTGTGTTTTGCTTTTGTTGGGTGGAGTGTTCTGTAAATGTTGATTAGATACTGTTGGTCGATGCGGCCATTGAGGTCTTCTATATCCTTGCTAATTTTATATCCAGTTGTTCTTTCAGTTTTTAAGAGAGGGGTGTTCCTATCTCCAACTATAATCGCAGATTCGTCTATTTTTCCTTTTATTTTTATTAGTTTTTGCTTCACATATTTTGCAGCTCTCATTTCATGCATACTCATTTAGGATTGCTTTGTTTTCTCGATGGAATGACACTATTATCATTAAATAATACCGCTTTCTATTTCTGGTAATTTTCTTTGCTCTGAAGTCTACTTTATTTGATGTTAATATAATCACTAGTGCTTATATTAATGTTTTCATGGTACATCTTTTTCCATTCTTTTACTTTCAACCTGCCTGTATAATTATATTTAAAGTGAATTTCTGCAAAAACTCACAGCCATTCATATATTCACAGCATATAGTTCAGTCATATTTTTTGATCCATTTTGTCAGTTTCTGTCTTTTAACTGGTATATTTCGACCATTTACATTTAATACAATTATTGATGTTATGATTTATGACTGCTATTTTCATATTTGTTCTTTCTCTTTTCATATCTACATGTGATTACTTGAACATTTTTTTCAGAATTCTATTTTGATTTTTCTATAGTGTTTTTGAGTGTATCTCTTTATATAGCTATTTTATATATACAAAACTTATCAGTCTACTGGTGTCGTTTTACCAGTTCGAGCTCAGTATAAAAAACTTACTTCTCTTTACATTCATTATACTTTTTGTTTACGATATATAAAAATGACTATATTATAGATTAAATAATTATCTTAAAAAAATTTTTTTTGGTGACATTGGTTAAAGAAATCCAATAAGTTTCAGCTGTACACGTTAACAGTAAGGCATATATATATTTATGCTGTGTGTTTGTCTCTCATATTAGATTTCTTTCTGTCACCACATATTTGACCCTGTTTACTCCATCTACATCCTCTCCCTACCCTCTGGTAACCACTAGTCTATAGACCATGTCCATGAGTCTGTTTGTTTGTCCTGTTCATTTGTTGCTTTTAGTTTTATAGCCCACATATAAGTGATATCATGTGATTTTCAACTTTTTTGTCTAGCTTATTTCGCTTAGCATGATTATCTCAAGGTCTATCCATGTTGTCACAAATGGCAGTATTTCATCTCTTATTATGGCTAATATTCCATTGTATATATGTACCACAGCTTTTTTATACAATAATTATCTTTAATATAACTATTTATAGTGTGATTACTCTAAATATTTTTACATACATTTAGAACCACATCAGACAGTTATAATTTTTGTTTCAACCATCAGACATAATTTAGAACTTTAGAAGAAATGTCTATTGCATTTACTCATATTTTTGTTTACCATATTCTTTATTCTTGATTATTTTACTTTCCAATTGCTATTGTAATAAATCACCACAGATTTGCTGGAATAAGGTGACACAGATTTATTATTTTATAGTTCTGAAGATCTGAAGTTTGAAATAAATTTCACTAGATTAAAAGGTGAGGTATTAGTCAATCTGCATTTTTTTCTGACAGCCGTTTGAAAGAATCTGTTGACTTTTCCAGCTTTTAGAGGCCACCTGCATTTCTTGGCTTGTTTTGTTTTTTTCTAATCTGGCAATATTTAACTCTGATACTTTGTTGTTTTCCCCAACCCAAGTTATAATCTGTAGTGCTGGCCAATAAATTCTTAAGTAGAAACCTTTGAATCTTATTTTATTTTCACTTTACCTGGAATTCAGTCCTTTCAGTTATGATCAATAATATTTCCATCAGTTTTTCCTGAGTCAGAGTTTATCTCCATGTATTCTAGTTTCTAAGATAAGATTTCTTTTTCTAAGTCCTGCTACCCTGTTTTTATCTAGCCACAACATGGACGTAATATATGTAGATATATCTCCCTGATGATACCTGTTTGTTGGATGGATTCCTGATCACTTCTAGCCTTGGATGCCATGTCTGTGTGCTACATCCTCCTGTGGGGTCTCTAGCTTTTTCCTTGAAACACTGAAGGCTTTAATGTATCTTGAACATAATTAAACTTTCTATGCCCTTTGAACAATTTCTTACTCTCACTGCCCAGGTACTGTTTTACTCTCATAGTTGATTTTCATGTAACATAGAATTTTAAATTTCATTTTGCACAGAAACCCAACCAAAGGGTTGTCAATTCAGCTCCATCAATATTCTATAAACTAAGCTTTCCCTTTTTAAATTTTTAAATTCTTGTGGCACAGTGGCTCTGGTATTCTGTGTGATTCTGTGCCTCTATTCATTTAATTAATTATTAAATGTTTTGGTTTTAGAGTGTAGAGTTTGACATTTGAGTTTAGAGTTTGAGATTATAAGTTTCATTGCTGATAGTCACAGTGTCATCTACTCAAAGGACCTAGAATATGAGGCAATAAAGCTTTAATTCTGGAGGCAGACTTCCTGGATTGACTTGCTTTCATCACTTACTAAGCGTCAACTTGGGCAAGTGATTTAACCTAAGTTGAGCACATTTATTGTCATTAAGTGGGAATAACAGTAATAATGATATTTGTATATTAGATTTTTAATGATGATTAAATGAAATATTATATACAAAGGAAAATACTAGCACAGTTCCTGGCATATAGTAACTTTCCAATAGATGCTATGATTTTTTTTTAGTTATATATTTGTAGCACAAATCGAAACTTAAAACTCTAAACTTAACAGTATCAATTAATTTTACCTGCCATTAAAGTTTGATTAGTTTTATATTTAGCAAATAACCAAAAAGGTCTGCTTATTTAAAACTGTCTACTATGTACCTGAAGAATAGTCCTCTGTAAACAATAAGGCTACTTGGTTACAAGGTGGACATCAGCTTGACTTCTAAAACTAAGCATAGATGTGGTTCTCAGAGTGCATCACGGGGGAAGGTAGTAGAAATGCAACTTCTTGGGCCCTACCCCTGACCTACTAAATCAGAAGCCCTGGGCATGAGGTCCAGTAACCTGTACTTTAACAAGCCCTGCCAGGGATTCTGATGCACACTCAAGTTTGAGAACCACTGTTTGGTTAAGGTTTGACCTGCTTAATGCAATTCCTGTCTCATAGCTCTGGCTACAGTGTTCACCATTCTTACTGCTGTCATGCTCATCATATGCCTTTAGCTGGTTAGGATCCCAGAAAGCCCAAAGTAGAATTAAACATATTAGATTTAGAGGGAAAAACATTTTTGATCTAAAGGTAAGGAAAAGCTGTAATGGTTAAACCAAGCTGTCAAAGCTCCTATAAATAATCACTGGAATTGCCTTGATTATTTCATTTTGATTGTTTGCTTTTTCTGTTTAGTAACAACAGCCAGGTCCTCAGGATCTTCATTTTCCTTCCTTGGAAATAATCCCTGAGAAACTAGGATTTGTTGGTGTCTATGAGAACCTCATGGATTTTTGTTTTAAGGAGCCTCTTAATTTAATCTTAGTATAATCCTACCCCCCCCCTCTTTTTTTTGGTTAGCGTTTCAATGCTTATTTTATCTTTTTAAATTTTTTTATTTTTTAGGTGAGGCAACCCTTGGTTGACCTCACAAATTGCAAGGACCTTGTCAGCTTACATTCCCTTATTTTTTTATTTTTTATGTCTACAGCACCTGGTCTTCCTAGGTGGTTTCCCATCCAAGTACTAACCAGTCCCGACCCTGCTTAGCTTCCGAGATCAGACAGGATTGGGCTTGTTCAGGGTAGCATGGCTGTAGACAAGGCTTATTTTAATACATGAATAAACTTAGAGTGACTGCTTAAAACCATTTTTGGCTGTTTAAAAGAATTTGGGCACAGCCTCGGCAGTTGAAAATATAATTTCATTTATTCTGAACAGATAATTTTTGGATAAACAGTAATTCAGTAGCTTAAAACTATTATTGTTATGTTTTTACATTTTTCTAAGCATGCAAAGTGAAGCATAAACATATAGAAATGAGAAAGGAAATGTTGGATCTTATGTAAATTAAGTATATGAATACTCCAAAAATAGCATGTTCTTTTCACTTATTTGTATAAGAATTCTAGTGATTGGAAAATCCAAGGAGAGAATTAGATTTAGGGTAGACAGATCTGTATCACTTCTGCCACCTCCTTACAGTGGAGTTTGGGTAAGTTTTTTAATATGCTAAACCTATGATTCCTCATATTTAAAATGAAGACAGGAAGACCAATTTCAAAGGTTGTTGAAGATTAAATGAGATAATACAGGTAATTATCTGGCATAGAGTGAGAGCTCAAGAAATATTGTCAGTATGTCTGAAGCATTTTGAACATTATTTAGTTTTGATTTGCATTTAGTAATCTAATTGATAAGGCAGTTTATATACATTTTTATTTCTGGTTCTTTGGATCTTTCGATTTTTCCATGAGGTGTATGGAATAGATCTATTTATTTTTATTTATTTATTTTTAACAGAGAGAAGCATTTTAATTGCCAACTTTGACTCTTCTTTAGAATGAAATATAGACTCTAGATTTGAAATTTAGGAGTGATTGGTTTTGGAGGCCATCTAGTTTAAGTTCCCCCTGTAACAGATAAAGAATCTGTGGCCCCAATAGTGGAAATGACATACTCAGCGTCTCATAGGTGGTTGTTGACATGGTGTCACCTGTTCTCTATACGCTGGTAACCTGTCAGATGGCAGGGAGAAATATATATTCTCGAATATCCAAAGCTCTTCAGCTTGGCCTATGAGGCCCTACTTAATTTGGCCTCTACTTCCAGCTTTGTCTTTACCACTTCCCACCTCACACTTCATGATTCTACAATATGTGTATTACTGAGCGTTTTCAGTATTTCAGCTCTGTTGATGTTATTTTCTTTGCCTGAAAGACTTCCCACTCTTCCCCATTTTTAACTCATTAATTCTAATTGTGAGTCACAAAATAGGAGTCCTTAATACCTCCAGAATCTTCTCCCTACCTCCCACACACATCCCAAGACCTCCCAGGCTATGCTTCGAAAGAGCTGGGAACATATTTATTTCTTTATTTTTAGTATCTAGCATAGAGTCTGGCACATTTTATATGTTCAGCCAATGCTTGTTGAATTGAGCTGTTGTTTGGCTTCTGTGAATTATATTTTGGATTATTTTACTTATATGTCATTGCAATCTTTATTTTCTAATACTTTAGACCCTAATGCCCATGACACAAGGTTTATTTCTGCAAGTAGCTACAAGAATGGTCCTGAGACCTGAGTTCTCCAAATTTGCCACTTAAAAGTTATGTGAATACAGAAAACTTATAGTCTCAGTGCCTTGGTTTCTTTCTTTCTTAATTTTTTTTTGTTGTTGTGGTAAAAAATTTGACCACTTTAGATGCCTCATGTAAGTTGAATCAGAGAGTATTTATCTTTTTGTGACTGGCTCATTTTACTGAGCATAATGTCCTCAAGGTTCATTCATGTTGTAACATGTGACAGGATTTCCTTCCTCTTAAAGTCTGCATAGTATCCCATTGTTTGAATATGACATATTTTTTTATCCATTCTTCTGTGGATGAACAGTTTCTGTTGCTTCCATCTCCTAGCTGCTAGAACCATGAATATGCAAATACTTCTTCAAGATTCTGCTTTTAATTCTTTGAATATATGCCCAGCAGTAGAAACTTTAATCATTTTCTTTGAATGATTTAATTTTGTAGTCCTGAAGAAGTAGGTGTTACAAATCAAAATAGCCCTGACCACTAATTTACTTATCAATTTGATGATTTACCTGTTAGCAATTAGAGTGATGTCAACTATTAGTTGGATTTCAGGCAGCAGGGAAAGCTAGGATTGGCTGCTATCATTTTCAACCTCCATAGGCTCTGTAAATAGACAGGAGAGATACTAGGGGAAAAATTGGGAGATTTGAGGTCATATGAATCATTTTAAGACCAGATGGGCTAAGACATTTGTTCCCAAATTGTAGTCTGCAGACCCCTTGGGATCTCTGAGACCCTTTTAAAAGGTTTGTGAGGTTAAGACTACTTTCATAATAATACTAAGATGTTATTTGCCATATACATTGTGCTGATATTTGTACTGGTGGTGCAAAAGGAATAACAGAACTGCTGATACCTTAGCGTAGATCAAGGCAGCACCTTCAAACTATATTCTCTACCATTACACATGTGCTTTAAAAAGAAAAGAGACTGTCCTCAATGAAGCGATAAAAAAGTACAAAGTTTTGATCCCTGAGTATGTCTTTTTAATATTTTGTGTTAAAAAGGGAATGTACACGTAAAGCACTTCTGTTGCACACTGAAGATGACTATATTCCTACTAAATGAGAAAAAGTGTTTGTGTGGTTGAGTTGAAAGCTAATTCAGACACCTAGTTATGGAGCACTGTTTTTACTTGAAATAACTACAAAGACTTTTTTTGATGAGCTCAGTGATATATTGATGATTTTTTTTTTGATATATGATGAAAGGTGTCAACATTTGGAAGATCTGTATAACTCATGAACTAATATTTTCAAAATGACCAAAACATGTTATTACAAAATCATGCATGGATAAAAGATCCATTCATAGCACAAGATAGATCAGTAATTTTAATGAAATGGAGTATAAAATAAATATTCATTGATACAAATTTTACATTGCAACTAAACTTTAAGAAACTACCATTTGTTGAGTTTGGATATAGTATAAAAAGTAATAGCCACAGTTATCTGAAAAGGCTATTAAAATACTCCTTCCTTTTCTAACTAAATATCTGTATAAGGTTGTCTTTGTATCTTTCAGCCAAAATAACATAATGCAATAGAATGGATGGGAATCCAGTAGTCTTTTAAGACTATTATTAAAAGACATTTACAAAAATATAAAAATGCTATTCTCATTCCTTTTATGTTTCAGAAATGAAGCTTTTTTTTTAATGAAAATATGTTGTCATGGGTTATTCCTGCTACTTTTAAGTAAATTATTAAGTATATTTAAGATTTCTCATATGGTAAATATCAATATATGCATAACCCACAAAGCCAATGCTCTTTTTTATTGTTAATATTTGTTAAGTATGTGAAGTAGTCCTGAGAGCTGTCTAGGAAACACAATATATATCTGTTTCTTATATCTTTCACAGACATTTCCCTTTAATCTCAAAAATTTTGAGAGCCATGTCTAGCCTAGGGCAAAGATTATGTGAACATATAATCTTGGACATTTAGAATGATAAATTCTAAACTTTTTTCTTTAGTGAGTCAGTAAACCCGTAAAACATATTATGGGCCACTGTAGAGCCTTTATCAATTGCATATATCCTAGAGCCCATTTGAAAATAAGAGCCTGCTCTCTGGCAGAGGACATGGTGAAAGGGGACAGACTTATTTGGATTTTCCAAGTGATTTGATGTATCAGCAGGGATTTTGTATATTTCTATAAAAATACAGTGTCTGTTTTCAGGTTTGTTTATTTGTGAGGTGGTGGTGGTGGGGCTTCTTTGCAGCCTACTAAAGTGGTTCTTAATTTTTATCAACTAGGTAACAGTACATCTCAAATACATATTCAAGAAAGTTCACCCACTTCGTCTTTCTTCTTGGCTTTCAGATCTCAGAGCATCTAGGCTGAGATTTGACCTTTTATTCTTTTCCCCTAGGAGTACTGATTTTGTGTTTAACCACCTTCTAAGCAAGGCGTATTTTTATTTATGGCTTGAAGATTTTTAAAAATGCATCAAAGGAATTCCTAGACTATTTCATGAGCATTAGATAGGTGGAACATGCTTTTGTTTCTTAACTAGATAATGTGATAAAATTGAATGTGATCTAGTCCTATCCTAAATTGGAAGTATTGATAAAATTATAACTAGTACATAAAGAATTTCACAATTCTACTCACAAACCCACAGTTCCTTACAGGGTCTATATCTGCATCATCATTTAAGATCTGTGTTAAGTTTAAGTTCTTCTTATGGCCATTTTGGACAGATTTCTGATGTATCAAGCTATATATTTCTGTAGCTAACATTCATAATCCCATAGAAAAAACTTGGAGAAATGAATGGGAAATAGAATTACTATATAAATAAAATAGTAATGTAAACAAATACAGGATATGTCTGTTGTCCACAGTGTTTTTTTCTTTCTGAGATTTAAAACAGAAGCTTCAAAGTAATACGAAAATACTAAAATTCAGAGTTAACCATTTAGGTTTTATTCTTTGAGAAAATTGAAACTACTCATACTCATCTAGTCATGTGTTTACAAGTGCAAACTATTAAAATTATTATCTACTTGCAGGTTTAAAACGTAGATTTTAAAAATTCCTACATTGAAAGCCTACATTTTTTGGGGTGTAATTCCTACATCTAACACCGACATTTCTTGTACCTATAAGATGTCTCACAGGAACCTAGATAAATATTTTCCGCCTCTTAAATCTTTCGGTTATTTTAAATGTACAATCAAATGTTGCAGAAAATCTTCATGAAATGTACATCCCTTTGGCTCCATCTTTACCCACTCCTCCAGGTAAACCCAATATTCCAGGAACTCTTTGAAATCTCATAAACACCCCATTCTTTTTTAATAAAGAAAACCCACTTTATATCTATTACTCTCTCTGCCCAAAATGCCCCTCATTTTTGAATTCCTAGCCAACATCTAATCATTTTTCAGAACAATAGTAATTTAAGTAAACCCCTCATACTGATGTGGGCTTAGTATAGGGAAAGTGCTGTTCTAAGCATTTGTACATATTTGGATACATTTAATCCTTACAACTACTCCATGAGATAAGTACTATTATTACCCCCATTTTAAAGAAGAGGAAACTGAGGCACAGAATTTCTTAGGATACATCCTTATTGTGTGTTAAGTGCACATGACTATGTAATACTGTCACCTTTCCTAGAAAGCCTTCTATGATGTCTCTGGGGAAAAAAAGCTTTCATTTCTGTTTCTGGTTCATACCTTGGCTGCCACGATTTGTTTTTTCTTATAGTAGATTTCTTATAGTAGACTGATTTCTCTTTTCCTTATAGTAGGCAGTGAAACTATGAAGAGCAGAAAGTGTGTTTTATTCAGCTTTGTACTGAGGCTAGTGTTCATGACTCCAGAACATGCCTTTTTGGCATGTAGATTATTTGGAGCTGAGAGCAATTAAGACTCAGCAGATTCAAGAAAAACTTTTAACTATCTCTTAACTAACTAAAAGAATTTAGATAGGGGGACAGTCTCAGAGCTATGATTATCAGAGAGAACTTTTTATCTGAATGACCTATCTGTATGGCAGGGCAAACATCTAATTACCAAACATCTGCCATTGTTATTTTCCTGTGAATTACCCTCTTTTTGGAAGCCTCAGGCCCTAATCCCATTCCTTAGCTCAAAATGCCATATAAGTCTAAACTGCCTGACTTGTCCTTGGGTCTTATATCTTTGGGAGCCCTGTACGTACAAAATTAAATTTGATTTTCTCCTGTTAATTTGTCTCAAGTCAATTCTTAGACCAGCCAGAAGAACCTAGAAGAGTAAAAGGAAAATCTTCCTCCCCAGAAGTATCCTCAATAGATTACAACATTAAGTATGTCTTTCCTCCTCTGAAATTTGCCCCAAGAACTTCAAATGTTTTTTACAGACTGACATTTTTTAGCAAAACTTCACTTACCTGATTTGGGTAGATTTGTTAGCAGAACTAAAGACAACTGGACATCCATCACAATTTATAAATATTAGAATGAAAGAACCAGAAATAACCTGATAGAACAGAGTATCTGCCACTCTTTAAAAAAAAAAAAGGGAAATTGAGCCAGTCCAGTGAAGATATTTGCCCAATATCAGATTTTTAGCAGGGTATGGATCAGAATCTGTTCCTCATCACCCCCAGAGTGAATTTTCCAGCAGAAAATGTGAAACTTTGTCTCTAAACTCTACAATTGTTAAGATAGATTAGTATTCTCAGTTTCTGTGCTCAGGGCATATTTGAGCTCTACAGTGAATGCAGTATGTGCATTTTTAGAAAATAGTTCT
The DNA here is from genome assembly GCF_000325575.1 of Pteropus alecto. Taxonomy (NCBI): domain Eukaryota; kingdom Metazoa; phylum Chordata; class Mammalia; order Chiroptera; family Pteropodidae; genus Pteropus; species Pteropus alecto. The sequence goes on from NW_006434709.1 coordinate 14,622,653, forward strand.
GAAGCATTAGGTGTTTCTTTACAGGTCAAACCTGCTTTGTTAAAATTCTTTCTGTCAAACAAGTTCCAAATTTACAAATGAATTCCTTTTTGATGACACAGAAATGCTTCCATTCTAGCTCATTAAAGATGAATATTTCTCCCTTTAAATTTTAAATGTAACTGGAAGATGAGCTGCCAAAATTCTGAAATGCTGTTACAGAAGCAGATTTCTTTAAATTCAGAGTAAAATAGAAGAAAATGCTACTTTTTTTTTAAAGGGCTTTTATTCAAGTTATCATTTATAATTTTATTAAATTCTTTACTAATGGGGATACTTTTGGCAGCTAAAATATTTCTCTAAGAATGTGTAAAGAGGAGAAGGAACACTGGGTGGTAAGAGAAAAGCCTGCAAAAGCTTTCTGTCAATGCTAAAAGGAAAAGTATTGAAATGAATTGCAAATTTAGTAAGAGCATAGGTTAGAGCATATTATTTGAAAAGCTATAGTTACTTTGCTGTCTCTGAAGGGCAGGGTCAATGTAGTGGCTGCAGTGGTTCAAGGTAAATTGGTTAGATTTGGCAAAGGCATGATTTAAAAGAATTAAAATTTTAAAGTGCTGTTAAAATATGGGTAAGAGTTTGTTGATGGTACAACTCCTCCTCTCTATCATTTTAAATGATCCAAAAGACTAGCATTAACCTTGAAAGTCTGAAAAGTTTTGATGCAATGGGAGGACCGCTTCTCTAAGCCTAAGATATCTATACAGTATGTAGGTCCCTTACAAAAAACCTGTAAATATTAAATCAAAGAGGAGAATAAAGTCAATTGCAATGTAAATTCCCAATTTTAATGCACAAATGCCTCAGCTGTCCTCAACTAAATGTTTTTAGCTCCTAGGTATAAGAAGTAGTTTAAAAACTTAGCTTGTGTTCATTAAAATAACACCTTTGTTTGAAGACAAAACCCTTCCAGGTGGAAATCTTTTTTGGGGGACTAGCAGTAGATAAGATCTCTGATTCACTTGAATTATTTAATCCTATAGAATTTTAAAAGTTTCTGCCTCCCCCCTTCTCTTTTTCTTTCTCTCTTGTCCTCTGTCATTTACATTTCCTAAGGTGAACTGGAGTCCATTTGGGGACAAAACTGGTTTATAGTTCAGTGAAAAGTCTGCTATGGAAATTCTTACCCCAAACTATTTGGATAAGTCAGTAGTGTATTTTCAGTGCTATCTCATTGCGTAAAGACAAGAGATGATATTTTCAAAAATGTTTTTGAAAGATACTGTTTAAAGGAAGGATTGGGATTTTCTTGGTGTGCTATATTCTGTAAAACAGCATAACCTTATTGCTGTTTCAGATAGATACTGCTATAACAGGCAGAAATAACGGACATATTCTTATGGAAACACATAGACAATAAGCATAAGTGAATGAATCTTGCCAATTGTATAAATAATTCAATGAAAACCCATCTGTATTTATTGAGTGCTTTCTATTGAAGTATTAAATTAGGCATTTTCACCCTAAATGGTCTGCACTGAACCAGAGAAATATGGGAACATAAATGAGGAATAGCAATATGGTGTTAAAAACAAAATTTTGTCAAGTAAATTTGAAGATCTAATGAAGCAATTCATGAATCGGGCAGCTTCCTGCCTAGCAACTACAAGGCATTTCTGAGGGACTGTGCAAGGTTTTTATAGGTGGAAGAAGGGTAGGGAAGAAGATAGTAGCAAAAGAAAGGATGATTTTAGTTCAGGGCATGTCTGTTTGAGGGAAAGGGACACCAAAGCTTTTATCATGCAGACTGCTTCGTCCAAAAGCAGGGTGGGAATGGAGAGGGCCCACGTGAGGGATGACCTCATTGATAATGACCAGAAAATTCCAGGCTGGTTGACTAAGATGACGCTTCTGGGAGAGGTTGAAGCTGCAGTTAGCTTAGACATTAAATCTAGGTTGATACCATGAGCTTTAACATGAGGGACGTCATTTTGAGCCTGTAGTTTTCTCTTTAACATGAAAACTAAGATTGGGGGGGCGGGAAAAAAAAAAAGGAACCAAAATAGGAATAGATACATGGAACCAAAAAAAGAAAAAAACCAAAGAGGAAAAGGAGGAGACTGGGATTTAGTGATTTAGTACTTCCTTTTTCCTTATCCATGTGACTTCAGACCCCTCTGTGAAGTGTAAATATACTTGATCTAGTCACACCTTGGGATTATAATGAGGATGATAAATCTAGAGATATTCTGAAAAATAAATGATAGAATATAAATATCTTGATTATTATTTGTTAGTTATACTTTTTCCTTTACCTTAAAGAAATAAAAGTCAGATTCCATTTCAATAACTCCTTGTATAACTAAAGATTTTCAATGCCCAGATGATGGTCACTACAACATAATTCCAGAGAAACTTTATTCTGACAGGATTCGAGCTGTACAAGCAAAAATAAACAGCACTCAAGAGCAGGCAAGTTTCACTAAATTCAGTTCTGAAGTAGAGATAGACATGTCTCCTAAGGTTTATCTGTATTATGCTGATCTACTTCAGGACACAATAAATGTGCTCAAGATTTCAGCAGCTTCAGCCTCTCATGCGTTATGTTATTGTTTCTAGTTGCCCTTGTTGTTTAATCAAAGCCATAGATTAAAATCATTTCTGTAATATTAGATGAGGCAGTAAAAGTCAGGATCATTATTCTTCAGGGATTCTAAGAAAAGGTAACCCAATGTACTTTTTTATAGTCTAAAGTTAGACCAGTTTGTCTACGGCCATGCTACCCTTAACAAGCCTGATCCTGTCTGATCTCAGAAGCTAAGCAGGGTCGAGCCTGGTTAGTACTTGGATGGAAGACCACCTAGGAAGACCAGGTGCTATAGGAGTGAAAAACTAACTAACTAACTAAATAAATAAGGGATGGTAAACTGACAAGGTCCTTGCATCTGTGAGGTAGACCAAAGTTTGCCTCGCCTAAAAAAAAATAAAATAAAAAATAAAGTTAGACCGTTACTTGCTGATCTGACATGAAATAGAATGTTTTTTTTTTTTTGCCTTTGAATCTCTTTAGAGTTTTAAACATTTGAATCACGTGCAATTACCCAGAAAATATTTTTAAAAAATATATAAGAACTTGAAGAGAGAGAAATGGAAAAATACAAAACATGCTCACGAGAGTTCTGTGTATATATCCTCTTATCAACAAACCCATCCTTTCTGATAGGACAAAAAGTCAAAGGATCTAGGCAAGCAGGTTATTTCCAAGAACCGAAGATGGGAAAGTTATGAGGAAGGGGAAGAAATGCATCACACTCCTAGATGAAAGATGTTAGTCTTTGCAAAAAAATAATTTCTTAATCATTTGATAGATTTTTCTTAAGAGAAATATACACTAAGGATAAAGGCTCAGGATGAATTACATGAACCCTAAGTCCAGAGATTTGGAAAGATCAGAAAGGAGTGCTAGAAAGGAAAAACTTATAAATAATTCAAGTAGATTTTACTGCATATCTGTCCATATATGCTACCTCTATATTAACTAATGCTATTAATGCTTTCATGAACTAGTCGTACAGCCAAAACACATTAGTACCATAGAATGAATTTGGAAAGGGTATACATAACATGATAGACTGAGAGAATCGGTGCTGCTATAGGAAGATCGCAAATTCAGTCTACCGTTTCTATGTGATTTCTTCTTTAAACTCGACTTGCTTCGTTTGCAAAATGGGAATGAAAACATCTCACTTTTCTTAATGCAGGAAGCTATTTCAGATGTCTTCAAGATGATAACTTTCATCTCTATGGTCAATACCATGTCTAAATCTGAGTAAAAGGTCGTTTTCATTATGTTAAAATTAAATCAAATATATTAAGAACTTTCTCCCTAGACAGTGGTCTGAGGAGAACTCGAGGTAATAGTCCTCACTAGAACGAAATTGTAGAAGATTTTCCGAGAGTTTACTGTCATCTGGCCAAGATGTAGCAGGCATTTCTGGCTGATACAGGATTTGTCTTCAATTATGCACTTGCGGAATATGATTGAGTCATCAATTCCCAGATATTTTGTGGTTAAGACATATCATAGGTTGACGTTGTTTTAAAAACTGCCAATTACAGATTTGTTCATTTGTTTATAATTCTTCGATGTGCCTTGAGATATTTGAAACTCTAGAAAACCACAAAGATTACTCTTCTGATTAGATGTGTGCCCCACTCCATTGTAACACAACGTAGCCTGTTGTTAAACGAATTATGCATAAAGTATCAAAAAGTTTTGTTCAAGCTCAACAGTTAACAAAGAAAATTGTATATCTTTTTACTTTAACTATTTGATAAAATTTATTTTTGTTACTGTACTTTTTACTGTAGTATTTTCCTTTGGTAGTCTAACTCTGTACTGGTAATTGATTTTTTTGAGTTGAGGCAGGATTCTTACCTTCATTTCCTTATTAAATGATACATTCTGCTTCCATTTAATCTTCCCTTGGTTCAAGATTTTATTGCTAGCAAACCAAAATTTTTAAAGAAGGATAAATTCAAAAGAATAACCATTTCTTTTGATTAATTTAAATAAGAGAATTTATTTTTGAAAGACTTGACCCTTTACTTTTTAAACTTTCAATCTAGAACATAGGAAACAGTAAGCTGGCAGCCCTTAACCCAGCTAAGTAGTGCTGGCATAGAGATAGAGAGATTGGGTCCTATGGTTCAGGTTGATTTATTTCCTGTTTCACTATTGTTTTTCCTTTATGTTTTAGAATGACTTTATTGTCTGTCTGTATTCATATAGAATAAATTCACTTTGTGTTTTACTTATGCAAAAAAGTAATAAATATATTCTTATTAAAAATTAGTCTTTCCTTTTGTTTTCCTTACTGACTTAGAATAACCCTGATTTAGGCTATTTCATTCCAGTTTTAATATACACATATACACATGTACATGCATATATGTGTATATGCATGTATATATATAATTGTGTATCTTGGAAACAAAAATAAATGCATTATGACTTGAATTTTAAATGATGAATAAGGCTTGGGAACATTTCCATGTTTAGAATATATATAGTTTTTTTTTTTTTTAAATAAAAACAGTCATTGTGCTGATACTTGTTTTCGTTCAGGTAACATATTAGGAATATCTCTTCAAGTTTATGCATATAAAATGAATAACCCATAATTTATGTAGCCATTCACCTCTTTACGGGACAATTGTGTCCAACTCTGTTATGTAATATGCAATGATAATCTTTTTACATGCATCTTTGTTACTATGTGAGTAATATTTTCGTATAGATTACTACATGTGGAAACAAAAGGCCAAGGATATAAACATTTTAAATTCTGTTGGAGAATGCCATATTGTTCTGAGAAGGGCTTTATTAATTTACATGCCCACCATAGTGCATGAAAATGCCCAGTTCCCCACATCCTCATCTTAATTTTTGTCAACATGATAGGACAGAAAAGATATCTTATTAGGTTTTAATTTGCCTTTTCATTTTACCAATGACATTGAAGATCATTCCCTTTTGTATTTCTCCTATATATTGCCTTTTCATAATCTTTGCTCATCTTCTCTATTCAATTATTAATGTTCTTTTTGACTTAGAGAAGTTCTTAATATAGTTCATATCAGTTTGTCACTTGTTTTTAATTTTACAAATGGTGTCTTTTAAATCTCAAATCGTCAACTCTTCTTTCCCTGGAGTTTGTTATTGTGTATGGCATTAGAGGTCTAGGTGTAGATGTTATTTTCAGATGTGATTATTATTGATTTGCCTATGCTTTGTCCATAAGTTAATGCTAAAAATTCAAATCCAACAAGTAAGCTTTATAGCATTATGAGCATATAAGTGTCATTCACTGTAAAACAACGTAGTATGTTTGGGCCATTAGGAAAAGAAATAAAATTTATCGACAGGAACCTCAGGCCTCTCAAAGGAACATGATATCAAGGACAAAGGATTCTCTCTCTCTCTCTCTCTCTCAATATTCCAATACTTGCTCAAAAATGATACCACATTTTAGTTTGCTTCATATACAGACCTTTAATTTTTGTACAGTTTTTGTTCTTCCTGGTATTTTTTTAATTGTCTTTTCATATGAAAACATTATTCTGGTAACCAGTGGGTTACAAAGGAAGGTCAGTAGTCAAAAGTAAAACAAACTTAACTTTGAGATAGCGGACTTTAATTTTTATATGCCTATCAATAGGACTCAATTGGTAGACGTATATGAAGTATTTAATTTACTAAGATGGTAAAGAGTTCTGATCTGGAGGGAGATTGGAATTAATGTGGTTAGAAGCAGGCCAGGATCCTCAGTTCTTCTTGGCCCCATTTGAAAGGCATCACTTTACTTCTGAATCTTTACATGTGAGGACATCATCAGTAAATCATCCTGAAACCTGGGTTTCTGGTAGAAAGAAAGTCTGGCATTCCCATGAAGGGTGACTTCTAAATTGGGTGGGATTCCACAGAAGTTATTCATTTTTTGGTGGGGCTTGTGGAAAGAGTATTGAGAAATGTACATTCTCCCCAGGTGGCTCAGAGAAATGAGGGAGAAGTTTTTGTAAAAGCCATTAAATCTCTGAAAAGGCTTGTTATCAATACAGCAATGTGACTATTATGTCATACAGAATAATGTACAGTAAGGCCTTTTAAAATCAGGCAATTGCCACAGTTAGAGTTATTTTAAGATACTGGAGACTTCCTTAGGTTTTCTCAATGCAGCAGTATTTCTAAAATGATAGATTATCTGTTTAGAATGGGACAGGTGGGGAGACAAATGGGAATGCCAGCTGTAAAGCATATACTTAGAAAAATATTCCTAAAAGTTTTGCTCTGAAAGATGAAATGAACTAACATGCTGCTTGGGCTCATTTGCTGCAATTTTCTCCTTTGGTTTCCCATTACTGAATGGTCCACTAAACCTCTTTGCCTCCTGTGGATTGGAAAGCCTCACCAGTATTCAAATACAAAGGTCAGTCTTATCTCATTTACATCTCTTTTTTTGCTTAAAACAAACAAACAAAAACCAAACACTGAATTGACACTCATTCTCTTTTGGATGGGTTGGGAATCCTATGTCATGTGTCCCTGGCAGCAACCCACACATCTAGCCCTGGCATTAATAACTAAGAATAAAACATGGATTCCAAGCTTAATATTAGTATATTATAACTCAGCATGATTGTGATCATCCTCTGTTAAGCATATCTGCAAGCCATGCTGAGGACTGGGTACACTTAGATAGGAGTCATAAAAGTTATTTTGAATGACTATCATGGTTGTCTAAGTTTATGTGCTTATTAAGTCCTGGACAAACTATCAATAACTATGAGGCTCTGTCTTTTGAAGTAATACCAAATTGGTAATCTAGAGGAGGAGTGGCTAGCGTTGATAATATACTTTTAGTTAATAGATAGTTCATATCAAGATGTCCTTTTAGTTTAAATTCATGGGATTGGTTGTGATTGAAATAACATAGCAGCAAGAATGAAAAAATTTTCTGTAAAAAATGAGTGCCTGGGATCATTACCTTGTTTTTATTAGAGAAAATGTGTTTTCTCTCACAGAGACCACTGTTGATCACTTTAAGAACAAACTGAATAATGGAGTGACGTGTCAAATTTTTGAGTGGACATTTAGGAGTACTTTTGATTTAAGGATGACAATTAAAAGGTGGATTACTGCCACGTTGGGGAAAAATAGAGCCTCTAATCTTTTGCTGTATAGGATTGCGGTTCTGGAAAAGAAACTGACTTGAAATTATAAAACAAATGATGTTTACTTTCAAACACCCTCTGGGAAAAAAGCAAGTACTAGAAATGTTGGGTTTGAAAAACTGAGAATGGATGTGTGAAAATTAAAGTGACCAATTACTATATATTTCTACCTACAACTTCCACACATGACTTTTACTCCTTTAAAAATACTTAAAGTTACTCTCAGGCTTAATATTTTATCAGAATTTATTTAGCCTCAAGTAATTAAATACTATAGCTGTTTACAATATTATAGCTATTTACAAAAGGTGGTCGTCTCTACAGGATGCCATACTCATTATGGTTTATGTTACAGCCCCTCTGGGGTTGTGAGGTACAACCTGTGCAGTCATACACAAGGGCTCTGGTCTTCTCTCCCTGATGGACACTTGTGTGAAGTAACTGACCTTCTGGATTTTAGATGTGGTTGTTTGATGGGTTGGTGCCTGGAGTCATAGCAGCCATATTGTGATCTTGTGACAAACTTGCAGACAAAAGCAATACTCTCAGGATGACAAAGTAGAGAGAGAGCCCCCATGTCCTTGGTTATGACATTGAGCCACTGAATTAATAAATTCTGGACCAGTTTTTCTCCAGGTTCTTGTTATGTGATGTAATATCTTCTTAAAGACCCATGTAGTTATATTTTTTTGTTGTTGCTTGTCACTAACTGGCACTGTGGGCAGTTTCTTTGTCTTCGGACTTTTCCATTTAGCTAGGCTAATATTTGTCCCATACATCATTATAGCATGGCATTGTTTATTACCAGCCAATGGCATGCCTTGCAACTCTTTTCATTTGGAATTGGTTTCATGCGTTTGAGGTGAGAGGGCAGTAGTCCTGGCAGCACTTGAAAATATTGCAACATGAATTTCAAGGCTTTTGAAACATGTGTTTTTACCAAAGGCAGCTTTGATCCAAATGCCAGTTTGCTGGATCCACTTTTCTTCCCCAAGGTGCACACCATGACATGAAAGTTGATGGCAAAGATACATTTGGCATTTTGAAATCTTCCTTGCAACTCCCACATGAAGTCAGTTGAGCTCTGTGAAATCAAGACCTTCTTTCACCTTTTCTTCCAATTGGGGAACGTCCTCATTAACCAGAGCAGCTCAGACTGTGTATGATGGAAAGTCAAAACCAAACTAATTTTCTTATTTTTCTTCCTCCCACATTATTTTTCAAACAAAGTTAGATCTAATTTTAAGGAGTTTAATATATTTTAATTTAGTTTTTGACTTCTCAGAAATAAACAGGGATTCATACACTTACAGGCTCTAAAGCTGACTACAATTCTACAGCATAACTAATACAGCCAGTCATAATCTCCTAATTGTTATGAAACTCTTAGGTTTATGTAATAATAACAAAGTTACCTTTGTTTCCTTTAGTTATCTAAAGTTTTTGTTATCAGTGATTAAAATCTTATTCAAGTAGAGATTTAGTTATTCAGTTACAAACAGTGTTTATTCCTTATTGTGTTGAGTTGAGTTATGCCAAATAGGCAATAACAATAATCCCTCATTGAGTATGCTCTTTCTGAAGTCCATGTTCTTTCTACCAAGGAATATTCCCGTTCTGGGTTTAATTGGAAATGTCCTGTTTATCCTTCACAACTCAACTTAAGGTATTGTCTTTTAGATGAAGATTCTACCATTTTTTTCTTTTCCTACTGCATAAGATAGTGCTATAACTACTAGTAGTGGCAAAGAGTATACACTCAGTAATAGCTAGTTACTCTGCCCCCAAACTTCACCCTTGTCAAGGGTGGGACCATGGTTTTATTCATTTATATTTAATAGATACTTTATAAATATTTGTTAAACGACTTAAGAAAAACGGTCTTTTCCAGATCTATTCTGAATTTCAGGAAATACTGTATTATGCAAAGTCACCGTGATGAATCTAAACTATGTCCAGTTGTATACACGACATCTTCCTAAGTCAGGCAGTAGTACATGGATGGGGATCAACTTCTGGATGGCTGGAGAGTGAACCAATTGATGACTTCAGAAAACTCAAATTTCTACAAAAGCAAACACTCCCCTGGTGGAGCAGTGTCTTTCTCATCAATACTCAACAACAGTAGGCCCTTTGTCGCTCCAGCTTTTGGAGAGATCTCATTCCATCAGACTGGGTCACTTGGCGGTTCTCATCTGAGTCTTGCTTGCCTGTGTTCAACTGGTCTGGCTCATGGGTTTGAATTCAGTCAGCTATCAGGGCAGCTGGAGCTAGCTAGTTTGTGATGCCTCAGCTTGAATGCCTGGGGTAGTTGGGGTTCTCTCCATCTGGTATCATTCTCCAGCAAGCTAGCCCAGGTATGTTCACATGGTGGACAGCTTGCAAGAGAGTAGGAATAGGAGACTAGAAGCTGTACAGTCTCTCGAATCTGAAGGGACCTAAACCCACCAGAATTATATAAGGATTAATTTAAACTGAAGGTATGTGAGATAACAGCAGAGACAGAAAGAAGCCTTTTCTAAGCCTCTCTTATCTGATTAAAGGCAGAGCTTTCTGAGAACTAAGCTGCCATAAGTCCCCTTTCTGAGGTAGCTTCCAGACAGGAAGGAGACTGACCATTAGCACTGGAATGAGAAATTGTGTAAACAGACTTTATTAGAAGCTTCTGTATCTTCCATTTATTTCCCTTAGAAGCCTCTATGTTTCCCAAAGAAACATATCTCCCTTACCTTACCCTATTAAGCTGGTATATAAACTTTTACCCCTAGCTGTTAGTTAATCCATTTCTTAATGAGTGATCCCACATACATGTGAATTAAAATTTCCTCTTGTTAATCTATCATCAGTTAATTCACTGGACCCCAAGCACCTAAATTGGTAGAGGAAAACCTTTCCTCCCAACAAGGCCTAGGTTGGCTTTGCCACATCCTATTGGTGAATAGGATGAAGAAATGGACTTCCTTTCTTGAAAGAAGAGCTGCAAAATATTGTGGCTATTTTTTCAATCCACCACCATATTTCTAGTGTAGGTGAGAAACAAAGTTGCTTAAAAAAAAAAGAAAAAGTGTCTATACTCCTTCCATGCAGAATTAATGACGATTAATGTTATTGTTTCTTCATTAAGGTCCTACCAGACTTTTTCTGTTTTTTTTTTTCTTATTTATAAAAGATAGAATCATGTACATACCATTTTTACTTAACATTATATTGTGAAAAATGTTCAGTGTCAAAATTTATCTGTAGCTGCAGATAAATTTTATAATTTACTATTGGTATTCAATAATATATACCAGAATAAATTGAACTAATCTATTTCAGGACATTTTGATTATTTTCTGTTTCCTAATGATGCTATTAATGAACATGGCTGTAGATGTCCTTTTGTGTTTGCCTTTGATTTTTTTTTTCCCCTCTAAGAAAATTTTCAGAAAGTAGACATGTCTTAAAGATTATGTACATTAATATTCTTTTTTCAAAGTTACTAAAGTATAGAGTTTGAAAGTCAAACTGTAGAATTCTTCTCTTAAGTCTCATTCCACAAAAGTAATTACTTAAAACATTTTAAGTGTTTTATCTGGTATTTATATCTGTACTTACTATGCCTATATTAGTTACTATGCCTTTAATCCTATTTCTTGATTTTTTAATTATTGGATTAGATTTCCATGAAGTCATTGTTTTCAACATAAGTTCCTGGAGAGAACTCTGAAACACCTCTGTAACGGTCAGATACATCAGAAAATCTGTTGGTTACAACTTTTTTCTTATATACATTCTTAGAGTTTTTTCCATAGGCTTTCTATAAACCATAGTCATTCATTATCTTGAAAACCCCATTGCCTTGAATTTCAGTTAGAGTCCCTGTTTTCTGATCCTATGTTTTTATCTTTGTTGATTTATTTACTTTTTTTTTTTTTGGCATAGAACATATTCTAATAGTTTCCCAAGAAATAATTCAGAGAAGATAAACTTTTGAAAACCTTTCATAACTAAAAATGTTGTTATTCTGTGTTCATATTTGATAGCTGGCTTGATTTGATATGGAAATACATTGAAAATATTTTTTTTTCTTCACAATTTGTTACTTTTCTGTTGTCTACTAGCTTCCAGTGTTGTCGCTGAAATTTCTTTTGCCATTTTGATTCCTAATTCTTTGTATGCACTCTTTAACTTCTCTCTAGAAGCTTTTAGTATATTCTCTTTATTTCTGGTGCTTTAATATTTCATGATTACATTCCCTGATATAGGTCTTTTTCAATTTTATATTTTGGGTCATTCCGTGGGCTCTTTCAATCTGTAAATTCATGACTTCGTGATCTGGGAAACTTTCTTGAATTATTTCCTTGTTAAGTTCTTCCCCTATATTTTTTCTGTTCTTTCTTTCTATAACTCCTGTTTTTTTTTTTTTTTTTTTTTTCAAAGTTTGGACTACATTTCAAGATCTTTTTATATTCATATCCTTTCACTATTATTTTGAACACTCCATCATCATATTCCTTTATTGGAGAATTTCTTAGTGTTATATTTAAATCTTTATTAATTTTGCTTTGTAATGATCTGCCATCATACTTTCTAACTTCTCAGGGCTTTCTTTGTGTCTCTGAATCTCCCCATCCACCTCCCCATTTCCCGTTCTCTCTCTCTCTCTGTCTTTCTCTGTCTCTCTCACTTAAGTTTTATTTTGCCTTCATTGCCTCTGTTTCTCCTACATTCCTTCTTTTCCTTTATTCTCTGCCTTATGTCAGAGGTATGCCTCAGATGTCTTATGATTCTTGTCTCCATCATATTTAAGAATTGAAAATTCAGATATATATGATAGATACAGCTCTTGAAGAGTGAATCTGGAGGGACAAGGTAACTTGGATATATTTTTAAGGGATCTCCAAATTTTAATCTCAATATCTTTTAAATTAGTCATTTCTCCAGAAAAGACCCTTAATCTCCTTTCTAGGAGAGTATAAACCTTGGAGATAGTTTTCTAATATTCAAATGGGTCAGGTACCAGAAGGTTCACTGTCCTGAGTGCAGACTTGTGATTATCTTCCTTTCAGTAAGGGACCTCATTCCTAGCTCCAGCTGTACTCATTGTCCCCGCCGTCCACTGAAGTGTTCACATTATTATTTTTTAAACAGGAATACTCTTTTGGTGTGAGGATTCCAAAGAGCTGTTACATGCATAAACTTTCATGAAAAATATTAAAGTTAGCTACATAAAGGAAGTGTATTTTACGGGTACATTTCCAATGATCAGGGTCCAAATTTATGGTTTTGATGTTTGAACAGTGACAGATATTCTATATTTAGATTATGCAAGTTCTGTCACCTTTGAATGTGGCTATACATAAATATAACATTACATAAAATATCATAATTTATATAAGGGATCATTTACATGTAAAGCAGAAATCAAAGCAAGGGGGAATTTCCACCTGGATTTCCTTCTTTTTGTTTTATTTAAAACAAGAGCAGTTATTCTATCAGTATATTTATAACTGTACTGCTATTATCAGATTCTGTTGGTGGAGCTCATTATAAGCGCGAGTCCTAGTTTGGGCATACGATGGTAGACTTATTTTCATTGAAATAATACAGATGAGTTTGGACCAAGGTGGGCAATCTGGCTGGACTACTGAGGAGATGCCTGCTGTGCTCTCCATTGACTAGGCCATGGGCACAGACTCATCCAGTATTTTAAGGGATTAGTGGTCAGAGTCAAGTTGAGGAAGACATTGCTACGCTTCTGTTCCATTTCAGTTGTGAGCAGAGTTAAAAAGAACATGCCTGGAAGGTTCATGATATAGTTCAGATTATTTATTTAACTTTATTTTGTTAGGATCTAATATGTTTTGGTCAAAATTAAAAAGATCTTCCAGTGAAGACTTCAATTTTTGGTTAAAAGCTCAAATGAGCACACTACCCTTGAAAGCAGAAAGATGGACTGTTTCTTAAATAAATAGCGAATAATATTCAGTTTTGGAAAATTTCACATTTTTTGAAATATTTGTTTTTACTTAAAAAATATATCAAGTAGATTATCCTCTACTTTCTGCAATGGATGAAACATATCTAGAGTTGGTAAAGAATAAAATTATCTTAGACTGAGTCATTTATATCAGTTTGGTCTTTTTAAGAGAGTCTAGTAGTATCTTATTCTCAATGTATTAAAAGACAGTAATATTTTAGAAGTCTTAGGTTCAAGCTACTAAATATTCTGAATGTATACTGAAGTATGCTACTTAATCAAGTCACATAAAATTCTTTCTCTAGTTATCAATGTTATGAGGAAATGTTACCTTTTTTCTTGTTGAAAAAACTCATACAAGTACCTTTCCACTCAATAGCATCATGCAGTGTTGATCAGCAGAGTCATATATTCATGCTTATTTTTCCCAGAGCCCACGGAAATGTCATATGCTGAGTGGCTTCAATTTGATCGTATTTGTATGTGTGCTATTTATTTCCTTTAACACTGAATTAAGAACAGTAGGCCAAAACCTGTTCTTTGAAAAGGCTATTTATGGAAAGGCATTCAGGAGAAATTATTTATTCATTTAGTAATGCTCTTCCTTGCTACTGTATACATAGCTGATACCAATCAGTACTGGTCCCATTGTATCTTTTTTCAGTCTACATTCCAGTTCATGGAATTTTAGCATGACTGATGGAAGGTGGGCAGGGAAGGCCTCTCTTATAAGAGATATATAGCGGAGACTTAAAGCAAGTGAAGGACTAGGGTATTCACATATCTCGAGGAAAAACAGAGGAAGTAATCAGAATAAAGAGGCTAAATAAGTATGTGCTTGACTTGTTCATGGGACGGATTTGGGGTCAGAGTAGATGGAGGGGCAAGGTAGGAGATCAAGTCAGAGAGGCAATGGGGGTCAGATTGTAGGGTTTGTGAACCATGGTGAGCAGTTGAGATTTTATTCTCAATGTAAAGGGAAACTTGTTGGGGAGGGCTTTGAAGAGGAGTCACATAAACTGACTTACATTTATAAAAGTTCGCTCTAGCTGTTGTGTGGAGAATGATATGTAGGAGGCATGGATGGAAGCAATGTGGTACTTTAGAAGTCTGATGGCCTTGTCTAACTTAGAGTTGACAGTGGCTTGGTCCAGGGCATTGGTTTCCAATCTGAAGTGGTTTAGCTTTGGAATCCCTTGGAAGAGTTATTAAAACAACACACGTTACTGGGCTCCATCCTCAGAGCTGTGATTCAGTGAGTCTGGCAGGGCCAAAGAATTAAATTGGTAGCAAATTCCTGGGTAATGCTGATACTGCTGGCCTGGGGACCATACTTTGAGAAGTATTCAGTGGTGGTTAGTGGAGAAAGTGGTAAGACGTGGTTAGATTCTGGATATATTTAAAAAGTAAAGCCAGAAATATTAAATGACTGGATGTGTAGGATTTGAGAAAAGAGTCAAAGATAATTCCAAGGTTGGTTTTGTTTTTTTTTAATGCTGTTTTTATGTTTGTTTTTGCATAAGAAACTGAAGAAGGGAGTTGAAAGAGAAGCAGATTTTATTTTGGAGATTGAATCAAAGCATCTAGTATTGGATATATGAAGGTTTGAGACACTTACTTGATTTCCAAACCCAGGTATTCGATAGGGGCTTAAAAATATGTCTGATATTCAGTTGATAAGTTAAGATACAAGGAGTCTAAAACAGGTGAACGGCATTTAAAGCCGTGTGGCTGCATGAGACTACCTAGAGACTGAGTGAAGAAGAGTGTGAAGAGAAGAAGCTTGCAGACTGAGACCTGGGACATGCCCATTTCTGGAGATCAGGAAAATGAGGAAGATCTAGCAAAAAATAAATCCAGTAAGGAGTGACTAGGCAGAATAAAAACAAATGAATGATATCCTGGAAGCTAAGAGGTAAAAGGAAAAACAAATGGAGAAAGAAGTGGGATTTATCAACTGTGTCAAATCCTGTTGATGGATCAAATCAGATGAGAATCTATAATTGCCCAGTGGATTAGGCATGATGGAGGTCATCGATAGCTTTATTAGGTGTAATTATCTTGGAGCGAAGGAACAAAAGTCTGTTTGGGATGAGTTTAAGAGAGCATGAGATGAGTAAAAATAGCAAATGTAGGTGGTACTTTCAAGTTTTGCTGTAAAGGAGAAAAAAATAGGGAAATGGTTTAAGAGGGATATGGGTCAAGGAAGAGTTTTTTAAAAAAATATTTGGGATACTCCACCATATTTACGTGGGGGGCTCAAGATATAATCACAGAGCAGGTGACCGAGATGGGGTAGAGGACAAGATTACCAGAAATGAGGAGGTCACTGAACTTAGAGGGCAGGATATTTTTAGGACAACTTATGTGGTTATTGAAACAACCAAGAATGACAGAAGCAGTGGTAGAATGAGGCCAAGAGCCAAAATCTTCTGGGAATGGACAAGAGTGACTCTGAGGTCTGTAGTTAATGCGATAACGAAACGTCAGTAGTGTTATGATCTGATGGCATGAGCCTTTGGGAGGATTTATGAAGATTTTAGGAAATGACAGCGGCCCCACATCTTCGAGTTTGGAAAAAAAATAGCAACCATTAAATTAGGTTGTTGGTAGGAGACAGCAGGATTTTGTTTGGAGCAAGAGGTAAAGTGACTATTTAGAGAGGTGTTATGATAGAAGGCATTTTGCTGATGGCAGGTCATTACTCTGAAGTCCAAGAGTTTTAGTGTGTGTGGAGAGGGTGGCTGGTCCATATCATTTACAGAGCTGCATGGAGCTGAGAGTCGAATTGAAGAGAGATGGCCTGGGATTCCAGCACTTCCGTGGTGGCTAAGTAAATAGGAATGTAAGGCATAATGTTAGGTGAGGCGGCATCAGCAAGAGCCCCGCTTCTGTCATGTGGTCTTTGTAACAGTGAACACTCAGTCCCACATCTTATGGTTCCACGTGGAGAAATCTTGGCCTTTCTCATGACACCGTATGTATTCCTATTCCTATTGGGAATGATACGACCATATGATTTGTGAATCTGGAAGAAGAAAGTGGGTATGTTAAGCTCAGTTACATTTTCTCTTCTTTATATCTGTCTCTCCACAGGAGAGTTGCACTCTATTCTGGCCTTGCAGCAATGACCTTGCCTTTGTCAAGGGAGACCTATGGCTGTCCACTTGTGGAATAAGAGGAGTGATAAGTTTATTCAGGAGACTGCTCAGTCTAAAGCCAACAATTCCAACCCAGCTTTTTCAATAATAGCTTTGATAATTTGTCCCCCCAGTTTTTGACTCAGGTGGGAAAGGAGAATGTTGCACCAGCCTGAGATACTTTTCTTTCTACCCATTTTCAAGTCTGTTCCTTAGCCTTGTGCTGATTCTGTACTAAGTTATTAATTGTCCATCAAATAAATCCCCATTTGCTTATTATAGATAGAGTCAGTTTCAGTTGCTTTAAACCAAGCACCATAACCTGTACAATCATTTAGTCCTTGTTCGAGACAGACTTCATTGCTTTGCCAGAAAGGTTGTCTGTCATGCTTTGCTTAAAAATAGCTAAAACGGCAGCAGTGTTACTCTTTGACATTTCTTTACAGACAGTGCACAGGAAAATGAATCACCAGTCTAGGAAAACCCAATTTTCAGATAATTATCATTGCACTTTGTATTCCCACTCTGCTGTTTTGACTCTTTATGCTAAATCCTTATACTCGGAGATTCACTTGACTGAGCATGTACAGATTCACTTTCTGTAGTCTATCTGGAGTCAAGTTCAACTATGTTTATGACATTTTTATGTTTTACTTTTTACATTACAGTTTCAACTTATATTTATTCATCCATGCACAGTATTAGAGCCATTGTTCCATTTTGGGGAATTGGTGGCATAATGATAGACTACAGTACCAGCAGAAGTATAAATTTAACAACTGTAAACAACTACATAGAAATGCGAATACATTGGCTCAGACTGACTCTATGCTGTCAACAAATATCTGCCAAAATAAACAGACCGATGTTGTCTTCGAAGCACTTCTATGCTTCAAAAACGACCCCAAAACTCAGCGTCTTAAAACAACACCACAAACTACATCTCATCATTCTATGAGTCGGAATTCAGGCAGGGCCTCGCTGATTAATTTTTCTTCTTCTCATGGCATTGACTGGGATCCCTCAGTGCTATTCAGTGCTAATAGCTAGGTTGAGCTGGGAACCCCAAGACGTTTCACTCACATGTGTGGTGCTTTAGTGGGAATGACTGAAAGCTTGGGATCAGCTGGGGACCCCTCTCTTTCCAGGTAGTCATAGGGCCTCTCCTTGTGGAGTATGAAACATGATAGGTAGATTTCTAACATAGTGGCTTAGAGATCCAAGAGTGACTGTTCCAAAAGACAAAGGTGGAAGCTTTAAGGTTTATTGTAACACAGACTGGGTCCCAGAAAGTCACTTTTATGTTCTGTTGACAAAGAAAGTCCCAAAGGACAGGCTGGCTTTAAAGGCAGGAGAATTATACTATCTCTCAGTGGCAGAAATGCCAAATGTGTCATGTTTCATCTTTAACCCACACAGTGAAATTTATTAAATGAATGTGAAAAACATTGTTCCATTGATTTTGCCTTTGAAATGAATCGCCTGTGGACCCTTTGTTAGACCTCTTGAGACCACCAGTGCTCCATGGGCTATATTTTGAGAAAAGATTTGTCTAGAAAATAAGGGTGGTCCTAAAGGACTCCTAAAACTCCTTAGTACAAGTGCTAATTAAAAATATATAGTATGATCTCCAGCCCTATTAGAGAGGCAGTATAGCATAATCATTAGTGTGGTTTCTGGAGGTATACTGCCTGGAGTTCAAAGCCAGGTGCTAAGATTATTAGTTGTATCATATGGACAAATGTCTTAATTTGTCTCTTTTCTATTTCTCATTTTCTTCCAGTCTGTCTGGAGATGATAATATCTTCCATTTCACCAGGCTGTTTTGAGAATTAAATGAGGAAATGGAAGTAAAGTATTTAGCATGGTGCATGGCACACGGTTTCACTCAATGCATGTTACTTACAACGATTAATATTGATAAGTTTACTCAGGCTCCTGAGTCTCACTGGTATTGGACATTTCTTTAAGAATAACAGATATTTAGGGAATGAGCTATTGAAAATGTGTGAATCTGTGCTTTTCAATGATTCTTTTATGATACTAGTTAGATATTGTTCTCTTGATTTAGCAGAAAACTGAGGACCCAGAGAGAGGATACAGGGATTCTTGGGCCAATAGAATAGTATAGAGAGATAAATATAATGAGTCAATATATAAAGAAAAAAATCAAAACCAAGTAAAAACAAAGCCTACTCTTGTTTCTGGCAGATTCTTTCTATGCCCTTCTTTTCTTCTTTCAACATGAATTCAGTCATGGACTTTTTTCTGTACTGGATACTTGGAGCATAGCATGGGTAGTAAAAAAAATCCCATATTAAGATCTCCAAGCTTTCATTCTAGAGTTTGTTATATCATTTTGGTTTAGATTTGGCTCTGTGTGTGCAGGAATCTATACAAATACTAGCTTAAGAAAGATAAAAAATTCTTTCCGTCTGACATAGGGTGAAGGAATCGTCAGTCCAGGGCTAGTTTAGCAGCTTGTTGTTTATGGCCCCAGCTTCCTTTCATCCCGTGATCTGTCACGTGTAACCTCCATTCCTAAGGACAGGGTTCAGGATGACTTTTGGAACTCTAGCCATTACATCTGCTCTTTGGCCATCAGCAAAGAGGAAGGGAGGAGAGAACAGTATGCCTCTCACTTTAAGAATACTTTCTGGAAGATTCAAATGACTTTTTTTTTTTTTTGTTTTTACAAGCCTCTGAGGTTCTTTCTGGCTCCTAATATATGGTGTCTAGCTACACCGATTCTCCAATTCTCGGACATCAGGTTTCCTAAAATTTAATTTAATCCTGTCAATACATACTTGGAGTTACCGTTGGATCCCACAAGACTGCCCCTACTTCAGATGCCAGCTACAAATGGGGTACCTAGGCTACCCACACTTCTGTCTGGCTGATGAAAAATTTTTAGATTCTACATATTCCCTTCAGATTTGATAATTAGCTAGAATGAGTCACAGAACCTAGGAAAACACTTTGTTTATATTAATTGGTTTATTGTAAAACATATAAATAAACAGCCAGATGAAAAAATACATAAGGTGAGCTCAGGAAGGGTTTTACATGCAGGAGCCTTTGTCTCCAAGGAGTTGGAGTATATCAACTTCCTAGCTGGAAAGTGTTCACCCGGGAGATCCCCAATTCATTGTTTAAGTGTTTTTATAGATTTCAGTCTTCTTTCCTCTCCCCATCTCTCTTCTTCTAGAAGGTCTCCATGATGCTGGAAATTCACATTTGTTTTTTCTGTTGACTACCCTTAACCTGACGGTATCTTAGGGCCCCACCCTAAGTCATTAGCATAAACTCAAGTGTGGTCAAAATAACAAGACACTCCTATAATTCAAGAAATTCTGATTTTTTTTTAATGTACAGCAAGCTCATTTAGTCACTTGGCTTCACCTAGTTATTGGAGCATCTTAGGAATGTGGCCGTGGGGATCTTATTACCAAGGATGAGGGAAAGAATGGATAATGGGGGACAATTTCCCTGTTCTTTCTTGAATGGGTTTTCCATTCATTGATGAACGCCTCGGGCAGTCAGCTTTTATGCTTTAGCATAGCCTTGGGTTCCATTGGAATGGTTTTCGCACTGTTGACATTAGCCTCACAGTTGCTATAGTCCTGAACATTGCTAATTAGTCTGGACTCCCATCTGGGATGTTGCCCCTTATTCAATTGCTATCATTCCGTTTTTTTTTTTTTTTTTTTCTTCCAGGCCGTAAGCCCTGCAGATAGGGACCATGTGCAGTTCTAAAGATTTTGCCTACTTCCTTGACATTTTTATTGAATGTTCATTTTGTCTAAACATTTGTCTAAATATTCAACATTACTCATAATAAAATAACTCATCTTGATCCCCTACTTCTAATTAAACAAAATAAATATGTTACTTTTGGAGAACTATCCTTCAACTTTCAACACTTTTGCCTTGTTTTTGAATTTTGCTTTTTATCTCTGTTGCTTTTTAATTTACTTCTGATGTGCTTTTTTTTTTTTTATCTTTTAAACTCATGCTTAACTTGTTAAAAAATTTCTGAATTTCTATACCATACTAATTTAATTATTTCATCCGAAGCCCGATAAGAGTCTAACTTCATTTAAACCACAAATTTTCATTAGTTTCTCTGCAATTTTCTTATCTCAGATTTTTCTGAATTCCATGACAGGTGATATATCTCAAGATCCTCCCCAAAGGTACATATTTCAGGCTTATTTCAAAAATACCTTTTTGCTGGACTCTGTATTTTAGGCACCAATGATTTATTACCTTCTTTGCTCTCAGTTTTACCAGTGAGCGCATGTTTTTTTTTAATATGAAACTGGATGCTCTGGACTCTTTCAATTATTACTGAATCTTGTCATTGTTTTCTTATTGAAATGATGTGTCTTTTGAGAAATTGAACTATCTAGACTTAAAAAGTTAAAAAGGTTAAGTTTTGATAGAATGTATATAGTAAAAAAAAAAAATCCTCTATTTTGTGTTAAAAGGAATTGTGACTATTCTAGACTTAAAATAACCTTTGAGTCTCCAACATTACACAGGCAAGAAGACTTTCAATGTTCTTTACAGCTGTGGTCAAGTTAAAAAATGGAGCTGAAAGGACATACTATAGAGCTAAGAGTCATGGAGAACAATAGGTTGTAGTGAAAAAACCAGAGCCTAATAGGAAACATTTGTTACTCTCAGAGAAAACACCCTGATGACAAAAATCTTCCCACTAGGATTTCAGAACTTCTGTGGACCAAAGGCTGCTGTGTGTCTTGTGTTATTCTCTTTTCTTTTTAAAAAAATTATTTTAATTTTCCTAGCTTTATTGAGATATAATTGACATATAACATTGTACAAGTTTAAGGTGTACAACATGTTAATTTGATATATGTATGTATTGCAAAATGATTACCACAATAAGGTTAGTTAACATCCATTACTTCACATAGTTATCATTTTGTGTATATGGTGAGAACTTTTAAGGTTGACTCTTTTAGCAGCTTTGAAGTGTACAATAAAGTATCGTTAATATAGTCACCTTGCTGTATTTTAGATCTCCAGAATTTACTCATCTTATAACTGGAAGTTTGTACCCTTTGATCTCCTTCACCCATTTCCCCTTACCCCTAGCAACCACCAATTTATTCTCTGTTTCTACGAGTTCTTTTTTCTTAGATTCCACATTTAAGTGAGATTAAAGAGTACTATCTCTGTCAGACATATTTCACTTAGCATAGTGCTCTCAAGTTTCATTCATGTTGTTATGAATGGCAGAATTTCCTTTTTATGGCTGAATAATATTCTATTATGTATATATTCATATTCCTATATATATGTATATATACATGTATATATGTATATATATGTATATATACATGTATATATACATATATATATATATATCAAATCACATTTTCTTTATTCATTCATCTGTCAGCAGACATTTAGGTGGTTTCCATGTCTTGGCTATGGTAAATAATGCTACAATAAACTTGGGAGTGCAGATATCTCTTTGATATCATTTCTTTTGTGTGTATATATACCCAGAAGTTGAATTCTGGATCACATGGTAGTTTTCTTTTAGTATTTTTAGTATTTTTAGTATTCTTCCTCTTTTCTGATGAGAAATCTTTGTTGCCCTTATACCATTATTGCCCTACCATCGTGTTTTAATTGTGTGGTCATCAGATAACTTGTATTTTCCCTGGATCAAGAGGAGTTACATTTGTATTTGATGTTGAGATTATCATAAGATCCTTAACTTTGTTACCTCCAATCTGAACTGATTGGGTCTTTTGTATTTTTGACTTAGAGAGAGGCTCATTTCTTTTAGATGCTGAAAGGAAGTCATCAGATATTCATGGGTAAGATGGTGGATTGTGGTAGATTGTGTTATTGACTCCGGTTATTTGCTGACTTCCTTGAAAAAGAATTTTACATATCTGCCATTTGCAATGAAAATTGTAGTGCCTCTAATTTGTAGTGCCTATGGGAGGTGTACTCTTTCTTGTTACATTAATGCAAAGTTTTTTTCAATGAGACTTTTAGTTTGTAGAATGTAAGTGCAGGAGAGTTTAGAATAAAAAAGACATGTAGTAGAGAAGCAGCAGACTTGCAGCTGACAAATAACATAGGTGAGGAAAAAAAACTTTGTTGTTGCAAGCCACTAAAATTTTGAGTTGTTTGTTACTACAGCATAGCATAGCAAAAACTGATTAACGTATGATCAGATTTATGTTTTTGAAAGAACACTCTAGTTGCCATGTGGGAAGTGAATTAAAGTGATAAAAGAATAAAGTTAGAAAAAAAGTTAGAAAATAATTTCAGTATTCTGAGAGAGATGATAGTCCCTTGGAATTGGGTAGTAGTGGTGGAATCAAAGAGGGAGAATAAATAGGACTGAGTGATTGATTGTATGTGATATGAAAAATGTGTCAGAAATTAATTTTAGGTTTTTAGTAGTAATAGCTGGAAGGATGGTGGTGAACAGGAAACAATGAAAGAAGAATAGACATGGGGCAGGAGAAGCAGTTATAAAGACTAAAGTTTAGTTCTAGGTATCTATGAGATGTCTTAACGTAAAAGTTGAGTTAGGAGGTGGGTTGCATGAGATGAGCTCAGAATAGAGGTTTCAGATGAAGATAAATCATTGGAATTCATCAGCATTTATATGGAGACCATAAGAGTTGTTGAGATATCTAAGAAAGAGAATGTAGAATGAGAAATTAAGATAGCCTATGAAAAGGTCCTGAGAAACTCTAACACTTAAATATCAGTAGATAAGTGCCTTTTTAAAGTGAATGAGAATTAAAAAAAAGAAAATGATGGTTTCTTGAAGAAATGGCTGATTCTAGGAAAGGCAGGACATATACAAGGTAAACCTGGAGTGTTTTATAATACTATAAAGTACATGTTGAATAAAAAACCAAACAAACTCCAAGTGATGAGAATATGTCAAATGTACACAGGAGTCAACTGAAAGAGTTCCTAATGGCCAAAGCTAGGAATTTGAGCATTAAAATTAGTACAGTAGTATAATCCAAACTATAAAATAAATATCCATGAGTCCATACTAACAAATAAATGATTGAATAAATAGATGGGGCAGAAGAGGCAACTTTCCTGTGCAGAATTAAAGATAATTTAGGTACTAAATTACCAAAGAATAAAGAGAGATTGTAAAGAGAGGATAAAGAATAACTTTTCAGCAGAGAAACTTGACAAACACTACATTAGCCAGGTGATTAGATCAACATCTAAAGATAAGTCATGTCGACAGTGTATACATTTGCTATGATTTAATGAAAATGACACTTTACCTCTCTCATCGTCTTCCCTAGAACACATGACCCCAATCTCATTATGAGAAAAACATCAGACACATCCAAATAGAGGGACAGTCTAAAAAATACTCAACAGTACTTCTCAAAACTGTCAAGGTCATCAAAAACAAGGAAAATCTGATAACTTGTCCTAGTCTAGAGAACTTGTGCTGACTAAATAAATGTATATAGTATCCTGGAAAGGAAGAAGGACATTAGGTAAAAACTAAGGAAATCTGAGTAAAGAATGGACTTTAGTTAATAATAATGTATCAATATTGGTTTATTAATTATAACAAATTTACTCTGTTAATAGTAAGGGAAACTGGATATGTGGTATATGAGAAATTTCTGTACTATCTCTGCAACTTTTATATAAATCTTAAACTTATAAAATTTATTTTAAAAAAGCTGTCCAACAAACATAATAAATGAGAAAGATTAAAACCAAGCTATAAAATCCAAGTGATCCTAAAAATTGTAAGTGATAAATTTTCTTCCTAAAGATTATCAATGATCAACTAAGTTGATGAAAAATTGTTCTTTAGATTTAGTAACATGGTTACCATGACCTGAACCAGAGTA
>NW_006434709.1:14647375-14691088 GCF_000325575.1 Pteropus alecto
GGGGAGGGGGCGGGGGGTGGTGGTTCGGGTAGAAGCCAGACTGGAGTAGATTGAAGAGTAAATGTTTTCTGAAGGCAAAAAGACATTGTAGGAGACATTGTCAAGAAAGGTGACAGAGGATTGGAGCAAGAGATAGTAGGAGGGCTGTAGGATTCAGGAAGAGTGAATCCCCCCTCCATTTTTCTTTTTTTTTGTAAACCCAAGATGGGTGGGAAGGTAGGTGAGAAGTATACAGTAAAAAGTAAAATCTGAAAATATAGGAAAGTAGAAATTCAATCAATGGAGTAATGAGTAGGCTCAAGAGCACACCCGGACAGATTAGCCTTTAATAGGAGTCTGGGCATACCCTCCATTACAACAGAAGACGGGAATGAAGGATAGATCCTAAAAGCGGGGGTTCTAGTGGAGATGATAACTCTAGATTAATGGTGTGCCTTCCTATTATAGATTGAATTATATCCTCCCCCCAAAAATGTTGAAGTCCAGTATCTGTGAATGTGACTTTATTTGGACATAGGATCTTTGTAGATAGTTAAGTTAGGATGAGACCATTAGGGAAGGCCCTAATCTCATATGACTGTGTCCTTATAAAAAGAGGACATTTGGACAGAGACATATACACAAGGAGGATGCCATGTGAAGATGAAGACAGAGATTGGGGTGATGCATCTACAAGCCAAGGAGCACTAAAGATTGCCAGAAAATCACTAGAAACTAGGAGAGAGGCGTGGAACAAATTCTTTCACAGCCCTCAGAATGAACCAAACTTTCTGATACCTTAATCTCAGACTTCTGGCCTCCAGAGCTATGAGGCTAGAAATTTCTGTTGTTAATGAGCCCAGTTTGTGGTACTTTGTTATCACAGTTTTAGCAAAATAATACACTGTCTAATGACTTTCATTTTCTTTGTGAAACATTTGGCACAAACATCCTCTGAAAGTAAAAGGGATGGGGATGGAGGTGAGAGTGGAGCTGGAGATTTAAAGAGAAAGTAGAGGGAATATAGGAAAATCAGTATTAGATTTCTTTAATAAAATGCTTGAATAAAACTTTTTATTAATCCAAACTACCTTTCTCTTAAAAATTGATGGGACTGTGTGAAATTTTAAATTTATATTTTTATCACTCTAATATTTATATTTCATTGTAACAATGTGGGGTTTAAAACGATCTGGTGGTTAATTTTCCATATTAGCTTGGTTGGGCTATCGTGCCCAGATGGTTGGTCAAAGATTATTTTGAATATGTCTGTGAAGATATTTTTTGGATGAGATTAACATTTAGATTGGTGGCTTTAAGTAAAGCAGATTATTCTCTGTATTGTGAGTGGGCCTCAACCAATCAGGTGAAGGTCTTAGTAGAACTGAGACTGACATTCCCTGAGCAAGAAAGAATTCTGCCAGCAGATTCCCTTTGCGCTTGATGTACAACTCTTCCCTGGGTCTCCAGACTACAGGTCTACCCTTAAGATTTTAGATTTACCAAGCCACCACAATTATTGATTTTCAGATAACAGAAAGTTGCCACAAAAAAAAAATTCTAATAATTTTCAAAAATGTACTACATATAAAAATATAAGAAATATAATTTAATCTTTTTATTATGAAAAAAATTTTAGCTGTCATTATCATACTCATATTGATGACCTTGAAAAGAGAAAAATGTTAACTGCTCAAAACTCAAAGATAGCAGTTGAATACAATTTCATTTTTATTGTTTCAGCTGTCATTTTTCATTCCAGGTGAGAGAAGTGACAGCTATAACTCTGGCAATCACCAATAGGTTCATTCTAATTTGTTCTGTGTTAAGAAACTAGACCAGGTTAGTTAGTTCTATACTGTACAATACAGTAAGCAGGTCCTCTAACTCTTTTACAGCAAATTTCACACTGCATTCTAGTTAGTTACAAATGTATCTTTCTCCTTATTATCATCTCTGCTGCCACCAGTGTGTGCTTCTTGAGAGTAGAGAAACTTTCCCTCAATGAATGTGTGTTCGATACATGAAATAAGTCCAGTGGTAAAGTGTATATCATGACTTTTTCTCCTATGAGGTGCTCTAGGTTGATTTCTGTTAATCCTTTCTCTTTTTTTGCCTCTGCCTTGCTGTAGCACAGAAGGGAATTCTTAGTCCAGGAGTATTTCTTCATACTTATTTCCCTTTTTTAACTGGCCTGGTCATTTTTGACAAAAAGTTCTAAAATTTAATGAAGTTACTCCTTCAAAACATTAGGGATTCATAATCATGGGAGCCAATTTTTTGAAATCAATCAGTCTTTCTCTATCCTGTTTAATTTCTCTGGAGTACCCTACTTTAACAAACAGGCATAGTTTACTCTCTATTATTTGTAAACACATTATTATAGTTTTTGAAGAAAGTAATTTATACTAGATATTAAAAATTCAAATAATACAAAGAAGTAAAAGCAGATTGTAAAAATCATCCCAAATATTACAACTATGTGTTAACCATTGTTCCTATTTTGATGAACATCTTTTTAGAAATTTCTTTCCACATTCTTTATGATCTACTTTTTTTCAGTCATGATATATCATGAGCTCCTTTCTATGACAATACATATAGGCAATTTAAAATAAAGCATAGCATTTCATGAACATGTAAGTTCTTTTCAATTTTTGATAGTGTATGCATGAAGGGCTACTATGAAATTCTATCCTCTAAAATTACATTTTCCTCTTCTGTGATTTCTCCTCATACCGAAGTTTCTTTAGTGGGATTTCTGGATAAGATTAGTTTTGAAATGAGAAAATTCAGGGTCAGAAAGATTTTTCAGGTGTCACAAAAAGAATATAGGCTTGGTTAGAACTCACAGCCAAGGTCTCTCAAGTTTTTTGTCTAGACTACTAAGTAGTTTTTTCTTAATGCATGTCTCACTGGAAAAGTTCCATTCACTGTAGCAAATTTATATAGTCTACTGAGACTATAGCTTTGACAGAGCCTCGAATTTTATTTACTGTAATTACCTACTAGAAGAGAGAGTTAAATCTGTTGGTGGAGTGGTTTCCTACAGCATTTTTATTTATATTTAAAAAGATGATAGAAATCCTATGAGCTACGTTTAGGCTGAATACATGTGGAGAGACTGGGTAACTGCCTTTTGATCATTTTAATGACAACCTATATACAGAAACATAGATGCAATCACCAGTGCCTACTGTTGGGAAGTAGAATTTTGTGAAACAACAACATTCATATGGAGAAAGGCAATAGAGTCTGTAAAGAAAACAATAGATACATGTAAAGCGAATGAGTAAATTTTCTGTCTTTCTTTCTTTATTAAGGTTTTAAATAGAATACCTTGCATTTGATTCAACCAGATAATCAACATGTTTAAAAATGTTAATCTTCCTAAGTACTTTTATTCCTCTAAATGAAATGATCTAGGTACCCAGCCATCAACTTACATAGTAGGTATTCAATAAATATTTTTGAAGGAAGAAAGTGATGAATATGGTAAGGCTGAGTTATTAATATTCATTTATATTAGTAACATGAAGATATTGGTCTTTCTTGTAATTGAGAGTTTAGTACTAAGCATATGTTTATCCCTCCCCTAGGAGGTAAAACTAGAGTGAGTTCACAGACTGGCATTATTCCATATGGTACCCACTAGCCACATGTGGCTCTTTAAGTTAATTAAAACTTAAAATTCAGTTTCTCTGTCACAACAGCTACATTTTAAGGCTCTGTAGCACCACAGGGCTAGTGGCTACTGTACTGAACAGCACAGATATCAGGCATTTCCATTTCAGAAAGTTCTATTAGATAAGGCTATCCAGGCTATGCTCAATCATTAAAAATTTCTTTATATAGAAAATGAAAAGGAATCTTGAAAAAGCTATATCAACACAGTTATTGACAATGAGCTGTTTTTTTTTTTTTTTTTTTAAATTAAATAAGCTGCTGTTGCTGAGGCTGTATGTGTTTACACATGTGATTGATCTTTAGATCTGGAAAATTTTGTTTAATTTCCACAATTTATATTAATCTACCTATGCTTGTTAACATTTTTCTCTTTTATCCAGCCAGGTTCTTCCCGTAAGTGACCATGTACAGTAAATACCCTTTAATTTCTGCTGCCACCTACTCCCTCCAAGAGTCCAGTAAAATCACAGAAGACGCTGAGCTCTTTAATATCATGGGAATCCAGAATCTGAGTTCATGAGGCCCGTTCTAATCCTCTATTATAGTCTTTTACAATTATAATCCTCTATTATATAGTCTTTTACAATTACCAAATTTGAAATGTGGCTTATTTATACAGGTATTAAAAAATGTCTCCTCCACCCTGGATTAAACATTTTAAATGAAAGATTTGAGTATAATTGTCATAGTAAAAAAAAAAAAAATCCAAAAGTGTAAGTTTATTTGACAGATACTTTCTCCCT
The DNA here is from genome assembly GCF_000325575.1 of Pteropus alecto. Classification (NCBI taxonomy): domain Eukaryota; kingdom Metazoa; phylum Chordata; class Mammalia; order Chiroptera; family Pteropodidae; genus Pteropus; species Pteropus alecto. The sequence continues at coordinate 14,651,785 of NW_006434709.1, forward strand.
AATTATAGATGTGAATGAGCAGTGGACTTCTAACCAGATGCCCAGCACTGTCACTGCATTCAGGTAGACAGCTACCATCTTCTTTGTCCAAGATAGCTTCTCCTTTATTATTCTTTCTCATATCAAGAAAAAGATACAGTTGTAGTAGTAAAAGTAATTTATGATAAAATTTTCTGTCCATAAGAGAAAATAAAATCCAAAAAGCCTTCTGAATTAATTCATAGGAGAGTTCATGTTTTATGGTTGACATGTTTTTTTCCTTTCTCTTCCCAAATTTTCAGCACAATGAGGTCATTCATACTAAATGTATGAAGAGAAACAATTTTAATTCTTATATACTTTATATTTTGTTTGAGCTCAAACAAAACACATGCCATTTGTCAAGGGATAAAAAACTAAGGTAATTAACATTAACTTGCTCTATAAACAAGTAGTAATTAAAAAACTTCTTTACCTAAATTAGTTTACTTTTTAGGTTGAAATACTCTTTCAGCTATTCATATTTCTTCGTGGAATTTTTCAAAAAGTAACTTTAAGAAGAGTTAATGAATTTAAGAAAGCTTTACCTTTACTGGGAACCATTTTATTTTGCTGCCAAGTTTATTTTCCAGTTTGAATTAGAGACAACCAAAATGAATATTGAAATGGTCACTGATTTTGCCAAAGTCATTTGTCAGAATTATTTTCTTTTTGGGACTTGAGCTTATTCCCTGCACAAAGTCCTGAATAAAATTAGGCAAAGAGTGGACGTGTTATTTTTTTCACTCTAAATTTGTCTCTTATACAAACAGGAGTTGGGTATGCTCAGATGGACATTGATTTCCCAGGATACTCTTTGCAAAGCTCCACCTGCTATAGTGGAAAGAGCGTAGCCTTGAAATCAGAGACCTGTTTTGCTTTTTACTGGCTGATCAACCTTGCATAAATTATTTAATTTCTCTGAGCTTCATTTCTTTCAAAAATAGGGATGGTATATTTACCTTGTAGGCCTGGTGAGAGGATTGTGCATAATAAATAGAACACATCTGAACAGCATCTGGCCGGTGAAATGTGCTCAGTAATGTTGCTATTTTTAAAAAAGATTAACTTTATACAGTGACATCGAGGCTTTAGTCATGCAAAAGATAAAAATTTCCCCAAAGATTTCTTTTTAAAAATTTGAAATACTTTCATTATGGTGGCAGGAAAAATGGTTAGAGGCACACAGAAGCATCGTTTTTCTTTGTCCCTTTCCAAGTACCTAAAGCTAATGTTTTAAGCTTGGAAGAAGAGTTAGTGAGTGATGCATTAGGATGCTATCTACATATATATCTATTGTGGAAAAGGCCAATGTGTTAATTTAAATGAGATCCTGTATAGTGATTACAGTCATTCTTACATGAAAATATTGACTGATTCTGGCTCCTGGCTGACAAGTGAAATTTGGGTACATTAATATAAATTGATGACCACTGAGAATTGAATCAAAAAGTATAGGAGTTTTACTTAAGAAAAATGATTAAAGTTGAGCAAAGTGTAAAGTTATAGCTCTTTGAGAAATACATTTTATATAAAGGTTAATAATTTTGAAACAACTATACATATATAGTGGAACCGAACAATTAAATAAGTGGCTGGTGCATGGTTTCTCTGTTGGAGTGGGAGATTGCAGACAAGCAATGGGAAAAAGGCTAGAATGGCACAGGTGTTCATGGATTAGAGTTGGAGACATTAGAATAAACTCATGTTTTTGCTTACTACAGATGCATATGGACAGATATTTATAAATATGTATGTATACAATTTAATATATACGCATACATTCCCTTGCTCTGTCAGCTGAGGGGCCCTTGAAGCAATGACACTCTAGTAGTAATGAGCATACTCAGTGCCTAGATCTTAGTTTTAAATATCATTTTCCAATAAAAAGCATCAGGACTTCTTAGAGAAATGGCTGATTCTAAGGTTGGTAAAGGACTATATAAGATGAGCCTGGAATAACTTGTAGTACTAGAAAGTAAAGAATGCTCAAACAACAAAGTGAAACAGATGAACGAACAAAAAGGCAAAACCACACTGATGGAGGCATGTCAAAGGGTCACAGAAGCCACTTGAAAGAGCTCCCAGTGGCCAAAGCTGAAAGAAATTTAACAGCAAAATAAATAAAGTAGTATATTTCAAAGAAGAAAATAAATATCTCTGAGTCCATACTGATATAAATAAATAATTCAATAAATAAATAGGGGAGAATTGATAAATCTCCATGTATAAGATTTCCAAGGAATTTATGTGGGTAACTGTCCTCAAGATGTGGAGTACAACTCCCCATGCTATAAACATGGGCTGTGCAAAGTGACCTCCTTCCTGAGTAGAGCAAGGAAGTGGGGAAAGTAACTACAACAGAGAAATACGACAAACACTACTTCAGCCAGGTGCTCAAGGTCAGCATCAATAGTGATAAGTCATATTAGTATCGTGTTGTTAGTATGTACTTTTGATATGATGTATGTAAATGGCACTTTACCTCTGTTGCCTTCCTCCCCCAAATCAATAACCCCAGTCTAATTCTGAGAAAAATATCAGACAAATCCAAATAGAGGAACATTCTACGAAATACCCATTCAGTACTCCTCAAATCTGTCAAGGTCATCAAAAACAGAGGAAGTCTGAGAAATTGTCCCAGTCTGGAGAAGCCTAATGATAATATATGGATTTAATTCATAATAATGTAACAGAGCCAGGTCATTACCACCCCATCATATCAAGTAGCTGGCAGCAGTTGGAGAATATAGCTTTCATACTTGAACATACTTGGTAACATTCAATCGATATAAGGCATTTTGTAATTTTTTCTTAAGCTATCTTGACATTTTCTTCAGAATTTTTCAAGTTTTAAAAAGACTAATTTTTGATCCCTTTTGTTCTGAATATTTTAAAATTATAACGATCTCCTTATTTGATAATATATTTTCATGAATTTTTTAATTTTTCAAAATGGTTGAAAACAAACTTCAAAAACCACTGACCATTTTAGTGACTTGCTTACCCTATGTTTTCTTTATAGTTATGTTACACAATTTTGCAAATTAAACACAAACTGAATGTTTGCGTCTCCCTAAAATTCTTATGTTGAAACCTAATTCCTAATGTCATGGTACTTGGAGGTGGGGCTTCTGGGAATTTATTAGGTCATGAGAGCAGCATCCTCGTGAATGAGATTAGTGCCCTTATAAAAGACTCCAGAGGGCTCCCTTACTTCTTCAACCATGTGAGGGCACAGGGAGATGGCAGTAGTCTTTGAACCAGGAAGCAGGTTCTTACCAGACACTGAATATGCTGGTATCTTGTTCTTGGACTTCCCAACATCTAGAACTGTGAGAAATAAATTTCCGTTGTTTATAAGCCATTCATAGCATTCTGTTACAAAAACCCAAATAGGCAGATACCAGACTCTCTAGATGTTCCATTTCAAAATATTTTCAGCCCAATCTTATTTTTTGTTTTGTTCCGTTCTAGCATTATTGAAGAGACTAATTTATTTTAATTAGATAGTCTAAATTTGCCTTGAAGAACAAGAAAAAATTCAATTGCACTGTTAAATAACCTGAATTTAATTGAAAGAAATTTATCAAACACATATGATGCTAGGCATTTGATATGGCACAATGAACATGTCCTTTTCCTCATGGAGCTTCCATTACAATTGGAAACAAGACCTTGAAAACCAATTATAATTCAGATAAGTGTTGTGGGTGGATTTCAAAGGAGCTTAATAACTGAGGGGTAGAGATGAGATGGAATCTAAGCCAGTCTACAGGACTCATCCTTAAGGAAGTAATGACATTTAATCTGAGAATGATAGGCATTAACTAGGTCAGTGGTACTTACCAGGGCTGTTCTGGAAGTTTGTGGGAACATATTAGATTGTCACAGTAATGGGTGTTGCTGCTAGTATTTAGTGTGTAGGTCTAAGGATGACAGATGTATTGCAATGTGTGAGATGCTCCCATACAATAAAGAATGAACTCCTTTTCTATATAATTTTCTAATACCCTACTGAACATTTTCATATAGGTTTATAGCTTATCTGCAAGAATACCATACTGCCTCTATAATTGGTCTTGATTTGTTATCCCTGTTTTATTTAAGATTGTTTTGTTCTTTCTCTCATCATATATAAATAAGTCCACTAACCCTAATACAGGTTTTTGAGTGTCTACCCTTATCTTTGCTCCTTCATTTTCCATATTCTCCCTACTAGCGACCTTTTAAACTCAGAATTACCAATGGCAGGAGGAAATAGCAGATTAGGTCATGATGGCTTCCAATATAGCCGTGCTCAAGCATTTACATATAGAAATATATAATTACTTTCATGTTGTTTATCTTTATATTAGATCTTAGACACATACTGTATTGAAGATTTTAAATTAATATGTTTAAGAGGATATATACAATTTATGACTTTTGTTCCAGGACAACAATGGAGACATTATAAAATACCTGTTATTTAAAAGGAAAATTAGATCTGATAGTTTTGGGGCTTATCACTATAATTGGGGATGCTTCTACCATGTAGTGTGTGGGAGCAAGCAATGCCGAGTACCTTGTCATACATGAGGTAGTTCTGCATATTAAAGAACAGAGATTTTTAAAATTTCATTGGATATTTATGTAGGCCCTATGGTTTCTCTGCAAGAGTATCATACCTGCACACTCTCTTCTCTTAAAAATCTGTAATTTGCTTCGGCATATTATTCCTATTTCAATTAAGGTTATTTGGCTTGCTCTTTTGTCATATTCAGATAAGTGTTGTGGCTCATTCTACCTTTAGATTTTATTCTCCTGCCTACTGGTAGCCATGCATTTTAATTTTTCTAATCTTCAATGTACAGTGTAGCTTTTGATTTCCTTCTCAAATTCAGACTTACAAATTAAAGTAAGTTTAAGCATTTGAGAGTACTTCATATGTCTCTGGTAGACATGCACAGACATATATATTGAAATACATATTGTTTTTGTAATTTGTACTTTCTATTAATATTCTAATTTATTTTTGAAATAAAAAATGAAATATACAATTTATTCTTAAAATCTGTAAACATCTTGGTACTAAAGGTCTCCAGGAATCTCAGTGAAGAATACTTTAGAACTTCAAATGAGAGAAACAACAAATTGTTCACTTTGCCTTAATTCAAGAATTTAAGAAATCAACTCTCCAAATAATTCAATAGATTATTCAAGTTATACACCTGGATCCAAAATTTCCCCTTGCTCATCTTAGATTAACTGAGGTCCACTCCTCAACTCTGTCTCACCGATAAAGGTATTGTCTGCACACCGCTTAGAACTCAACTGATGGCAGTCCCAGACCCAATAGGAAATTCCGATGTCAGCAGCATATGGCTACTCTGCTAGGAGGGCATCTCACCTTCATGACATCTGTCCATGGTGCTACCTGGACAGAATCATAGCAAGTCATCTCTAGCTCAGTGAAGTAGGAAGTAGTACATGTGTGCATAAATATGCCACATCCTTCAAGAGTCCTCATTTCATTAGCTCTGTGGAGTGACGTTAGATTTGGAAAAGATCTTTGGAGTATATTCATATTATTTTCATATTCTGCAGTGAGAAGACTAAGGGTTTTCCTGCAGGACCTACTTTTCCTGATTCCAAAACCCCTTTTTCATCTTTGAACATGACTATTTTGTGCAGGTGTCACTTTAGAAAATAATTATATAAAATATAAATTATTTTTTCAAATAAAATCTCTTACATGATTTTAAAAGTACTTCATACACATTGAAGAAAGTTTGTAAAAGTTAGGAAATACTAATGAAAAGATATAACTGGCTCCTTTCAGGCTCTCACCTAATGATTAATATTTTGGTATATTTTTCCCCAGGATTTCACATATATCAATCTTTAGATGAATGCGTTTATTGTTTTTTCATTCATTGATGATATATTAGGCACTGTTCTAGGTGTTGGGAACATAGTAAGGGTAAGACAGTCAAGATTCCTGCTATCCTGGGGCTTAACCTTGAGTAAGGGACAATCGAGAAGTAATTATGTAAATATGCAACTGCAGATGGAGATTAACATTGTTAGAAAAATAAAACATAAAATGGGAGCATGTGGTAGCTGTGAGCAGTAGGCGAGGAGTAAGGGTGTGAATAGCTTAAAAGAAGAAAAAAAGACCCCTTTAAGGAGATGATATTTGTCCTATGGCCTAGATAAGAAACAGCAGGGGTGGAAGTCCTCAAGTGGGAAAAAGCTAGCTTGGCATGTTGAGGACCAGAAGAAGGCCTGTTTGGCTGCAGTACGGTGAATAAAATGGAGAATGACTTGAGATAAAACCGAAGAGGTAAGGGTAAGATTGTGTAGGGCCTTGTAAGCCTGAAAGGAATTTGGATTTTATGTTGTGATGGTAACCTCTTGGGAAGTGACATGACCTGATTTCTGTTTGAAGATGCTCGTTTTGGTTGCTCTGTAGGAATGGATAGTAGGATATCAAGAAAAGTGTATTAGGACAGGATAACCATTATGACAAGAAGCCCCCATATCACAGTGGCTTAAGACCATGAAAGGTCATGGCTCTTCACAGGCCCACACAGTTGATGGGGGAAGGCTTTACTCCACACTGTCTTTTAGAGACTCAGGCTCCTTTCATCATGTGATGCTAACATCTTAGTACAACGCAAGGCCTCCAAGGCTGTCACAGAAGGTGAAGAGAATGAATGGGAGATCAGAAGGGAGCCTGGAAGTGGACTGAAATGGCCACATGCCATTGCTCAGAATTCAGTTACAGGGCTTAAGCCTACCTTCAAAGAAACTAGAAACTGGAATCTTCCTTTCTGTGTTCTTCCTTATCTTTGCCACAGGAAATGAACTAGGAGGCTGTTCCAATAGTCCAGACAGGAGGCTATAATGGTTTTGGCTATTCACTGAACAAATATTTATCAAGCACCTTATGTGAACTAAACACTGTTCTTGGTACTGGCAACACAGTGGAGAAAAAGACAAAATTTCTGCCCTCATGGAGCTTATACTTTAGTGATAGAGATAAAACAACAATAATGAAAATCTAAAGACATACACACAGTTTTAGATAGTAACTTTTATGAAGTAAAAGGAAAGTAGAATAAAATGCAAAAGCAGGTAAAAATATTTTTATATACATTTCTCTCTATATATATACATATATGTTTTACAAAAGTTGAATCTCACTTTATGTGTATTGTCTTTTTATTATAGACTTCTTTAGCATATGTGTATTAATCAACGCATGCTTATTTCTACCAGAAAAACAGCTCCAGAAACTTGTTCCCATCTAAGTAGTAGATGTTTTAAAAATACCGTCTTATGGAAAGGACAACAACTTCTGCCATTTAAAAAAATCCTCTTGTCCTGGATGCTGAGCCTTTAGGGCACTCAGATCATTCATTAGGGAAATACCTTTGTAGCTTTTCTCTTGAGACCCACATTCAACCTCATGACAGAGAGCTCCCTAAATACCCACCTTCTCCAACAGCATGTTGAACACTGCCAAGGAAAGTGTTCTTCCTTTGTGCATTTGTGTGTGTGTGTGTGTGTGTGTGTGTGTGTGTGTGTGTGTGTAGACAGGGCTAGTGATGCATGTATTATAACAAAATTATTTAATAGATCAATATTTCATAGATCAACACAATTTTCATGAAATTTAATAACTGTTTTTGATTCATATTTATGTATCTATATTTATAAGCTTTATAATCCCCCTCCCCAATCTAAGGTTTCTTCTCATGGACTTAGTATATGTGGCTTTATTTCAAGATGTCTTTTTGGTAGTAATAACAATCTTAGCTTTAATATGTGCTAATGATAATTGAAAAAAAGGGGAATCTCGAACTTGGGAAAAGAAAAAGGAAGTAAGTGTCTGACAGAGCAAATGTAAGGTTTTGGTAATGAAGTTTTGGAAGAGGTAAGATGCTGAAAAGACAGAATGCAGACCCAAGCCTCAGCCCGTGGTCCTGCAGCTGTTCAAAGAGAGGATGTCAAGCCATGTGCTGAGGTGGCCTTACTGAGAACAAGTGACAGGCAGGGTTTGGTTTGGTATTTTAAATTACCAAACCAAAAAAGCATTGAACTTTGAATAGAGAAGAAAGAGCAGTAAGAAGAGCAAGTTATATTTAATGAAATTAAATTGCCAACATATAATTAAAAGTGACAAAAGGAAATTTTGATAATTTCTGGAAGTACAAAGAATGACAAATGGAAGCTTATTGTTCAGTCCCCATTGTTCCTATTTTAAGATGTATACAAAGTTATTTATTTGGATGGTGGTCTTGTTTTATTTTAGAGATTAGAAACATGCATATGAAGGCTTTCATAGTCATTCCTGATCTCATTCCTCCCCTTAATATCCCCTAAAACAGCTTTCATTTTTCAACTGCCAATTTTCTACCACAGAAAATTTCAGGACTCTAAGTCTTAGGTTTGGAAATAAGTATATAGTTCATTAAAGGAGTCACAATATAAAAAATGGATTATATTCTAAAAATTCAGCTGAAAGCTGGATAAATGTTTGGAATTAAGAAGCATAGCTCTATATAAGACAGCAAAGCAAGCCCCTGGAGAGACCTAAAATACTCATTCAACATCCACTGAGAAAAACAGTATAAGTTTTTAAAATTTGGAATTAGAAAAGAGAATTTTTTTTTTTTTCCTGAGCCTGTCGCGGGCCCCTAGGAAAATCTTGAAACAGAAGTTCTTTTAAATATTCTCCCATCTTCCTTTTGTGCCCCTCTCAGACATCTAATATTGCTCATCCCAAGTGCCCTGATGTTAACACACAGACGTCGCCTTCTGTTTCTCACCAAGGCATTCTACTGAGGGCCGGCTCACAGCCATAAATTGTGGTCCAGAATTGGCTTCCTCATCGTCTATTCTCTTTCCTCTTCTTTTCACCAGACTTACTTTACATTTGCAGGACAGTGTGGATGACAAAGTTTTAAATATTTTAGAGGGGTTTGTATTTTAAAAAGATGTCTGAAAACTCAAATGTATATTTATTTAGTGGAAATTTAGGTGAATAAATTAAATGAGAGATTATACACAAAGCACTGATCACAGTGCCAGGGACTTCCTAAAGGTTCTCATCCAATTCCTAGTATAATGAAGTGAAAATTAAAAAAATAATATTACAATGTGGGGAAGATATTATAATGCATGGGGGTGTGTGAAGCATAGAATCAGGGTGAAAAACGTGTGTGTGTGTGTGTGGGAGAAGGTGGGGCTTAGGTAGTTTGAATATAGTAGTGACAGATTCCTTTTTTTCTCTTTCCTTTTCTCAGTGATAGATTTCTTACAAGGTAGCACTCATAATCTTTCTTTGTTTCTCTTTTTCTTGAAGAAATAGAGCCATGTATTACATGGCTATTTTCATGTTCCTGACAAAATGTTTATTTTTTTTTTTTGTATTTTGGAAGCTTATATTAGAATGTTAGTTGGGATTTCTGGATCCCTGATATTCTTCCACATTTTACTTATTCCTTGAAGTTTACTTCAAGCTTTGAACTACTTCCTACCCTTTTTGGAACCCATAGAATTTAAATTCTGTACTTTTGGGTGGTCTTTGATAGATTTAAGTAGAGATGGAAAGAGTCATTTTTATGAGTTTTATCTAAGTCGGAAATGTCTTATATATTTTTCTTTTATGGTTTTATTTGTTTTCTTATACACATTTAAAAATCTCTAAGTACCCAGCAAGAATGTAATATATAAACTTAAACCCAATTTATGAAAAAAAAAAATGAGTAAATGGAGGGGAAGTATTGATGCACTGTTTTCACATTACACATTGTATATGAAGGGTTATTGATAGATAGATCTATCTACTTTTTTGGACATAATTCTATCTTTTGATTTTTTTTTTTTTTTAGGAGATACTGCATTGTCTCTGGATAAGTTACATTTTCTCTACAAGTTTCCTTTATGGATCTTAAGATGCTTTAAATGTATTATTAATAAGTAGCACTATTCAATATTTATGGGTCTTCTATATTATACAAGCCAGAGTGCATAATCTTTTGTATTTTCAGTTTTATAGGAAACAATTTTAATTTTTCCACTTCACTTATCCTCTCTCAATTGCCCATTGAAAGTTTGCTCATTCTATTAAGCTTCATTCAATTTCCTATTACAAATTTCACTTTTCTTCAAAACCCTTCCTCCAAAGTCCATCATTTCTCATGTTATTGCCCTTCCTACAGACACTCATCAATATTTGAAAGCAGCTATATTATGAATTTTGGCCGCCTGGGCTCTCCAACTTAGATATCACATCTGGTCCATTTTTAGCTATAATTGCATCTGACCCTGTGACTTTTCAACAGTCTGGGTAAGGAGAAATCTTGTATTAGTTTCATAAAAACTGCTTTACTTTGTGTTTTTTTTCCTCATTAATAAAGAGATACCTCCAAACCACATAATAATTTCTTATGGATTTCTGAATGAGGAAGCACCGAGAGTGATCTTTCAAAATCTTATGGGAATATATAAATATTTTTTTCTTAAAATATTAAATCATATTATCAAGAACAGTCTTTTTAAACTCAGGAGTCTGTTATTATTTGAATTTGTAGCAAAGAATGTCCTCTAAATTTCTAAGGTGGAAATTACATCAAATGAGTCCATTAAGAACTTGATTAGGGACTATGTATATGGTATTAACATGAGATTAGAACTTATGACAACTCCATTATGCTTCAAGGTGTCAAAAAAGAAAGCTTATCATTTACTAAGATCTTTGGTCTTGATGTAATCTGTAGTGAAACAATATCTAGAAACTGAGATATAGAGAGAAGATGGACAGTGTACCCACATGTCTGGCTCTGTAGGCTTGAGCTAAATGCTTTGAGGGTGCCATGTAGAAAAGCCTATATTAGTATTAATATCACTGATGAAGGTACTGGGGCAATGTATTAAGACATTAACATTCGTTCTCACTTTATGTTAAAGGATGTGTTCACTAAACTACTCAAGGTAAACAACCCTACGTATTCCTCTTACTGCTATTGGAATTCCCTAATTCTGAAGAGTTTTGTTCACAAACAACATTCTTCATGGCAGGCTGATGTGGGTTTTGTCAATTGCTTAGATTCTACTGATTAAGGAAATTGTGCAGCTTCATAAAAGATGGAGGTTCTGTTGTTTTCTATTAAACATTTATTATATGGAGAACAGAGAAAATGAACATGATCAAGCATATTTCATGCCTGTAAATCCTTTTCCTGTAATATCATAAATAACCATATACATATTTCTTTTCATAGTTGTCAAATCTGATGCATATTATATTGTCTGAGTAAATTCATGGTTATGTTACTTATTAATTCTTAAGTGCTGCATGAGAAAAACCCTCCTATTAGCAGATTTAGCCAGTTCTTTTTAATAAGAATGGGGATAACATGAGGCAAAATCCAGTTTTTAAAATTTCAGCTAATGATTCTACACAGTTGTGGTTAAATATCTTATGATAGCTTTACAGATATGACCCTAGAATGGTGACTGACTGAAATGAACTTAATTTCCACTTTGCATTAACCTTCTAATATGTTTAACAGTTCATCAATAATATTCTTTACAAATAGCAAGGAGCATTTGTATACCTCAGTGTAGATTAGCTACCGAAATGTTTTAGCTAAAACGTTTCTGAAATATTTGGAAACTGAGAAAATATTATAAGAGATTCAGCATAAAATTAGAAAATATCAATATATAACAAAAGAAACAAATTTATAATGAAATTAGAAAACTGTTTAGACAAAAGTGAATTTGCCGAAATATAAAATAAACTATTTTTTTTCTGTTTTAGTGTTCGAAACTCAGGGAATATTGCCTGCTTTGTTTTAATATCTGTAAGGAAAAATTGGACTTTGTTATTAATGTAGTACCGTTTTCAAGATTAATGGAGTTTCAGTTTTCAAGAGATTACCAATTATTGAGATCTGTAAGGAATTCAAATGGGCATGGCTTTCTTGTCTGTTCTTTAAAGTCATTGAATTTATAGTCACCACTTAGCTTCTGTCCTGAGTACTTTCTGAATACCTTTTAGTTGTCACCTCAGGGCAGATTTCATATCCCCAAACCTTGTCTTGAATATTTCAGGTTAGATAACTGGTTCGTGTAATCTTAAAAGATGTCTGGAAGAAGAAGATTCTTCAAGGCCAGGATTGGGCCAGGAAAATTTTTTAAGCTTCTATAGTCTTTAAACTTGTATATAAGATAGGTAAGATCTATTTGAGAATATATCATTAATAGAATATGTCATTTACTAGGCACATTGTATGTCCACTTAGTTCTACAAATAACATTGTGAAGCATTTTCTAGAAGAGGAGATGCTCAGAATGGTTAAGAGTATTCTTCATGGCTTCACAGCTGGAAAGTAGCAGAATTTGAATCAAATCCAGATTGAACCGAATCCAAAGGCTATATGTGTTTCCACAGTACCTCCATTTGCGGACGGAGGAGGTATGTAAATTAGAATAGTAAATGGAGGCAGGTAATGATGCATATTATCACAATAAAACAAGCTTCCTCTTTGGAGGCTAGATTAACTGTGACTATGTGTGTACCATCAAAGATATTGTTAAATTAAATCATGGACTTGTAATTATGTATGAAGATCCTTAGACATTAACACATCTGCCAACCAGGCTTTGGTTCATGAGTTGACACCGATTCCATTTGAGGCAGGTACAGATACTGTAATATGATAGTCTGGCACCCAGATTGTGCTTCATTCTAGGAAATGTGCCTTAATTTGTCTAATTAGCCTAATATTTAATAACTTATTTCTTTAAGGTGATTTTCGACTTGACAGATACTACAGACACCAATGCTTTAAAAATGTCATTGCAAAAACTCTTTTGTTCAAATTTTACATCCACGAAAAGGTTTGTTATTTTAACATGCAATTGCCCAATTGAAAATCTGCAGAGATGGATAAAACTGTTAAACATAGACAAGCTATTTTTTTCTTTCTAAATGTGAGATGAAAACCAAGACAGTTCCTAAAAAGTTGACTCACTAGTTCACTTTCCAATAGTTGTATGGTCAGCACCTAGCTCTGCCACAGACTGAGAGCACAATTCATCTTGCTGATGCAGTCCTGCCTTGAAACCTGTGTTTGGAGATGAGCCTTATTGGTCAGATAGAAATTCAGTTAAGTGAATTCAGTTTACTTCTCATGGGGAAGGAATTCTGGTAGCGACACTTTTGCAGTTTCACCAAAGTGTCTGGCAGGAGAAATTTCCATCCCTAGACTGAGGAAGAATGGTCAAGAGGATAGTGATCAGTTATGTTCAGAAGAGATTAATGACAACGCACTTGCTTTCGTGGGGACAAATTCCATCACTGAATGCGTAACAAGAAAAGTGAGCCTGCTGAGTCTTTGTCCTTTCTTGTGTATATCTAGAATAAGAATTCAGACATTTTGTGTCTTCTTTAATAAAGAATGATCTGCAAGTAACTCACTCAAATTTTCCATAAGTATTGATTAACTTAGAATCCGCCTGCCCAGAATGCTTATAGTTTAAATTTTATTCCAAATATTAAAAGTTTGTAAATATTAACTACTTTTGTTAATTCACAGGAATGTTTAGGGGCACCAGAATTTTCATGTATATTTTACACGACTAGTGTCTTCTACTAATTAAAAAATTTGTTAGAATCTTTAGACTTTAATTTTTCTGTTCGTTTGCCCTCTTCAACTTGGTTTGATATCTTAATATATCAGAGGTCAATTTGGATTTAGTTGAACTTTTAGTAGAAAGATTCTTGTAGAAAATAGCAAATAGGTACGTCGATATTGATTGTGCATTTTCATTTTTCCTAAATATTTGTTAGATCTCTGCTTCAAATCCCAAACTAGGTGCTTAGGTGCCCTGGTACTCTGCAGTAAATTCACAGAGTTGCCTCAGGAGGTTTTAAATCTTTCAAGTAAACAGGAATACTCACCATCTGTTGGATACTGGGTAAACTACTACATCAAGGTAGTTCACAGTTTCAAATTTAGGTCATACTCCATTCTTTTATGTTGTCATATCTTTGCGTATAGGAAGTTACTGTGATAAAAAAAAAAAAAGATAAGTATCTCAGGAAAATCAATGTGGAGCAGTCTTGGAGGAGGTCACTGAAAGGACATGACCACTGGTTGACCCAGGGAATCAGGGGCTCCCTAGCCCCTTCCCTGTCCTTGGAATGTACGTTCCACTCCCCATTCCCACACTAGGAGGTGTTTGAGAGAATAAGGTGATGTTGAGATGATCTGGACAATATATGTGACCGAACCCAGTTAAGGCCTCTATATAAACTTTTAAGATTCTGGGGGATGTGGGGATCTACTTACCTTGCAGTCATCCAGGACAAGCCTCTTGCTTCATAAACCTGCCACCTACCAGTCTAGAGTGGTCTGCCTCTTTCTTTGGTATCTCCTCACCCTCTGTGTCCGGGGTAGAGGACAGTTTGCAAACTACCAAGCAGCAAATGAGGGCGGCAGAGTCTAATCTGATTTCGAAGTTTGAGAAGATGTATAATGCCCATGAAGTGCACACTGCACATTGTAAATAATGAAATTATCACTTTTTTCTTTAAAATTATATGTATTATTTTTCAAATGTTTAATAAGTTGTTAGAACATAAATATTTTTTAAATCATTTGGACCTAATCTGAATGAATAGTTGTATGTTTCTTTTGGTCTAGAAGTACCATGAAATTACTGCTGTGAATTAAGAAATTTTGGGATTCTTTGTTCTGTGCCAACAATATAGTGATAGATTGGATCAAAATACTTCTGGAGAGAAAATAGTTTGAGGCTTGGTTTCTTATTAACAAGTTTATCATCATTTTTCTTATAAGATTAGAAAATTTATTTTAAAACTGTGTAAGACTGAATTGGAAATTATACTAGACTCATTTTTCAATCCTATTTATTTCAGTATTAAGAGTGACCCAATGTCAGGCATGTAATAAGTACTCAAAATGTTTGTGGAATGAATTAACAAAAGTATATAAATTATACTTAATCACAAAATAATTGTTTCAAATTATCAAATGCTTTTCAGTTGCCATTACATTTGCATTTATGATCAGACTATCCCAAAGAATTTAGGCCATTAACCAAGTAACTGAGTTCAAAGAAACAAATAACCTGTATTCTCCCCTGTCATTAGCATATTGTTTTGATGGCAGAGAAACAGTACCTTATGTTTATTTTCACCTTATGCCAAGAGAGGTGATACCTTTTGCCTATGGAAATGTGCTAATTCCATCTGCTTCTATCAAAGAGAGAATAGTATGAAAATATTCATTAAAAATAAAAAGTGTACACACAAGGGATTGAAATGCAAATTACTCAGAAAGATATAAAAGGGAAAAAATTCCTCCCCAGAACTTGTTGCCCGCTATCCAAAAGTAGAGCCCATTAATAATTTTTTGTTTTGTTAGACTCTAAGAGGGCTCAATGACCGCTGCCTCCTGATATTCATGTCCTTGTGTCTCTTTACCCCTTGAGTGTAGGCAGCATCTGTAACGCTCCTCTAATCAACAGAATATGGCAAAGGTGAAGCGATGTCACTTTTGTGATAATGTTACTTAAGGTTATAACTTCTCTTTTGCTCACAGACTCTCTCAATAGATTCTCTCCCTTGTTGGCTTTGATAAAGTAAGCTGCCATATGGAAAGTCCCATGTGGAAGGAATTAAGGGTGACCTCTTGGCAACAGTCAGCAAGGAACTGAAGCTCTCGTTCAGAAAACCTGCAAGGAACTGAATCCTGCAGACAGCCATGTGAACTTGCAAATGGATCCTTTCCCAGCAGACCTTCCTTCAGGTGAGACTGCAGCCCTGACTGACAAACCAATGGAAGCTTTTAATAGACAGTGAAGCAGAGGACCTGGCTAAGCCAAGCCAAGATTTCTGACCCACAAAAGCTGTGAGTTAATAAATGTGTGGGATTTAAAACTGCTAAGTTTGTGACAATATTGCTATGTAGCAAAAGAAAATACATATTCTTCCAGAAATATTCACAAATGGTTCACATTATACGGATCCTTTGGCAATTTGCCTTTTTTACTCTTTGAAGAAGAATGTATTTCAATGTAAAGTAATAAAATAGAAGTGAAAGAGAAAAAATTCTTAGGAAATACTCTATTTTCCTGTTAATGTTTTTGGACAACAAAGCTATTTACTAGCAATATGTGGAAAGAATGAGCTTTCACTTTTCTCTCTGATTGTATTTATATTGGTCTTCTTCAGATTTTCAAAATATTCCATGTTTCTTGCTACAAACCATTTTCTCCAACTCCAGTACATGTACATCTACTCTGCGATTTCCTGTCATCTAGGCAACTAATGCTGTTTTTCTGAGATCTCAGGCTCATCCTCACTGCTCCTGGCCAGGAAGCCCTCTCTCATCTCCCTGACTAGGTCAAGTCCCTCTATTTTACACTTTCAAAGAACCATGTGTTTTTACTTCATAGTGTTTTGTACTTAGAACAAAATGTAATTTTACATTTATTTGTGTGATTAATAAAGAAAGACATTTCTTTCTTTCATAATATCTATAGTGCTCTGGATAAAATTAGTCTCTTTCAACAGCAAAAATAGCCATTTCTGTAGATCTTATAAAATCTTTATAGATACATAAAACCCTAGGCAAAACATTCTGGATGCATTTGGTTTATTCAATAAGGTATTTATGATTTTTCTACGCTGCCTTTTTATCCTCACTTGGGCTTTTAAACAAAAGGATTAAAATCAGGTATATGAAGCCATAATTCTGGCTTTACCTTGGTAAAGAATGTTTACCAAGGAAATATGAAACTTTCTCTAAATTTCCTCTTTTAAAATACTTTAAAGAGGATCATTGTTAATCGGTTCTTGGATGGTTTTAGTTTCTGATATCCAGAGAACTCGACGTGTTTCCAGAGTGGATGGTGCTCACATTTGTGTGGGCTGATTCTTGCTTCTCCTTCCACTGTGACAGAAAAGAGTGGGAGCTGCCAGTCTCCATCAGGGAAGGTGCACAGTGCCCTTTAACTTGTCTCCTCCCCTTCTTTACTCTAGTCCCTACAACTCACCTATGTTCTCATAAGTTATAGAATGGAGGAAATGTTGATATTAGAAAATACATTAGTTTAGTTATGATGCAGAAACAATCTAAATGCTCAGGGATTTGATGTAATAGAAGTTTATTTCTCTTTTGCACTTTATGTTCTTGCAGGGCCATTAGGGGGCCACACCCCACGTTATCACTTAGCAACCCAGGCTCATCACACCACTCTCTGGCTGCCCCATCTGGAACACTCAGTCTGCTTAGTTCCTCAGTACCCATGGCAGGTAAGAGAGAAGACTGAAATTTTTCACGTGGGTTTTCTTCGCCTTGGACTGGAAGCAGCGCAGATCAATGTTAATCTTCACAGGTAAGAAATAGATGCCTGACTTCCTCTAATTTCAAGGAGACTAGGAAGTGTAGAGGACAATGGGGAGCAAACAGAATATTTGGTATATCCGCCTGCCATAAAGTTCTCTTCATAAGCATAAATAATAGATTATTTTTAGGGATATGCATGATGCAGATGATTCGAGATAGAAACTGGAACGTTAATGCTAAGATGAATATTGTTATCGTAACGTGTAGTTATAACATTTGGAGATTTTGTTAAAGACTTGTAGAGGACTACTTGTGATTTCAGGTTTAAGTTCCTAGAAGTGGAGTTGTTATAAAATATTATGGCAAAAATGTCTCGTCTTTTATAATACACATTTTCATGTTTTTCTCAAGGCGAGGGCTTGTAGCTATATCATTTTGAATGCACTCATAATGAAAATGGGTCTTAAGATCTCATCATTACTTGTGTTTCTTATCTATTTAAATTTAGATCGTTCCACTTGAAGTGTTAATGTGTAACTTTATCTACATAGGCATTTGTCATTACTGCTGTAATTTCATTAATTCCTCAGATTATGGAATAATTAACATTGGCCATTTACCTTTCACAAGTTTCTATTCACCATTATGTCACAATGTGAAAATACTTTAAGAAAGCTGAAGGCCAGAGGTATCAGGTGACTTGTTCAATGTTTATCAATTTTCTACTTTGTGACAGCAGATAGAATTCTGATGATTACTGGGTTGGAATTGGTGGGTACAAACATAAGAAGTGGTCCTGACACTTGAGAACTTCAGTATATGGCAATGGCTCCTAAACTTTACTGTTTATGACAATCCCTTGGTCCCTGGTTAGAAACGTAGTTGCTCAGGTTACCTGCCGGATTCTGTGGGTCTGGGGAGACAATCTACATTTTGATAAGCCGATTCCACATGACTGTGGTGCAGGTGATCTACAGACATTTGGCTAAATGCTGGTTTATTGGACCACATAGGCCAGTCTTATTCTCTCTCCATTCTCTCCTCTTCTATTCTACTGAGGGGAAAATTTTGAGGGATTTATCATATACAAACATTTATTTCTATATTAGGGCTCTTTGTTGCAAACAATAGAAATTAATTCTGGCTGTTTGAAAGAAAAAGAATTGATCAAAGGGAATTAGATAGCTCAGAGTACTTCTGGGAGTGCTGGAGAACAAGGCATAGAGATAAACAACTAGGAGCAATGCCTAAAGTCAACCTCAGAGCTGCTGCAGTGGTGAACCATTGTTGCATGCCTGGGCACAGTTGCTGTGGCCTATCCAGACATTACCCCCAACTCTGAGCAATAGATGCTCCTGCCAGAAGCTTTACTCCAGCTGCCCAAGCTGTGTCTGGAAAATGTGTGCAGATGCCGCCACTCTTACTAGGAAGGATTACATGTGAGGTCTGCTTTCCCAGGTTGATTCAAAGACCAGCCCATCTTATATGATTGGCAGAGTTTGGGCACAGTCTGCAGCCAGCTCCATGGCAGGCTGGGAAGGTTTCTGAAGTAGGAGGTATTCTCTGCCTCCCACCAAGAGTCATGAGGCAATGGTGTTCAAAGGTACTGTGTTGCCAAAAAGAACAAAAAGTCTATACCATATTTATTATATTTGAATGTGGAAATATTGGCAACTTTCTTATCTTGCATTGCTGATTGTTAGTTTATAGTGTTGAATTAATTAATGGTTGTGTGGTTGAAAATTGGTTTTTATTGCAAATGAATTTTAGCATATAATTTTAAAGAATAGCTTTAAGAGAAATGTTTAGTTTTACATTCTTCTGACAGGAATATTTCATTTAAAGACTGAATCTAGTATTTGTGATGGTTGAAAGAAAAAATTCTCTTCCACCTCAAGAAATATTTAATAAAGAAAGAAAAGCTTTTCTGAGAATCTTGTGGGAGAAATTATTATGGAATGGGAGAAAAAAAAATCTCTTCTTCCAGAGGAGAAATATTGAGTCACAAAAGGTTTTCTATTGTGAGAGAAAACCTTGGATGACTCAGTGTGTGTATAACATTTTTTTCTCAGTGTGTTCTGTATATAAGAGCCTGTGAGAGGCTTTTGATTCCTTTGGACAGGATGTACTCCTCAGATAGGTTTTATTCTTTGCCCTTCAACTTCTTTATTGCTGGACACTGCAATAAGAAGTATATTGGGGGCAGAGACTCTAAATTTGGTAACTTTAAAACAGGAAAAATGAAGCAATCAGTAAAAAATGATTCACTTATTTATTTGGCAAATATTTACTGAATGCCTACTCCACAAAAATGTTTATTACATGGTCACTACCTGCAAGAAGCTCACAAATTAGTGGGAAGCCCATAATAATGTTATGAAAATATATAAAAGAGAAAACATATAGGGTACTATGAGGGTAGAGATAAGGCATATTTAATCTAAACTGGAAGATGTCAAACCTAGCTTTCCAAAATGAATGTTTCCTTTCTGTGTCTTAAAGACTGAGAACGTGTTAGCCAGGCAAATGGGAGGTACTACAGAGAATGGCATGGGCCAGAGGCAGGCACATGGCACAGAGGCATGAAAGGGTATTTAGGGAAACTGTAAGAAGAGACCATGATATGGAAATAGCAGAGGTAAGACTGTAGGGGCAAGTCAGGTGAGGCAAGGTTTATTGTCCTAAGGACAATGGGAAAACACTGAAGGAGCTGAGTTCGGTGTGTGTTAGTGATTTGCTTGAATACAGGGAAAGGGAGTAATGAATGATGAGGGTGGAAATGAGTTTGGGAATGTTTCAATAATCCTATCAGGAAATGATGAGGCCAGAAATTAGAAGGTGGGAAAATGGAATGAATTCTAAAGATACTTATGTAAGAGGATTGATGAGACATAGACACAACTTGGACATAGGGAGTACAGGAAGGGGTTTCGTCAAAGATAACTCCCAGATATGCAATTTAGACAGAGTGGATGGTGCTGCCATTCACCAGGACAGGGTATTTCTTTGGGAGAAATAAAGTGAATTTAGTTTGGGATGTGCACTAAGGAGGACCTCCAAGTAGAGATACTCAGTTGGCAGTTGGCCATGTGGGAAGGAAGCCCAGGAGAAAGGTCTAAGCCAGAGAAGTGGATTCGTCAGATTTGGATTGTGGTTGAAGCCATTGGTGAGGGTAAGATTGCAGTGTCATTATGAGAAAGAGGGCATTTACTGGGTAGAGGCTAGGGATGCTGATAAAGATCCTCTCGGGCAGGAGTCCCCAAACCCTGGGCCATGGACTGGTACCAGTCTGTGGCCTGTCAGGAACTGTGCCACATAGCAGGAGAGGAGCAGCAGGTAAGTGAGCAAAGCTTCATCTGTATTTGCAGCCAGAACCTTGCACTAGCATCATCACCTCAGCTGCACCTCAGATCCCCAGGCATTAGATTCTCATAGGAGCATGGGTCCCTGGTGCCAAAAAGGCTAGGGGCCACTGCTCTAGGGCACAGACAACCCCCCTATATAAACAAAGAATTATTTGGCCCAACATGTCAATAGTGGCAAGGTTGAGAAACCCAGATCTAAACCATATTCAATATAGGATATTAATAAAAAGGTGATATTTTATTCTCTAGTCATTTGGCTCCTGAATCCATCTTTGGTTGGCTACAAATTTTGGTGGGAAGAGAGTGGCATTAAGTATGAGGCCCCCTAAAACACCATCTAGAAGTGACCAGAAGACAGGGGAGAAAGCAGGAGAAAGGATGTCATGGACACAAGGAGGATAGTGTGCTTGAGAGGGAAAGGCCATCACAGTCAACTGCTCCCAAAGACCTTGAGAGGCAGGAACTGAAAAGAGTTTTTAGGATTTAACACTTGTGACTTCTCCCCTGACCTTCAGAGACATTTGGGTGAGAAAGTAAAGCTGGAGCAGGTTACCTGGAAGAGCAAATGAATGGACAGAGAACGGAAACAGCTCCTGCTATGTTCTCTTCCTCTGGCTGTTGAGGAGAAGCGAGAGAGAGGATGATAGCTAGCAGGGAACATGTGTGTGTGGGGAAAGGAGAGGCTAATAGAGAGGAAATAGCTGAAGACCAGGCAAGAAAGCAGGGCTGTGTGGAGTAACATGTCTGAGGAGGTCAGAGGGAGAGAAAATCCAGAGCTTTGTTCAGAAGAGATTTCTCTTCCATGAATATGGGGGTCTGGGAGAAATTAAGCAGATATAAGTGGATTTGTATAACAGAGGCCTCTCAGAGGTGAGGGGAGGAGGCAGAGGCAGCTGCTGCAGCTGTCTTTCACAGTTTCTTTGCTGACCTGCGGAACTAAAAGGTGGTGCCATTTTCTGAGACCTCAGAGGGAAGAAGTAAAATAGGGAACCCAATGGGACTGTGAACATTTGAAATGAAAATCCATTAGGAGAAAGAATCGATGAGGGGCCATTCCATTCGCCTTACTTACTTTCTTTCTTTTTTTGAAAATCTAATTTGGCTTTACATTTTTTAAAAATTGAAATATATTTGACAGAAAACATTGTGTAAGTTTAAGGTATATAACATGTTGATTTGATACATCTATATATTGCAATATGATTACGGTTGTACAGTTACCTAGCACCTCCATCGCATCACATAATTATTTCTTTTTTGTGGTGGGAATAATTAAGATCTAGTCTCCTACCATGTTTGTTGTCTACAGTCACTATACTGTGCATAAGATCTTCAGGACTTCTTTATCTGTTGGCTGCAAGTTAGCCTTTATCATGTTTCAGAGTATTTTTTGGGAGGCTGGGTGGGAGAGATCTGGTGACTCACATTTACAACCAAGTCAAGCTAGAAATCTCAGGCTCTCACATTCTGTTGTCCCCAGTCTGTCCTCTCAGATGTCAGGTATGAGGCCAGTGGGGTGGGATGGCAGTACTCCTGCTTCCTGCGTCTTCTTTGCCGACCATGACCAAATTCCTAGAACCATCTTCCCAGGTGTCTGGCTTTTCTCCTAAAACATAACATTTCCCACGTGTGATGTAAACTTGCCCTGCTGCCTTCCCATACCTGCCGAGAGCCTTGGTACCTTGACAGATAACCCATTTCAGACCTAGGTGCATCATATTTAGTACTTGGACTTTGGCAAACACCAGTGGTTCAGAAAGTATGGTTACTAAATGTAACATTATTTGCATCCCAAGTCGTTTGAGCTTCTGTGAGTACTTTAATGGCCCATAGAGACAACAGAATGGAACACTTGAAATAGATGTCGTACTGGGATGCTCAGGAATAGGTGGCCCTAAAGGCAACTACCTGCTTCACTTACTTGCAAGAATGACCTCAGAATACTCTGCTCCACTGGCTTGAGTTTCTGCAATGCTCACGGTACTCACCTCTACCCACAGCCTCACAACAGAGGGAGCTTGAACGTTTTTATTTGCATCTCTAAATTCCTGCAAAGATTTTAAAGTTATTTTACCCACTGGTAAATGTAATAGTGATATTCAGATAGTACACATTTAAACTTGCCTTTCCTGTCTACATAAACACATGCTAATGGTTGTGGGATAATTAAAATTAAACCACATTCAATAGATAAACAAATTAAAGCAGAGCAAATTGTGTGCACGCCTCCCTAAACAGCGCACACATTATCAGAGAGGGCAACTCTAATTATTCAAGGATATAGCAAGAGCTATTGAAGGAGCTATTGATTTTTTTAAAGATAAGGAAGTGTCTTCAGTATTAATGGGTAGTATTTGTTTACAAGCTAAATTCTTTGCAATACTATAGAAATTAAAAAGGAAACTGGATCAGAGCTACTCAAGCCTTACATACTCATCAGGACTTACCAACCAGTAGATCGTGATCTGCAAGTATTATTTTTAACATTTATTTTTAATTACAAGGTAATGCATGGATTCATTTTCTTTGTAAAATGTTACAGTATTTCTGACCTGTCTGCAGGTATCCATCCCTTCTTCAGAGATAATACTTGCTGCTGGTTTGGTAAGGACACTTCCAAATGGTTTTTAGAGCATTTTAATTACATTTATCTATTTACCCATGCATGTTTTATAATGTTGTATTGTGGGTTTTTGTTTTTTTTTTTTCCAGTTTCCAAGATTAATATGTATGCACCGTTCTCTCAAACGAATTTATCATTGAATAATGTGCAGTAGAGATTTTTGATAATGGTACATATGCAAATATATTTCAATATCTTCCCCCATTTGATTTTGCTCCTTAATATATTTGTATCAAAGCAATAAATACCCTTGATTAAAAAATCAAAAAAGGAGCAAAAAAGATTTGTAGTAAAAGTACACTCTCCTGCTCCAAAGCCAGGAGCCCCAGCCCCCACTCCTCACAGGAAAACTCTCTGAGCAGTTGCCAGATGCGTAAGTAATCTATGGCCACATCATTATTAACGAGTTAGCAATTTCAGACACTATACTGACTTTCTGCTTGAACGCGATTACCCTTTCTTGTACTATTGCTATCTTCCTTCCCCGTCTTTCCCCAGTATAATCTGAATATTGCATTTAGTCCTTTATTGGCTGTCTTTATACTTATAATAAAATACTTAAAACTTTGTTTCTTATCCACTGTATATGTTTTATCTGGGCTCTTGACTTTGTATAATGATGATGCTACCTCTCCTTTCAGCTTTCCTTTCCTTTTCACCCTTTTGATTTATTTTATGATCAGTATCCTTTACAGTGTTAAGTGGGATTACAAAGTTTGTTTATAAACGGGATCTAAAGATTGAAAATCAACAAATGGCATTTACAGTATTGTAACTATGCAAATATACCATGCCCAAAGAAGAAACACTATGACTTTTAAAATACGGCTTTTAGTTTTTGTTTCTGATGGCATTTTGTTTTCTCACATTATTTGTCTTTATTATGTTCTTTTTTAAAAACATTTTTTTTTAAATAAAGTAATTATGGATTTTTCCTTCCCAGAGACCTTCCTCTCAGGGCTAACCATCCTATTGTTCCCATAAGACTATTGTTTTCTAAGATTTGTGCAGCTTTTATGCTGGCACCTCTCCTCACTGTGTCTCTAGAAAGTTCCTCTCACTTCTTGTTCTTATATCTTTTTGCTCCAGAATATTCTCAAATAACTTAGTAAGAAATAGTGTGTGAGGGGTAAATTTTCTGAGCACATATGAAAGAATTCTAGTTTCAAAATTATTTCCCCTTATAAAAATAAAGGCATTTAGTATTGTTAGCAGTTTAAAGGCAATTCATTTGTTATTCTTGTGTCAGTAACCTTGTATTTTATCCTATCTAAAAGTTTTTCACATATTTATTCTTAGTATTGTAAAACTTTACAAAGATTTGCCTGTAAAATTTTATAAATATTTGACTGCGATTTCTCATTCAAAGTGGGTCTTTAAATTTGGAGTCTTGTGTCTTTAACTTACAGAAATTTTCTTATATTATTTCTCTTTAATTTTCTTTTCCTCTTTCTAGATTCCTATTAGATTGGAATGCCTGATGCTTGGGTCATATGGATTAATTCTCCAGTTATATATTTTTTTCATTTCTCTGCACTTTTAATTCTTTATCTTGGGATATTTCTTTGACTTTATTTCCAAACTATCCACAGATTGTTTTTTAACTTAAAATATTTTCAACATAGAAGAATTTCTGGTTTTTCACTGGCTTTTCTTTTAAGTAATCTCTTACTGTTTTATGGATAAAACATTTTGAGATTTCTGAAGATAATAATTAGACCTTTTTAAATTTTTGTCTCATTCCCCTAAGTTATTATTTCTCTCTACGTTATTCTTTTCTTTTTAAAAATCTTTATCTGTGTCTTCTCTTTGGAAATTTTCTTCAAATGTTAGGTGATCTTAGTGTTAAGGTCTCCTTTCATCTTCTTAGGGTGAGGGTATAAAAAACTTTTTAGGGTGAGGGTATAAAAAACTGTGTGTGGGATCAGGTCTCATCTGCTGGAGGCCTCTGCTTTAGGAGAATTGCTCAGAGGACTCCGAAGGCTGGAATGTAGATGTCTTTTCTTTGTGATCAGTGAGGATATGAATAACTGGCCGCCCCACGTGCAGTAAGGCAGGTATATTAGCAGGGACCGCTTCCCGGGGTCCCCCTCACAGCAGGGCCCTGCCTTTGGATTAACATTTATGTTCTTTGTCTTGAAGTTATTCATAATTTTATCTCTGAGTTTGTGTTTTGTAATCAAGTTCAATGAGACAATAGAACATAGGCAAAGCCTTGTAGCCTCAGCTCAAGGGGTCCTACTTCCTCCCCAGGACGGGTTTTCTGAGTCTCAGCTCTGTGGTCTCTGGATCCCCAGCTAGCCCAGCTTTCCCTAACCTATCACGGTCTGGTGACCCTTGCGACCTTCCAGTTGGGGAAGTGGTAGAAGTCCACGTTCAGATGGAGCTTTGAATAGCTTGAGTCTCTGAGTGACTATAATGAACAGAGCTGACCCGTTAGCACCACACTGAATATGTAATATGAATAAGAAATGAAATTTTAAACAGCAGTTTTAAGGCTGTTTATTACTGCAGTGTAACATAGCTTACACTGACAGAAACAGATATTGTACATTGAAGCGGGGATTGCTGCACTAAGCCTATAGTATGTGGCATTGTCTTATTGGTTGGGTGCTAGTTGGAGGAAAAGTTATTAGAAGCTAGACAAATGGTAAACCATCTCCTGTGATAATCTGGAAGGGACTTGATGGACCTACTTAATTCGTATCTCTAGAAGAAGAGGCAGAAAATAGAATGTTGGTAATGCATGATGATGGCTGTTAACTCTGCTGTGACAAGATACTTCAAGGAAGATGAATTCAGATAAGAACAGGCCAATTTACAGGCAGGAATAAAAGTAAGAGAGTCCATAAATTCAAGGAATTGTAGGGTTGGAAGAGACAACTTTCAATATCAAAAAGTAAAAAATAAAATAGAAAAGCTTTTAGTCGAGAGAGGCTGATTAAACTCAAATGTATGGCTGTTACATTTATTATTCAATCCATTGAATGACTAAAGATATCTTCTTCAATTTTCAGCTAAAGGTATGGCTCCAAGAAATCCTTTTCAGTTGAACAAAAATACCTTAGGAATAAAAGACTAATGTGAGCAGAGCCCTATATTATACTTTGTTGGACTAGAGTAAGAATAAGAAATGAACATTAGTTTTTTTCTAAGTCACTGTGTTCTTGGACTTCCAAGACTGATATGTTGACTTCCCGTCTTTTCTGCTTTGTGACTATAGGACAGTCATTTGAATATGGACTTGCTCACAGTCAAGAGGGATTGCATTGGCTGTTCCTGCTACAGATTTAAGTGAAATCAACAGAAGTTTTCAAAGAGTAAACCCTGTAAATCCCCTATGCAGAGGGACATGACCCCCATGTCCCTCACCCTGTGCGCCCTGGACCTTTTATGTTGACCTGATGTCTGACACAGGAAACTCTGTGTCTTAGGTAGGTAGGGCTGCCATAACAAAATGCCTTAGACTGGGTGGCTTAAACAGCAGAAATTTATTTCTTACAATTTGGAAACTGAGAGGTCCGAGATCTGTGTTCTGGCATGATTAGATTCTGGTGACAGCTTTCTTTTTGGCTTGTAGACTGCCACCTTCGTGCTGTGCCCTTACATGACAGAGAGAGTACATGCGTGTGTGTGCTCTCTGGTCTCTTCTTGAAAGGGCATTAATTTCATCATGAGGGCCCCACCCTCATGACCTCCTTTAAACCTAAATACCCACCAAGGGTCCCATCTCCAGTTACCATCACATCGGGTATTAGGGTTTTAACTTACGAATTTGGGGGGACATAAAAATTCCGTTCATAACATCCTGTGATCCTGGAAGACTTCCTTCCCTTAGAAAAGGAATAATTAGAGGATAATAATTAGAGGTTTTAAAATTTTTGCTTTTATGTTATCCAGTTAAGTCTGAACCTTGGTGATCTATATTGACTCAAAAAGGTTCAGGTGTTTTTAAACTTTTAAAAGAATATTGTGTTTACAGTTATTTGCTAAATCCATGTAAAAACCCATTTGTCTTTTTAAATCACCAAATCTCCCTTTTCTGACTTAAAAAGGCCATCATAAAATACATACTTGTGCAGGCTTAGCAAAACACATGATATAATGAATGTATTTTTTTTGAACCCCTAAGGCTTCTGAGTTTACTTCTTACCTTCCGAGCAGGCTTTGTTGTTGTTGTTGTTTTTGTTGTTATAAAAATTTTTGCTGTGCCTTCTCAGAGATTTTTGTTATTCTTCAGGCAAAATTTCCTAAAATCAGAAGTAGGGGCTCTGTGGATACTGCTTGCCTGTTATTTCTTTAAAAGGCTGTTTTTCAATCTGCTGTTATGTATCAAAACAACATTCTAAATAGCTGAGTTATTGAAATGTTTAGGGATGACTGGGCATCTGGGAAAGGTACCCCCACAGAGGCTGGCTTAGCATTTGGGACAGCAGCGCCTCAGGCTACCTTGTGACAGACAAGGTAGCTCCAAATGAGAGATTTTTTCCAAGCTTGTTCCTGGCAAATTCATAATATCTTGAGTGATCAGTGATGACAGTGCTCATGCCTTGAGATGACAAGAAAAGTGTATGAAAATTTCATGGTACTATTTGATAGGAAAGGTCATGTTGGAAGAGGATTTTGAGCTGCCTTTTCACCTTCAGAATTAAATTGTTGCATTTATTTCAGCAGCAAACGTTTCCCACGTCAGTTGAGCATGCTTTTTTTTTTTTAATTATGATAAATACTTAAGGTATAGCCATGCTTTACTCCTGCCTCTTGGCCAAGTGTATTCTAAAGGCTCAGTATTTAAATGTACCCTTGGGAATGACATGTGGCTCAGTGCGATGCTGTGGAAGGGCTTGGAGGAGAAATCTGGAACACTGGGTTTTGAGTCCAACTCTGCCACTAACTAGCTTGACACAAGTCATTTAGCCTGTCTGAGCCTCAGTCTTTTCCTCTCTGGAAAAGGAATTTGGATTAGATAATATTAAAAGTTGCATTCTCAATGTACAGTTTTATGATTTCTGTATATTTTAGGTAAGTGAAGGTAATTTTACATGAAATGAGAAAACTCATGAATTTTAGCAAAAAAATTACATGAAACTAACACATGATATTTGAATAAACAGGAAGGTTAAATTTGTTTTCCAAAAGATTAATTATATCAGGAGTACTAACTCAGGGGCCCTAATGTGTTATATTGATTTTCTTCTGGGATGGTATATATGGTTAATTACTGGATCACATAAGAATATATATAATGAAATTAGTATGACCAAGAAGTATCAATTTTATTTTTTTTAATTTGCACTGAGACATTAGTTTCTTTGTGGTGTTTCATTGTAAGTTAAATTAGGAAACTGAATGCCCCTAAAGTTAAAACTTACGCTAACTAGCATATATACAATATCACATTGTCTATGCCACATTATATTGAACTATAGGAATCGTTACACTAACCCAATAAGGTATCATACAATTGGATCGTATTGGAAACTCCTTTCAAAAGATAATCATTGCTCCATCTAGGGTAAATTGTTTGTGATGCGGTGGACATCTATTAGTGACTTGTTAGGCTCCTCAGTTATTCCAAGAGGATGCCAGCCATATTTCAGCTGGTATGTATTTTGAGTTCTTTGAACCTTTAGACAACTAGAAGTATTTAGTAGCTTTTCAGGGAGCACAATACTAATCTTATCATCATCATATGAAATAAAGTGTAATGTCGAGGTTAGTAGCATGAATCTTGGAGTTAGACTCCTTGAATCTAATTCTGGTGACATCCCTTAGTGAGTGACCTTGGATAAGTCACTGAGCTTCTCTCTTTCATAGTTTCCTCATCTGAAAATTAGAGAAACCATATCTAGGGAGGACTGTATAAAAGATTTAGAGTCTGTCTATCCTTCTATATATTCTTAACTCTGCCTCGTTGATCAAATCATATCTCCAGAGAATTTTGAACCCTGTATTGATAGCATTTGTTGTTTTAGTCAGGGAAATTAATACAACAAGGTTTTGTTTCTTGCTCACATCATGGTCTAATTCAGGTCAAATGGCTTTCCTTGGAGGTATTCCTCTGAGCTAAGGATTCAGGCTCCCTCCATTGTGTGATAGTGCTGTCTTCAACATAAGCCTTCAAGGTCACTGTGGAAGAAGAAAGCAAGATGATGTTATTATGCCTGGGCCTAGATGGTGGGAGCATTGCTTTGTATTGTCTAGAACCCAGTCACATGGCCCCAACCTAATCTCATATGGCTGGGAAATTTAGAGTTTCCGTGTGTTCAGGAAGAGGAAACCAAGTTGAGGCAGTCTCTGTTACACATGGTCCTGTGGACTCATTTTTACAAGGATCTGATTAAGTCAGCATAAGAAACAATTCAATGACAAGTTTTCTTTTTGTATAAATGCTATTGAATAGTGTCTTTTTCATGTGGAACACGGGATCTGATCTTAGTTTAATAATATCTGTGCCTCTCCTGGGAAAATTGTTAATATTTCTCTTATGCAAAATAGAGACCAGACTTCCCTTTTCAAGTTGGCAGCCTACTAGAAAGTTTAGAGCCAAATGTGTTGCCCATCTGTAGCTACTATCTTCCTTGCTCAATTCAATGCCCCACAGACTTAGTTTTCTTATATTATTTCCTTCACAAGTAGTTCATATTATTTTTGTTGCATTTGATAAATCCTTATAAATCACAATAAATACATTTTTTCTTAATTAGGCTTAAGTCAAGAGGTACAAAAACTGCCTTATATAGAGGTGTATCTCATGGAAATAGTTATTACCCAGTCCATTAATTGATGAGATTCTCTTGTTTAAAACCCTTGAGAGGTAAGATATTCCCAGGAATAATAATGGCTCAATTTTCTAGTGATTCTCAATTCAGGAGGTAGGAATAGATGCCATAGCATAGAATGTTACAGAAGGAGGGAGGTGAGATTCACTCCCCTACACAAACACATCAGGTACCACTGACACTGACAGACATTTAAATAGTGATGCTCTTCTTCACTGCAATATTGTCATAACTATCCTTTCTTCACACATAAAATTTTATGTAAGAAGAGGGAGAGTCCCCTGTTCTCAGAATATCAGGTTACCTTAGTGCAGTTCAAGTTTCAAATGTTCATCTGAAGTGTGGTTCTTGGGCTGAGGTAAATATCTTCTTGGCCAGAGAGGAGCCAGGTGCTAGTCTGCTAGCGACAGTGTTTCTTTTCTTCTAGGAAAAACAGTCATTTTTCCTCTCTTTGCTTCTTTTCCCCAGGAAAATGGTTTCATGCTGTTCAGAGAAAGGCAGAATGCTAGAAAGAGTATTTCGAAAGGCAAGCAATTTTTTTAAAGAAATTGTGTCTTGTCTTTCTCACTACACTAGCTGTTCAGTGAATTTGAATTGGGAATTGGAGAAGACTAACTGGCTTAGCTATTGCTTTATGCAGACCTCACAAATAGTGAGAGGACACAGATTTACCTTAAAGATAAAATAGACAAATCGGGGTGAAATATAGTTATGGTATTTATGGTTATGGTAATATGGTATTTATGATTAGCTTACCTTGTGCCCAGATCCCACCAACCGAGCCTCTAGCCGTTTTTGTAGTTCGCCAGTACTGCTTTCTTGTAGGCTTCTTATAAGTCAGATGATGTGGTGGCCAGCCTTCAGGATGGCCCCCAGTGTTCCCCACCTGCTGGTGGTCATACCTAGGTATAGTCTCCTCCTACATTGTGCCAGGGTTGGTCTATGTGAACAATAGCATAGGGCAGATATGATGGCAATTCACTTCTGAGATTAGATTATAAAAGATTGCAGCTTCCATCTTGGGTGCTGACTCTCTCTCTTGGATCTTTTGCTCTGTGCGTAGCCCTATGCAGAGACCCATATAGTAAGGAACTGAAGTCTCTGGCCAAGTGCCAGTGAAAAAGTAAGACCTATCAACAATCCCACGTTAGGTGATGGAGCTTGAGTGCATCCTAGTGAGAAAAGCTGAGCCATAACCACCCAGCTAAGCTCCTCTAAGATCCTCGATGGTTGGAAACTATTAGAGATAATAAATGCTTATTGTTTTAGTCTGCTAAATTTCAGAATGATTTGTTATATGGCAATAGATAACTAATACACATGAGATAGAATGAACATAAATATTTTCTCCTAAATATCAGGAACACTGAAAGATACCTGACTTTTCTTTCTACTTCAATTTCTTTCTTCCTTTCCACCTTAATAAATATACTTATCACCTGGCACAGGAAAGGAAATTAGATTCTCTCCTGATGTTGAAACTGATGTTGAAACCCATTTGACAGTATCTTGGAGTGGTGATTGAAGAGATGAGATTGCTCCTAATGCTTAGTGTGAAAAGATTTCCTTCCAACATATCTTGTATTAATGGCCATTATAAATTATCATCTAGGCAGCTCCCTCTTTTTCCCTCCTTCTTGAGAGTCAGAGAAGTATCTCTTCTGTTGGGAATAAAATATAGATTAAAACAGAATCTGCTTCTGGTCTGAAGTTAGTTCTTCCTGTCCACATGTTCTGTTTCCCTCCTTCAGTATTTAGGATAATGGACAGAGAACACTTTTTAGGAGCCAGATATACCACCTTAAATTTTGCCATGAGATACTGCAAAGAATCATGGATCAGAACTGGTTTCACTGCATTTTTTGAGATACAAGAGCTGAGTAGGAAACTTACTTGAGATACCTGAAGCTTAGTGTCCATTTTAATGTTCTGTTTAAGTGAAAAGTTTAATATTTTACTAATGTTTTAATTTATAATACAGCTTTTGTATAGAATGGTAAACATAGTTTTACTTCCATTATCTCAGAGACTCAGACGATATTACTCTAATTTAATAAAGTGAGAAAGTACTAAAAGGATCTGTGATTTGTCCAAAGCTCCCAGAGGTTTAGAGGTATTCGTGATTAGAAACTCCATTTTCTACCTTCATTACAAGCTTTTTTTTTTTTTTTTTTTAATACAAGAGTAGTCAGTCAATTAGTTGAATTCAAATCAATTTTCTACGTATGTAAAGAGTGGTTTTTGTATAGGAAAAGATAGATGGCCTTAGAGAGAGAGATCCTGTGAACTTTCTTAAATGAGGGTCATTCTCTGAGATAGCAATTAAAGTTTTAAATAGCACAAAACAGTTTGGACAAGACCATGCAATTTTATTATTATTTAATAAAATTCATTTTACTTAAAATAACACTTTTGCTAAAACTGAATGGTACCTCTTTATCTTGGACAGTATTATTATATACTCTGGCAAAAATATGAAGAATATGTTTGAAATTCAGCCATGCTGTGTCAATGAAACAACCCCAGAAAAATCACTCTTATTTGAATCTGCCTGAATTTGCTCAAATCCGTCTTCGCATAGCCTCTGCTGAAGTGTGTCTAAGGGGGCACCCTTTATTCACAGGGCTGCAGCGTGTAAGCAGGGCCTACCTTCCATTCTGAGCATGGTTATAAACAGTTAATTTTCATCCAGAATGTGCCTTGCTCCTGTTCTGCTTGTCCATGGAGGACATTAATCAGTGCTTCTTCCTTGGAAACAATGTTCTGGTATATGAGTTAAAATTGTAATGAATCTAAAGAGAAGCAAATGAATAGGTCTAAAAATAGATTCCTATTGAGCAAAATCCATATACCTTTCCCTTAGACACAGTACTCTTGGTTCAGTATCTACAGCAGTCAAGGACATGACGCTTCCCAAGGACTGCGCCCCTGGCCTTGGTGCACATATGAACACACCCAAGAGCCTGCAGGACCACTGGGGTCTTGTGCAGAGCAATTAAACTGCCAGATTCCAGCTGTGCTGCTCTTTTCAGATTTTCCTAACATTAATTTCTACATGAGCCAAGGCAAAAGAGCAACTGGGAAACCTGATTATTCTTCTCAAGGCTTCCTCTGTGGACCATCTCATTTCTCCCCAATGAAAGGAGTGTTCTACAATTCTGCCATGTGCATACTAAATGTCTGTTTATTATCTTAAAAGAAGAAAATACTCCTAAATAACACACATAATTCCCAGTTAATTTTAATCATTATGCAAATCTAATGAGGCACCTTTAATTTTTGTTATTCCTTAATTTGGATATCTTCCAAAAATATTTTTAAAAATATTATTCCAAAATACCCACAATAGTATAGAATACATTTCTTCCTGGATGCTGACCAGATTAGTGTGAAATAACTTCAAGGATTCCATCATTTATAAATAAACACAATTTGGAACTGTAATGTTTTAAATTGAAAATTTGCCAAGGTCATTTCCATCATCATTGATTTGGTCAGGATATGTTCTGAGGGACTTTCATGTCTGCTGCTCTACTAGATTCACTGGAATTTATGGAATTTAACTATCTAGGCACATGAGCACTCTGTTGCTGATAAGGGTGTGGGCTTTACAGTCTATCTGAATGCTCATTCTGGAAAGATGCTGTGGACTATGTGATGGTCACAAGGACCCTTTCCTTGAGACGCAGTCAGGCCCTAGCAGTCCACTCCACTCTGTGTTCATAGGTCCTCCCTGGACTCTTGAGGGGCAGCAGGAGGTGGAGGCCTAGAGCAGGAACTCAGTAAATGTTTGTTAAACGAGGGACTGAATCTTGCAGAAGAGAGTTCAGGAGAGAGAAGTGAACATTTTCCCCAATCTAATTCCATTGGTAACCACTTTCTGTTTCTGCTAAAAGTTCTACCATTTACATGTTTTTTGGGGGGTGTGTGTGTGTGTGAGAGAGAGATCCTGAGGCCTATGCCGTCCTTGTCCTTCAGAGTGGTTTCTCTGTAGAAAAGAATTGAGGAGGGAGAAAGTCTTGAGTTCTTAGAACATGAGTAGTTAAAGGGGGTGTGAGGAACTATGAAACAAGAGGAGCCTAGGAGTGAACTCCAGGGCATTTGTAACTCCCTTGATGTCATGAAAATTTTAGGTATTTATCCATATATGTTTATCTGTTTTTATAAGGAGGAAGATCCTTATAGATCCATAGCTTTTATCAGATGCTCAGAAAGGTTTGGGTTCCCAAATCCTCAAAAATCACTGCCATACAGGTTATCAGCAGCAACTACAGACAGATTTTGTAACTGATCTACTAATGCTACCATTACTCTAGGTGCTGGGGTTTTAAAAATGCAGTTCTGAAAGTTTGCTATTAAATACACAAAATGCCATTTGAGTCAAAAGTCATGTTATCTTTGTAATCAAGATTGTCAAATGCCGTGTGGTTCAAACTTTCACTTAAACTCAGAGCTGACTGACTTTTTTCAGTCAGCAAGTTCTTTACTTGTTCTGCTCTCACGGATCCTGGAACAGAAGTTCCATGATAATGGAGCATTTGCAAATTATGTTTTTCAGTACAATGGAAGTGGAGGTTTCATTTTTTATTCTTTTCGGTCTAGTAGAGCTCTGTTCTCTCACGCCTGAAATATATTTTCTTTTAGAATCTATCTTTTCTACTGGTTAAAGATTCATGATAAAAAGGAACCTTCTAGAAGGCAGAATAAGTTGAGCACATTGTGCTACATCTTTATGATGAAATGTAGATATCCCATTAAAAGGCAAATTCTTCCTTTGAAATGTTGAATAGAAAGGCACTTAAAAAAGAATCTTACAGATTAAATTTGGAGGAATAAGAATAACCAATAAAATTTATTTGCTTTTGAATTAGATAAATTACCATTTATTTTTTTAATAAGCTTTGATGTGTGTGTACACACACACATACACACATAAACACATACACACCCACACACTATTGTAAAAAAGAGAGGATAGAATGCAACTATCTAGTGTTTGTATAGAACTTAATAAGCATTATCTTGTTTTTACTAAGAAAATTTTAATCAATATGTTGTTTAGCAAACATTCATTCACTTGTTTATTCATTCATTTATTAGGTAAACATTTGAGGGTCTACAGGGTGCTAAGACCTTTGTTAATCTCTGATGTGAAAATATGAATAAGAAGTGATCTCTCTTCAATAGCCTGCCTTTCAGCCCAGGAAACAGACTAAACACAATCCAATATGGCCAGGGTCACCACTGTCAGTGGAAGCTACGTAACAGGGAGGGATCTAATGTGAGATCTCCGGGGTATAAACTTGGT
Organism: Pteropus alecto; assembly: GCF_000325575.1. NCBI lineage: Eukaryota > Metazoa > Chordata > Mammalia > Chiroptera > Pteropodidae > Pteropus > Pteropus alecto. The sequence goes on from NW_006434709.1 coordinate 14,687,259, forward strand.
GCCATTACATGTTAGCTATGTGACCAAGGCCAGTCACCACACCACTGTAAGTCTCAGACTCTTTATCTTTAAATAGTATCACCTCATAGGATTGTCGTGTGTATGTAAATGCCAATAAATTCTGCATAAATGTTCATTGTTATGGTTATTATTATTATTAAATCCACAGTGTGAACAAAGTACTTGGGTGCACAGAGAAGGGAACTATGAAAAATGACTAGAAACGTTCTGGAAAGACAATACAGAGAATGTACTACCTGAGCTAAGTGGGGTTAGGGCGAGAAGGATCTTCAGAGGAACACAGATGGCATGAAAATGTATAGGTGCTTAGTGGGGAGGCTTAAGTAGCCTATAGCTGGAGAAGGAGGCTTTTTAAACTGCTTTGTATTGTTTTCTTTCATGTATTCAACTTAATATTTTTAAAATCTCTTTTATATAACTATAATTTGCCTCAAAGATTTTCTCTTCTTGATATCAAAAAATAATTTAAGTCTAATAAGTAATTGTCACTTTTGGGCCTCTTTATTCCCAGCTAGCTAGTCTCACACATGGATTTGTTGATTCCATAATTTAAGAAATATAGATTTTTCAATTGGAAACATATTCCATAAATATTAAAAAATACATTTTTTTAATATTCATATTCAAGGCTAAGATTTTCTATTTTTCATCTTGCTTTATTTCCAAAATATTCCTACTTTCTTTTATTTAAACTACTTTTTACTGAGCATTTTTTATTTTATACACAGTGTTATTTCATATATAATTTGGTATTAAATTCAATTTTTTATTTGCTATTTTGATTGACTAGTGCCTGTCTTTGTCACATCACCCTAAAGCAACAAGCTTGTGTAAGTTATATATGAATGTGTGTGCATGTGCATGTGTACATATATGAATCTTACCATTTTGCAAACGTGAGGCAGTTTTAAGTCAAAAAAAATAAAAAAAAAAAAACAAAAAAAACCGCAAAAAACCATTTTCCTAAACTCCCTGAATAATTTGTGAGATATTGAGAAAAACAGGGTACAGAAGTAACAATGTAGCAGTAACTGGTAACATGATTCAGAAGAAGATGTGCTCCATTTCTTCAGTTCACAAATATGTGCTATCATTTTTATTAAAGTATATTTTCTTGTGACCTTCTTTCTTATAAATTTTGCCTAAACTCTTCAGTCTTGAACCTATGATACTTGAAATTTGAATTGATACAGGTAATATATCCAAAATGGCAAATAACAGTTTTTGTTACTTTAGCACATGTATCTCGAATAGACTTAGAATTTAAAATAAAATCCTTATCAATGTTTGCATAATCAACTCATATTGTCAGTACATTCAAATGCTTTTAGAGAATATAATATTCTCTCTGCACACCAGGGTACTCAGCAAGTGTTAGTCTTAATTTTTAGATGTATTAGAAATCAGTGTACTTGAAATACTATTATTTTACCAATATCTATTCTCATGTTTAATAAAATTCTTATCTATGAAAATGTCTGCAAAGAATTCAACACTATTAATCGAATTGAAACTATTTGATTACTCAGAGATGAGTGTTAAAATGACTAATATTTTTTGGAGACAAATTTAATTTGCTTTTAAGTACTATAACAAATGACATTCTTCTAGATCTCTGAATGGTATTGATGTTTATGTGTTCAGGTGTTGCACAAATTAAGGAACTAAATCACTTTCATAGGTAGGAGTTAAATGTGGTAGAAGAGTCATTAAAGTAATTTACAGCTGATGATATGTCAAAGCAGTTTCCTATGAAATTCTACAGAGATGGGAGGGAGTATGAATCATTGAGAATTAAAGATTTTTCATCTCTAATTACTTTAGCTCTCTTAGGAACCACACATAAAATTTTAATGTAAAAAAATAAGACAACAAACACCAGAGAGGGAGTATTACACCGAATGCTGGCTCACTTTTCGATTTTCAAGACCAGAATTCTGGGATCAAACTGAATTTGTATACTTGATTTTTAATGCTTCCTCTCTTCATCTTTACTGAAACAACAAATTGTTCGGAAGGCCTATGAGATTTCATTTCTTTGTCCTAGTCAGTTGACTAAAATGAATGGGGAATGCCTAGAAAGCTTTTCCTTCAGCATAGATTTTTCTTTTATTTTTAATGCAAGTTAAATAATCCCTTAGATTAAAAAATGATTTTAGGTACCCTTGAATTTGTATATGAAATCCAAGTATGTTTGTCATTATTTAATTGAAGGTTGCAGTGGGCGTCTATTGTTTTGGTCATACAGTATCTACTTGCCATTCTCTGGATAAAATCACTCCCTTTTCCCTCTGGGAAATCCTCTGTCACTTATTCTTCCTTGGGTTGGGTGGGGGTGGTGGGGGGTGCGAATATGTGGCTCGAACGTGGTTAATTAGAGCATTATAGTCCCGTAGCCACAGTGGTTGGCTCAGGGGCAAGTATATGAGCACAGCTATTTTGTTATGGTAAGGACCTTGGGAGTGAAGTTAACATGGAGGAAAGTAGAATAAAAATCAGGGGGAGAGGCCAAGTCTCAGTGACTTTTTGAACCTCTGGAAAAAAGACCTAAATTTTTTAGCTCTTTCTTCCAAGTACTACCCTCTTTTCAGTTACGCCACTTTAAATTGCATTTTCTGTCATTCACAACTAAAAGAATCCTAACCAAAGTATGCACAGAATTTTTGAGTTGGAAATCAATGAATTGCAAGGTAGCAGGGGTTAAAATGAAGTATAGCTTCATTCCTGTAGCCAATTTCAAAGGCATGGATTTTTTTTCCTCTCTAAATATCATTTCTTTCCAAATAAGATTGCTAAAACTTATGCTTAGATGTAGGCATGTATAAAGAATCAATCTGGCAGGTTTGAAATAAAAATCCTGACACACTAATCCAAGTTCTTTTATGTTTTCTGAGAGAAATTATCTTTTTCCATATTGTGCCTCTGAAATGAAGACACATCTAGGTTTCAATTTTTCAATAGTCCTAGGGGCAATGTGGCAGTATCTGTGCCCACCGTGCCCGATGCCTAGAGCAGCAGAGAAAGGACTGGAGGTTGGCCTTGATTGCCCAGATTTGGAGGCACAGAGCTGGGCAAATTATGGCCATGTGCATGTCCTGAACTCAGCATTGGACCAGCCTGGCCAGAGAAGATACCCACATTTGTGCTGATGTGAAGATCTGCATGAAAATCTTAGAATAACCTCAGGAAAAGGAGGCAGCTGGCTGATCTGACCTCATAGAATCAGCTTTCTGGAGATTTTGCAGGACCTCTTGCTTGTGCACCACTATGCTCAGCCTGTTTAATGCTTCGGAGTCTCTCTTTATGTTATGGACTATGCAGTTAAATGTTTGCTATGTTTTTTTTCCAGCAATCGATTCATGTTTTTGGTAGGATCAAGGTGTCTAATAGCTCAGTCTACCAGGTCAGTGTAACCTGAAGTCTGTGATAGGGTTTTAAGAATTAATTTCCTTGACTGGTTGTCATTTTGCTGGGTCAGTATAAAATTGTCTGGGGATTGTCAGACTGTGTGTGAAGTGATCCATTCAGAGACTGGCTCAGAGAAGGAGCTATGTGTGTGTTGGTGTGGGAAGAGGACAGGGTGGATTTGCATGTAGCCCAGCAAATGTCTAACTGGCTAAAAGTAAGAAATCTTTCTGGAAAGGACAAGGGTTTAGAGTCCAGCAAATCTTCTCCATTTCTTGTTTGGAGGAAGCTCTGGTAGCATCTGCCCCTTGGTCTCACAAACTCCTTGTCACTGGGAAGCACTTTCAGACACTTCAAAGCCCTAAGGGAAAATAATAGTCAACCTCGAACTTTGGACTTGGCAA
>NW_006434709.1:14691098-14695928 GCF_000325575.1 Pteropus alecto
AATAAGGGCAAAATGAAAAAAAATTTAGACAAAGACTGAGAGAGCTTACTATCCACAGTGCTTTTTAAAAGAAATAAATATAGTTCAGCAAGAAGAAAAGTGAATCCAGAGGGAAGACATGAGTTAGAAAATAAAAATGTAAGGGGCAGAAACCAAAAGAAAAAGTCATGAAATTTAACCATTGATGGTGCTTTTTCCCCTCAGTATAAATAAGGTGAAACTAAATTTAAAGACAATAGCAAGATATGTTATAAAAATCCAAAGGTGATTCAATCATATTTTCAGGAGGAGTATATAAAGTTGAAGAATTTATGCATTTAGACTTGTAGAAAAATTCGCAGATGAGAATATATTAACACTTTAAGATAGCATTAAGAAAAATTGCAAATTTTACCAATCAAAGACATAACAAGATAGAAATATATTTTTATCAGCCTAATCAAAAGCAGGACAAGGAGAACAAAAGAAGCAAAGAAATGAACAGTGAGTAGGAATTACAAAATAAGATAGGAGTAACTGTAAATGTATCAATATTTAGAATAAATATTGTTAAGTAACAAATAATTATTGTCAAGTAACAAGTAAATATTGCCAAGTTACATGATGTTGACTTCAAGTAACATCAACAGGGTAAAGTGAGCTAATAGGCACCTTGGTCTTACCCCAAACACAAATAAATGCTAGAAAAATATTTATCACTAGATTAAAAACACATTATCTTATTCATTATTGTTTTATAATCTTGACATTGAGCCCATCTCTCTACCTTGATCCTCTTCAGTAATATTTTGCTTATTCCTGATCTTTTATTCTTTCAAATAAATTTAGAAGTAGCATGCCAAATGTAATGAAAACATGTTGCTATTTTGTTTGAATTTCATTGATTCTATTGCTCTGATAATTTAGGGATTTTTTGTACCTTTTTGACATTGAGTCTTTCTACCCATAGTAATTATTTTCTCTATTTTTAAATTGTCTTCATCAATGTCTTTTGGTAATGCCTAACTTTCTCCAAAACTATATTGTATATTTTTTGGTACCTTCTAAATTAGTTGGTTACCTATTCTATTTCCCCCAACATTTACCACCTACCTAATTAAATATTATTATTTCTTAAGAATGAAAACAGCCCTCATTTTGGGAGATGAAAGAAATTCTATCTCTTAACTTCTTCCTATTATTAATGAAGTTGTGGGTGATTCGAGGACCATAAATATGTGTCAGGTTCTACCATGTGTGCTGGTCAGAAATTAAGGGAAATTCATTGCAAAGAATATACTTCTATGACAAATGTGTTAGAAGCCATGATTTACGATCTGTGTCTAAACTGTTTGATTCAGATAATGGTCGGCAGGGCAGCCTGAGTTATGACCGATGAGGCTGAGTGATCATTTAAAGGCCGCATTATTAATATACTTTTCAGAGAATGTGAACAGTTAAGTGGAAGGTTGCTTCTCTTCCTCCTGAATCTGTTTACATGTAGGCCATTCTAATGTTGTGATTCAGAGTCACCAAAGTGCTAGGAGTATTTTTTCATTAATGATTTAAAGTTACCTTAAACTGCAGTAAAAACTTCTGCATAAAACACGTCTCAAAGAATACTGATTTATTACAGATACCAGTGTAGCCTTTGCCAGCATTTTTGAATTTGTTTGTGGGTTCAAAATCAAGCAGCTAAAAATAGCAATTACTCTCGTGCTTCAAATGGAAGATAAGGACAGCTGTCTTTAGGATTTAGTATGGTCTAGATACTTAACAAAATACAAGGAACAGTAAGCAAATAGTAACTAATAGGTTGTTTTAGCAAAACTTTGAATTTGGATCCATTGCCTGTTTATTCATGTGGAGAATCCTATTTGGTGCCCTGTGGGACATTTCTAAGTGTTTGCTTCTGCCTGTTTATACCACTAGGACATTTGAGTGGTTTCAGGATCAATTAAATAACATTCTATGTAGAAATCATAAATTATCCTAACTCATCTCTATATTTCATATCAGATAGAAATGCGTTGAAGAGATCTTGGCTTCTGGTTATAAATTCTGAAGAAAAGTTTAGTGCTTAAGTCTGTGAAAAAACACATTGTCCTGGCTTTTCTCCTTGGAGAATTGTAGCAACCAAGGGCAAGCAAATCTGAAGAGTAAAATATTTACCTACCTAATATGAATTTATTCAATTATTATATTTCTATATTGGCTTACACATTTCTCTGTTTCCTGAATGTATTTTATGGTTTGTGTGGCTTGTGTTGTAATTTTCAAGAGGACAGCATCCATGGTGGTTAATTGTTTTATGCCACATTTGAAGCAAATAGTTGTATAGCGAATGTTGTTTGAAGATGATGGTGGTGGTGACTCTATATACATTTGTCTTCAGCATTAATATAATTGACCTGATTTAGATCTGAATGTGATAGGTTTGGATGTAAGCCTGGAAATGTCTTAACATCTTTCCGTAAAATCAAAGAATCAGTTTCCAGCTTGAATTCCAAACAGAGAGTCCAAAGAGTTGCAGGATTATTCTCTTGCAGAGCTTCGGAGTGTCAGAGGATGCATTGTAAGAAGCACAGTCTGAAGGTGCAGGGTAGAGGCATGGCTCCCACATCAGGTAGTCATCGCTAGAGGGGAAAGCAAAGCCAACAACATTCACCTTGCAGGGCATCTTGGAAAAATGCCAAAGCTCCTTAACCATACCTTTGGTGAAGGCTCTTACCTTATAAGGGATTTTTAAGAAAGAGTATATAAGACCAATAATCTTTTTGAAAATAGTACAGTGAACACTTCGTCCTAGCACGCTAAAATAAAAGTTAGAAAACCAAGTTGTTAGAAAATGAGACAGATCAGATGTGCTTGGAAGATAGGGAAAGTTAATTCACAAGAAAATAACTTTGAGCACAGGCAATAGCTTATTGCACAGAGAGGATGCGATGGGTTTATCTGACCCTTGAGACATAGGGATTCTAAAACTTTGGGTGTGTGGCAGGGCAAGAGGTAGAAACGGAAAGAAATGTATCTGTGAGAGTTTCAAGGGTCTGGAACAGGAGTAGGGATGTGATCTGGTGCAACGCTCCCTGAGGTGGCTTTGACGGGAAAGGAGCAGCAGAGACGAGGTCTGTCGTGCAAGGTCTTAATGGTTCTACTCTTTGATCAAAGCCTTCGTATGTGTGTGCATGTGAAATTATCCTAGGCACATGTGGGAGTTGTGACAGCAAGGTGGTGTCTTTTATTTTGAGTGGTAACAAGATCCTCTGGGCCTGCAGAAATGGCCAGTTGGGGATGGAAGTGACAGCTATGTAAAAGTAGAACAGATGTGAGAGATACTGCAGGGATGTTTGTCCCATGACCTAAGTCAGAGACAGGGAATCGAAAGATCAGACTCATCAGAGTCCTCAGCATCAACACATCAGAAGTCAGGGCAACTTCCCAAGATATTGGGATGAATGCCTAATCTGTGGCCCCTGTTCTCTCTGTCACAAAGCAGAGCACCACCTAATTGCTCATTCGGCTTAACAACCTGGCTACCCATTTTTATTTTATCCCTTTGAATTTGGTCCCCTGGCCCTGATGTTACTCTCCTGGAGCCTCCATAGGATCTTAGTTCCATGCACAGAACAGTGTAATGAGGATAATTTTTGTAAGTATTTAATTTATGAATTTAAAATTTCTTACTTCAATCACTGACTGAGGCCAGGGGTTTTATTCTCCAAGAAAAAGTACTTGAATAGAGCAGAACAGTGTGACTAGAATAGTGATTTTCAAATGTTTTTTTGACTACCATGACATGTAGGAGGAAATTCATTATATGTCATGACCCATTACACAAACCTATACATATGAAACGCTAAAAGGTTTAGCAAAATAATATTAATTCTAGCAATGGTCTATATACTATAATTTTCCTGTTCTATCCTGTTTTGCTTTTGAAAATGCTTTTTTGTAATTCACAAAGCTTATAATTCCCAGTGTGGAACAATCTGCATTTTAGAAAACACTGGTCAAGAATGAAGGTCAGCAAACTATGACCTGGGCCAAGTCTGCTGACTGCTTTTACAGAGTGATATTGGAACACAGCCACATTCATTCATTTACACATTGGCTAAGGCTGCCATAGCCCAAAATATTTACTCTCTGTTCCTTTACAAAATAAGTTTATTGACCTCAAATCTGGAATAAAGCAACGCAGTTTAGGTATTTAAATAAATATATGTAGATTTTATATTCATATTTACATTCACAATCATATTTTTATGCACATTTATATCTGTGTATAGGTCTGTTTACATTTATTCTCAAGTAATTTAATGGTTGCAGTCAAAATATGCTAAGGTTACTTAGAATGTTATGTCCACTGACGACAAGAGAATGTTAGTGGCTGCTGCCATTGAAATGTGTAAATGACAAAAAGATTTTAGGGTTCTGTTGCCAGGGGAGAACATGGATTCTTATAAAAATGCTGGATAACTTAAAGAAAATATGATAATAAAGAATTCCTAATTTTTTGGATCAAAAGGCTGTTCACAGGGACTTTCTGTACCAGATCAAAAAAAAAAAAAAAAAAAAAAAACAACTCACATTTTAGAGCTTTAAGACTAAAAAACTAAGTTTGATCTCACAAGTTACTGACATATAACTTCAGTTGAGGTCATGGCTTCACCAGATCTATGGGAAAGTAAAAGCATTGTGGTCATTTGGAGCAAATGCTTTTGAGAGCCACTTTGTGCTGGATGCTGTGGGGAGAACCTTACAATCCAGGTACGGTTATTGGCACACATAGTGACCACAGTGTGAGAGGCCATAGGTGGTAGATAGTGATTGCCTAACAAATGCAGTGGA
>NW_006434709.1:14696009-14707409 GCF_000325575.1 Pteropus alecto
GCTGAGCTGGAGAAATCATAGGGTGCAATGAACTAAAAGATAGGGGGTGTAGCCTGGGAGCTTTTTGGAACTTCCGAGTCCTCATCAGTAAAACTAAGGTGATAAATGATTTTTAGAATTACTATATTGTTCTACATTTTATAGTTTCACAGTCACAGGAGAAGTAAGACATTCCCGGAGCTGGGGATCACATGAACCAAAGTGTGTGGAACACAAAGAAGAGTGTGGGGATGCAGAGCGGTTTTCCTAAATATTACAGATAAAATGTCAGAAGACAGATATTTGGAATTGTAAGTAATCAATACTTCATGGTGGAGGAAGGGACAATATAATAATTGGATTTGGGCTCATGGTGAAAAGTGTGGATTTCGACCTATTTTTTTCTTAACTGTGGTTCCTTTGAATTCTTAAAGCTTTTTATTCTGGCCTTTGGTCAATGTCATTCCTCGGATTCCAGCAAAAACATGTGCAGTAAAGAATTATTCTGTGTTCCTGTATTTTTACCATTAAAGGGAATGTAGCTACATCTCTGGTTACTTTAAGAAGGTTCCGTATCCTGGAGACCTGCAATCTGTAAACAGGGCATCACCGCCCCCATCGTCCAGCCCCACAGGAACCTGTGATAATGAAGTGTATGGGTCTACATCACGAATTTTTTGAGGATATACACTTAGATAAATGTATTATATAATTTTCAATGTCACATCATAGTGACAAATAAATAAAACTTGCGAATTTCCTCAGAGTCTCAGGGACATGGAGAGTGACACTTAAGTATTCTCAAATACACACAATTCTAATTTAAGCAAATTAGCAGCACAGCTCTAGTGCAGAAATGAGGCTAAGGAGTTTGTTTTGGTTTTGATAAGTCATCCTCATAAGATTGCATTTTTCTTGTTAGCTGGCTTTTTATTTCAAAGGCTATAAGGTAGCATTAAAGGGGTTACTTTGATTGAATACTAGATAGTTGCTTTCTATTTATAGTTTTAATCAGGTTTCCAAATGATTCATGTTTGGCATTAAATTCAGTATAACAATAAATATTGAATACTGCCATCTTGAAGCTACAGCGTGGCTTGTCTTGCTGTTCGCTCTCACAGAAATATTCCTAAGGACAATTGGAATTGTGTAAAATAATCATACAGTAAATATTTAAGTATCACTTTCCCCTTTGAAATCAAGGATCTTATCAATGGAAATGTGATTAACTTCATAACAGCAGTGCTTTAATAAACACCTTTAGTAAATAGACTATTATTTCTATTTTACGTCTCAAGAGAAGTAAGATAAATAAAAAGCAGTATGCGTTATAATGAGTAATTTGTTGTATCATCATGGAGTAACAAACCAGCTTCATGTGCCTTCTTGATAATGGAGACAATTTATTATAGAACAGTGCCTAAGGTTTCATATTAACTTGTTAACTGCTACTATTTATAATTGAATAATAGACTAGTTGCAGGAGGTTTTGGAAAAAGGTCCACACAGTTTAGGTAGATTGCATACATTTTTATCCTATACTAGCTAGACTTCTCTCAAGTTCTAACCAACACTATCAATGCTCCCTATTCTAGGCATTCGCCCAGCTAGCTACCCCGGCAATCTGCAATACAGTCGGTTTGTCATACAGGACATAGTAATCAGAAGAGTCATTTAGATGTTGCAGTTAATGGGTATTTAAACTGTCTTGAAAGTATTATCCTTATAGACAAAAATGAAAATACTGTAATCATCAAATAGCTCTGAATCACAGCACTCCTTTCACTGCTTCCATACTTAGTGATGGTGGTTTTCAATTGACGAGTAGTATGATTGGGAATGAGTTCTGATATTATCTATCAATATGTTATCATGTGAATACGAATGAAGCACAGTCATGCGAACTGGGATTCAAAAGTGAGACAAAACAGGGAAAGATGGACAATGTGAACTATGGAGAAAAAAAAGAAATAAATTCTGAGTGATGCTTAGAAGAATTACTGGTTCAGGAACCAGGTTTGTTTGAGTGTGACACACTGCAGAGGGAGCTAAAAGATAATAAGTGACCTTGGTCAAGACATCTGAAGATGTTACTGAAGTGGGGTCATAAGTAGGAAGAGTCTTGATCCCTAGTGGTTATTGGTGAGAAACTCATAAGGATGAGGCTTCTATAAGTGATTCATTCATTCATTCACTCACTCATTCATTTATCACTTGTTAATTGAACCCCTTCTGTGTACTAGGTCTAGGCATTAGATATATTTAATAGAACAAAACAGACAGTCTCCCACTATGAAATTCACATCCTAGTGAGGATACACAGATGATAAATGTATTGTTTCTTTCTCCATGGTGTAATAACCACTGTGGAGAGAAATGTAGTAAGATAGATGGAATAGGGTATAACAAGGAGAGAGAGATTTTGTTGCTATTTTATAAAGCTGTTGTAGGAAGGGAGGTGGAGAAATTTCCTTTAAAATGGGAATTATTGCAGCATGTGCATCTTGATAGGAATAATCTACAAAAGAAGGAAAACAGGATTCAGGGAAGAGAGGGAAACATCACAAAAGGAGTTCTTGATTAAGCATGGAAAATAGGGTCTTGTACAAAAGTGAAGGGTTATATTTAGATAGGAGTATGGATGAGTGGAATAATTAAAATGGAGATTAGTGGAGAGTTACAGTTATTGATAATGCCGTGATTTGGCCACAGGAGTAGGTGCTGAGGTTTTAGGTCAAGGACAAGGTTACTTGGACAGGAGAGTTCAAGGAATGAGAAACCAGGGTATTGTTGGATAGTTATATAGTGAATACTGGAATCACCAGAAATTATGACAGGAAGAATATTGGAAAGAATTACAGTAAACCAAGTGCTAAATTTTTCAAGGAATAAGGGATATGATCCAGGGTTCTGTAGATGGCACAACAATATTTAAATGAATAAATATAAACCCTTTGCCACTTAGGAGATGGGTACTCCTGTCTGATCCCTCTTCCCTCAGTGAAAGGCTGGGGGACAGTCCATTGGTCCAGGGAGACTCTCCTTTATCTAGAATTTCAGGGACACTGAAAACCAGAGAATATGCAAAATTAATAGTTAAATGGGATCAGCTGAATCAACCAACTGGAGAAATGGGTACAATTGGGTCATCAAAATGAGGTAGCTCTGTGGCAATATGAGGAGTATAGCCAGGAGATCTGAGGACCAAGAATAGGAGAGCAGAAGAGATTGCAGGAATCAGGTAACTGGAAGCTTACTTAGAGATAGGAAAGGCAGAGCAGGGATGCAGGAGGTGGCTGTTATATTTAGGCTTGTGAGAGATCTCTCAAGTGAGTGTGACACCTTGTCCAGTTTTACTTACTTAAAGGGTCAGGATCAGAGTAGACAACATTCAAGGGCCTATACACTGGCGTTTCTACAATTACGAACACCTCAACCTGTCCAGATCCCCACCTCTCCATTCTGAGCTAGCTTATAAAAGCTTATATGTTTATCATCTCATCAGCCTCTTTTATTTGGAAATATTGGTATATGGAAGCTGAAAAGCATTTTTCTTAGATTAAGAATGTTAAATCGGTTTTACTGGAAGAACTGAGGCTTCCCATTTGAGATCGTCCCCACTGTGGGGCACTGGGAGCAGCAAGGCAGCATCTGCTTCCTACTTCAGTATGGATCAACATTAATTAAAGTAAGCAGGGAAATGGGGGTGTCGAGAGGTCCTGTTTACCCCCACTGATGCTCTTGGGACCCTAGTGGCTGCTGTCATTTGCACTGACATTTAAAATTCTCTGCTTTTTCTATCATGTGGTCTGCTTCCCTCACTGAATCTCTTTATGTTCACAGCCTAAAAAAGCTGCTCAAAATGCAGAACTTTGCTTCCTGTCTCCTCTTCTTACTTCCTGATGCTGTTCTTGATAATAATTGCTGTATATAGTCAATCCACAAAACATGAGAATAGGTAGAACCTTTACAGATTCTACATTATAAATTTAAGATGGCAATCTCTTCATTTTCACAAATGCCAACGATGAGGGTCTCTGCTTTCATTTCTTTCCTGTCAAAAGGACTAAATTTAGTTGGTTGATTTACTTTTTATCATCCAAACATTAATTTTGCAAAGCAAAGAAACTTTTCCAGATGGACTTTAAAAAGATAATGTATCTGATCCCCAAAGTCCTAAATCAGAGAGAGTACGTTAAGGACGTTTTCAGGGAGTGAGGGTTTTTTTTTACATTTCCATTTATCATTTAGTAGATTTCTTCTCTATGTGCAGAAGTAAGGTATGAGAGTCTGCATTCATTTGTATTTTATTAAAGTAAAACAGGTGTGTATCTTCAATGTTCTACCATACTGTGCAGATTATAAATGAACTCCTGGAACTTTGACTCTTGATCTTGACATTAAGGTAGTATTTATTTTTCTTAATTTTTGCTGCTGGATTGTGAGATACATGAGTTGACTGGAAATGAGAGCACTTGAAGGTTATTATGTGTGAGGTAGTAAATAATTCTGAATGAGTACATTACAAGGCTCTTGGCATGGTCTTAAAGTTATTGTCATTCATTTCCTTAACTCCCTAGTGAATTTTCCAGTAACGATTCCAAATCTTTTCACACATATTAAGCTTTCATTTGCTCATCATCCCTTAGGTAAGCTTGCCTCCTTACTTGAGGACATTTTGAAACCATCTTTGAAACCATTCGACTGCCTCAATTTCTTCCTACATTAAACTCCTTTTATCTTTCAGGGTAAACCACAGTGTTATAACATGGTCATGGTTTTGAAACATTTCTAATTGACTGTTGTCCAAGCTGTGTTTAGGGCTCTTCAAATGCAGTTGGTGCTTTTGAGGGATCAATATAAGAAGAATCTCTCTAATAAAAGTCGTTTGGTCTCACTTCTATCTTTACATTCAACCAGTGCTTACTGTGAAGCATTCTAACACTTTTTTACATTTCTGAGTTTTGAACTTTGATTTGCTTTTTTTAGGTAACTTTTAAAGGAAGGAATCATGAGTGTTGTATTTGCTAATTTCTAGTATGCTTGCGAGTGTGTGTTATACTGCAATTTAGAAGTATCCTGATGCCAAAATTTAAAATCAGAGTTTTAAAAGTTCTTTTGTAATCTGTATAGCAGGTAGAATATTGAAAATGTGTAATTGGAAAGATGACGGTGTGAAATCTTAGTAATATTAACTGGAAATTTAATTCACAATTATCCCAGAAGCTAAATACAGACTGATTTTTTCATTAACTTAAAGAATACTTATTAAACACCTTCAAGCATTATTTTAGACACTGGTTTACAGCACTGGGAAAAAGGGTCGAAAACCCTTGCCCTCAATGAACTCATTCTCCTGGACAATGTGGTTTACAATAATAAAATACAGGGTGATAAGTGCTGAGGAGAAAGAAATAGAGGAAAGGAGATACAAGAGTTGGTCTGGAGACTGAAACTTTAGGTTGGCTAGGGAAGTACTCACTGGGAAGATGATTCTTAAGACCTGGTATATGAAGAAGGTCAATAACTTGTTGAATTGAAGGCTAGTGAAGCAGCAACTCCTCCTATGGACACATAAGTAGAGACTGGTGCTTTCTTTAATCTGTCGTTTGTGAGTTTGAGGTGGAAACTTAAGCAGTGTGAGACCTAGGAGGAGGTGCTGAGCAATGAAGCAAGCTGTGCTCCAGGGTTCAGTGCTTCTTGCCCATGAACTTGTGTGTGTATGGCTGAGGTAGCTGGTGACCTAGAAATTTGTGTTAAAGTTGGAAACGACGCTAGAAACACTCTGGTTCAACTGTCTCACTGTATAATGAGGAAATGGAATGGCCCTCAAAATGCTTGTTAAACCAAATTGACCAAAATAATATTTTCAAACACCCGTATTAAACCTACATATCTTTGTCCTGATGGAGTGTTTATTCCTAAAACTTCATTTCCACCCAGTACTACCACTGCAGTGGTAATCATTAAAGAACTATTTCAAACTCAGCTCAAAAGATATGGCTGGGAAATTTGGAAAATAAAACCCAAACAACCATTTTTCTTCACTATCATTCCTGTTCTTTAAAAGTGATGAACTTTGGCATGGCATCGATTTCTGAAGACATTGACAATATCACAAAATCTCTATAATGGAAGCTCTGAGTCTCCCATTTCTTTTCACAAGACTTTCTTTTAAGCGCCACCACCCCCACCCCCACAATGCCCCAAAGTGGGCAGAGCAGCTGAACTATTGATTTGGATTTGGCTACGGTGATAGTTTAATTCTTTGTGTATCATTCAGCTCTAGTCTGCTCTGCTCCTCAATAGACATTTGTGAGTGAATGTAGGTGTGCAGGTGTGCTTCAGCAGGGCTTGTTTCAAGCAGAATACATCCTGGAAGCTCTTCTATTTAATGCAGAATACCCCCTAAACTTTGTAATTATGAATTTATTTTTAGCCTTTTGTACAACTCATTTCATGGTTCCACAGACACTGGGGATGGGATTCTTAACATGTTGGTCTGGTGAACAGGTTAATTATATGTGAAGTAAGCCTTTATTAATGCAACAAACTGTGTCCTCTCTCTTACACTCACATTGCATTATGGAAATGGTTTCTACAATGTGTAATTGTAGAGGACATCTTTAGAGAATGTTTTCTATCAGGTCTACTGAAAACTTGACAGGATGCTTGTGAGAATCACAATCATGGCGATTAGAAGAAAATAAATGCTGTGATTCGTGGAAGGCTGTTTACCTTGTCAGAGTGAAGAGTTGTGTATGTGTTTGCATGCACATGTACACAAGCATGTGCATGAACTGTATCCAATTACTTGGTTTTTCCTTCCTTTCATTGTTTCTATAACTGTCTAATCTTTCATTACTATCTCAGGACTTTATTTCTTAGAGATAAGAAAGAATAATTAAAAATATAAGTACCCTTAAAGAAATCATGATTTTAGAGACTGACATTTTAGAGACTGACATTATTTTAACTATTTGAAATATTTTTTTACATGACCAACCCTAGGGAAAAATAATTTTAATATTTAATCATTTTAAATATGCAAATCATGACATCTCTACTTAGTATAAAATCAACTAGCAGATAATTCTAACAGTAGTGTTCTTCAAAAGGTTCAGCTAGCACAGTGCTGTTTACCTCGCAAATGCTCAACAAATAGGTGTGGATTAGTTAGCTACAGATGTTGCCCATTTCTTTTCATTCATTTAAAAAATTCAGTTGTCCAAGCATTTATGCCTACAGAACATAACAAATACTTATTATGATTCATTATGCATTAGGTTCTAGGTATGCGATTGTGAACAAGAGATAGTGTTTGCCTTCAAGAAACTCAGTATCATAGGATGGTAAACTTCTAAGGCCACTTAGTTAAATTATATATGTTATATTAGTCATTCTGAATGCATGGCTCTATGCGTGGCATTAGAGATACAAAGAAAATTAATGAAGCACTCTTGCCCTCAGGGAACTTGCAGATCAATTAGAGGGCAAGGTCTACACAGATGACAATATAAGGCTGTGTAGGGTGACAGATGAGGTGCTGCTCATTTTAGCCTTTTCTCTGTGTTCCAGACAAATGGATGTTTTCCTCACATACTCCATGGATGAAGCTTCCTAATTCTTCCGGTGACTAGATTTCCACACATAAAAGTCTCCTTTGCTTTACTTTCATCTTTCACAGTTCATATTTAAACTTCTTTCTCATAGTCTCTCATAGTTTCAAAGAGAAAATATCTAGGCCTACTATTCTCACAGCAGAATCCTTTCTGCTTGAAAGAATAATTATTTAACACAAGGTCTGGATATTTCAGGTATATTATTTCCAGTGAACCATTTAAGTCCCTTTTTGCTCTCTATATTTTGATCATTTTAGATTGCATCTGCAGAAGACCTCATTATTGCCACAAACTCTTTAATCAACTCAGTGACCTTCATCACATTATAGGCAAAGACCCATAGAGGTAATTTGAGCAGAAGTGAATCCTTCGTATTTGATTTGATGAAAGGATAAAAATCACTCAATTCAACCTAAGTGACCCTCTTTGGACTTTTTATTTAACAAAATCCTGGATTAGCTTAGATTGTCAGTGACCATCCTTGCATAAGATAAAATATAATTACAGGGCAGTGTTAACCTCTAGAAATTGGTTTTAGAGATGAAAGAGATACAATTAGATGGAATAAGTGAGGAAAGGAGGGAAAGAAAAATTTCGAGTAGATTTTATTTTTAATTTCTTTATTGCAGATGCTAAATTCAGATTTCTAAATGTGAATACAGTATGTCAGATTGCTTTGTCATGGTGCACAGTGCATCATTTATTTTATAGATGACTGAAGAAGAATGCTCTCAGGTTGTATGACTAAATCAAAAATGCATTTCCTTTCTTCTAGATGCCTAAATGACATACACTCCATGAAGCCCTCTGATCAAACATTTCTTCTATAGAAAAGTAGTATAATCTTGTAAAAGGATTAGTTGATTTGGTTTGTGTTTAAATACAGAGATATATTTTATTATTTCTGGTCTGAACAATTGGTATTTGCTTTCAATAGGTTTCACTGCCTCCAGTTTCTCCCTATTTTAATCAATTTTGTGTTCCACTATTGGATTACTCTTAGGGAAACTCTTAAATCACTTTTCTACTCAAAACTTTGAATTGACCTCATGTTGTTTCAATAACAAGGGTCACACATTTTATCCTGATAGTCTAAATATTCATCTTTTAAAATGTTATTTACAAATATTTTCTTTTATTGGTCTGTTTCAATCAAATGAAACTACGACAATTTTACATCTAATACAGACTTTTCTATTTCTAAGCACTTTTCTTAAGTGAACTCTCCATTTTTTAAAATTGTGCTCTCTGTCTTCTTACACCTAGAGCCTTTCCTTACTTCAAAACTGAAAGGCCACCTCTTTTACAAAGTCTTCCCAGAATCTCCGCTACTGTAAGTCACCTCTTTTGCTTATACTCCCAATGTACTTTATTTGCACATTTCAATGACATAGCACTTTCTATTCTATAATATATGTATATGTATACATATATGCATATGTCCATGTATGTATATGTAAATATATACAATCTGTGTCTTATTTACTTTACTAGACTAAACCTACAAAAAAAAATAATGGTATAATCTTCATTGTACCACTTCTTCGTATACTGTCTTTCATACAGTAGGCATCTAATAATGATTTCTAATTTAGAATTTGGCATGAAACTTATATGTATTAATCTGTGGCCAATGATGTAGAATTATAGAAATGCAGAGTAAAAGGGCTCTGAACATAAATAATTTTACTGTGGAGAATAATGGAAGTGACTATTTCATGATGAAACTACATAAGGGTATATGTGGTAGTTAATGGCCCATCCATATCAGTGAGAATTTCTGGCAAGGGAATAGAAAGACCATGAAAACAGTTTGTGTAGTTAACTGCAATCCTGCAAAACTTATTAAAATGTGATACATTGAAATACTGTGGTTTACATTCAAAAGAGGAAAAAAGTAATAGCATGTGATAGACAACAATATGCGGTCCTAATACCAAACAGGAGAAATGATAGGGTCACAAGTCAAAGGCTTCACACAGTTCTGGCAGGTAGAAATGATTCTTGGTGGAAGCTCTCAGTTTCCATGGCTTTCAAGTAAAGAGTTAAGTGGCTGTGTTCAGTGTTCAAGATTCAGGATACACATGTTTTCTTCCGGAGAAGAAAAGCAAAAGTGGGACAGAATGTTTAAAACCACGATCAAGAAAATTAATTGAAATAAATGAAGATCTGAATGTACATATTACAAGGGCCATTTTGTACTTGCAAAAGTGGACCCAAGATGATTATCTCTAAAACAGAGCAAAGAAAGAAGATAAAGTCATTTATAAATGAAAGGAAGCAGGTTGACATCTAATTTCTTAATATATATTCAAAACAGCAAATGAAGGAATAACATCTTCAAAACAAAAAAGGAGGTAAAAGATGTTATTCCATTCAAGTTGTTCTTCAAGCTTATAAGAAAACTACAGAACATGCAAGAACTCAAGGGGATATAATCCCTAGAAGTTCTTCCTAAGGAAAGGACTAGAAGATTAGCTTTATAAAAAAGTGATAGGGGAGATTTTGACATGAGATCAGTGGTGAGTATTTTATATATGTAATTGTAGATTGAAGATCTTAAAGGTGTGAACAGGGCTAAAGTAATGTTTGTTGGTGCTAAATGCAATATCAAGGTAAAAATAACACAACTAAAACATAGGGAAAGGTGGGAGAGAGTGATATTAAATGATGTCTTGGATATCATTGAAAGTCAAAAAGCAAATAATATAAGCTTTAGTATATTTAGGAATACATAGATTAAACATTGAGAAAAATATTAATATTGACTACAAGCTCATGGTAGAGAAGAGGAAAAGGTGGAAAAGGTAGTATAAATGGATTTTATTGTGACTTATAGTGATGAAACAATATGTCTTATTTGAAGGAAAAAGGGGCTATGAATCTTACTAAAAATATTAATAAAAATGTAACCAAGAGAACAAAATTTCAACTTCCTTGATGCCAAAAGACCATAAAACAAAACAAAACTTAGTGGCGTATAGTCAAAGGGTGAAAAGAACTGCAAAATATCTTAAACATCATTTAGTAGTGTTATTATTAGTAGTAATATTGATATTGTTATTTGGAGGGTTTTTTTTTGTATATTACAGAATAATCCAATAATTAAACTGAGTTTCTCAGTGTGTGAAAAAACAGATACAAATTAATGAAATTAATGAAAATCCTGTAGTGTTAAATTTGCTTTGAGAATATCAATTTGATTCATGATGATATCATATATTTTCTATTTATATACAGTAGAAGGGCACAGGAGCAATGGCGCTCTGTCAGGAATCACCATTCTACTGCCAACATTTTGTTTTCTAAATCCATTCTTCACAAAAATGAATTAAGGTTCCATAGAGAAATAGCTGATAGCAGGCTTGAGGCAAGGAAAATGCAAGGCGCACTTAGGATACCTTGTTGTTCTAGAAAGCATGGAAACACAGACTAATGGGTTGGGTCAAAGAGTCATGGGGACAAGCATTAAGAAATTCTCATTGGCCAAATTTGGGACATTTGGAGCATCCAAAGAATAATGACTAATTGAAACATACGGAGTATACAAGAGTCCATAAAGATATAAAGAAGAGAAAGTTTTAAAAAAAAAAGGCGTTGTCACCATTGGAGGTGACTATCAAGTCAATACCTTCTGGAAACTGGCAGTTAAAGAAAAATTATTATATGTTTTTTCTGGCTCTTCAGTGAGAACTATAGTTCTGACAAGCCAGATAGCCTAATTTATTAGTGAAACTATTCTCTAAGAAGAATGTTGGCTAATAAATATAAAATAAATGATAGAATTTTAAAAATTGTA
>NW_006434709.1:14707453-14729582 GCF_000325575.1 Pteropus alecto
AGGAAAACTTATTATAGGAAACTTCCCTGGTATAAAAAAAAATATTTTTGAAAAGAAGCATTAATTCATTGAACAATTACTTGAGGACCTAATTGTGCCTTTGAAAAAATGCTCAGTGTTTAATATTTTTGTATTTCCTCAAGCCAGGTCATTAAAAATAACATGAATGCCATTAAACCATACAATTTACGAACTTGAGGGACCTGAAGAGGTCATTTTGTTACTCCCTGCTCCATGCTACTTCTCATTTTCTAAACAGGAATTGCATTATCCATACTCATAACATGAATACTTTTTGGCCTATTGGCAACTGAGGAAAGAAAAAGAGATTTACTAACATCTAAGAAGCTAAAAAATTATTGCAGCATATAAAGGTTCGGCTTATATATCAAAATGCTAAGCACTTCTTTCACTTATTTGTTTTTAACCTTCAGAAAATTAAAAGACACAGATGGTTAGTCTAGATCATTATGAATTTTTTTTCTTTCTTTGACCGAATTGATATTTCCTCTAAACTGGTATCAGACTTTAACTGTGTGGCTGAGGCAGTAGTTCAGGGACCAGAGCATACAAGTGCCCTCTCCACTCAATACCCAGCAAACTAATTTGATGTTCCTATTGACTTGAATCTGTCTGCTTTATATCTTGAACCTATGAGTGTGTGACCCCTTCTGCAGAGATCTGCTGCTTCTGGGCATTTTGTAAAGTGCTGAAATTGTCGGGAAAACTACTCTCTCTGCTTTGCAAAATAATAGAGAAGAGTATTTCCTATTTGTTTCCCACTGTGACTTCTCAATAATAAAATTGAAGGTGTATGTTTTAATTTTATTTCCATTTAGTTTTGAGAACCATCCTGAGGTATTTATGTTCATAACTATTACTCCTTATCTGTTATCTTTTAAGATTCATCGTTTCTCTCAACTGTAATTTCTTTTTGACTGCTTCATAAAAATGGCTCCATATTTTCCCGAGTCATTTTATTTTTTATTTTTCTGAAACAAAGTGGAAATACAAAAGATAACATTTGGGTAGAATCTCAATCTTGACCATTTCCTAATGTGTTTGTTTAGCAATCAGGCAATTAAGAAACTGGTTTTTCCTTTCATTATCTCAGAAAATTAGGTTTTCCTCATGGTTAAATTGCATTTCTGAAAACAATAGAGAGGGTTTTTGTAATTTATGCAGAAATTTTGTTTTCCTTGAGCTTTTGTGTATACATTAGTCATTTAAGAAAAAAAGAACTTAATTTTCTCTTTTTCCTTTTCTTACTTTTCTGATTGTCCCTTTGAAATCTTGCAAGGGCCAAGATTAGCTATTTCAGTGTATAGGCAAATAAACTTTTGTTTTAGCAATTTAAGTAACAGAGCATGCTTCTAAGGTTGTAAAGTGGTCTAATAGTCTGTGCCTTGATTCTTACAGGTGCAGGCTTTCTTGGAGGCCTTAAACCACTTTCTGGATGTATCTGTTACCCCAGGTCCTGGGTCTTTATAGACAGCAAGAAGTCACGATGGATTAAAGAGGACATAACCTTTGTCCTAGGATTTGCACTCAAGTCACTGTCTTTTCTTTGCTAGGATTGTTATTTCTGATTCTCTGACTGAACTCAGACCATGGGGCTTACCTATTTGTATCAACTTGCTCTGTCAGATGTCTTCTCTAACTGAACTCCCTCTCCAGATCCCTTCTGCTTACCCTGCTTTTGTGCTTCTCGTGAGTTTTTTTTTTTTTTTTTTTTTGCTAAGACTGTGACATTGTTGCAGTTTTGTGCCCAGTCTTCAGTCCCATATCCTCCAACATAGAATGTTGCCCAGAGTGCAGACTGGGTAAATACTTGTGGAATGATAGTATTGACTGAAGCACATAGTGAGGTTGTCAGAGCTGCGTTGAAAATGCTAGATTATTGAGAATTTGTAAAAAATTCTAGTATGAGAAAGCCAAGAAAGATGCAATGGGTACCTGGGTTATTTCCCTGTATTCTTGCTCTCCTCTTCCTTATCTGCATTTACTCACATTGAGCTTAAGTAAGCGTTGGTCAGTGTAGGACTGGAAACAGGCTATTCCTCTGATTCATATTCTCATTGGCGAGTCTACTTTTCCAGTTTCTACCCTTCTTTTCCCTTATCAGAATGATATGAATCCCCTTTACTAGAATAACAGCGGAGGGGATTATCACTTTACTCATTTTAAAGATATAGTGAGATGCCTACATGACCCTGGGATAGAAGAAGAAATTTTGGATCATGAGAAGTCCAAAGCTCAATGAAGTGTGAAACATTCAAATCTGAACAACTTTGATGGGGCAAAATGCTTTAGGTGGATCAAGAAACAACATAAGTTGTGCCTTCAGTGAAAAGGACTGTAGGGTCAGAGAAGCAAAGAGAGGTAAGAGAAATGCACTGAATACTGAGATGCCTCAGTACGCCGGCTTCCTGACTGCAGACAGCTGTTCAGTTTTAAGTGTGAGTACGGGAAAGCCATGGGGAGCATTCTTTAAGACTCGAGTCACTCGTAGCCTTAGAAATGAGCTTTTGTGCCTGTTCTGTTATTGGCACAGGGTCCCTATAAAAACATGTATGCACTTCGCTGACTGCTCAGATGATGGACATAACTCTGCCCTTCTGTAAGCACTAAGGATCCCTTCTGCAAATCTCCTTCAGGAGCCAGGATACTTTCTTCTGAAACACATTGTGTGTATTCGTGTGGCTGCTTTAAGATAGGAACTTGTTTCTTTTCTTTTTCTTTTCCTTTTCTTTCCTGTACCTTATCTTGCATTAGCTTTAGACTGGGGAAATGAAAACCCTGGGGGTGCTTGGGAGCTTCGGCAACCCAGACAGCAGGGGCCTGGAGAGCTCTCTCCTCTCTGTGTTTTTATGTCCTTTCAAAATGTCAGTTAGCGCCTTTAAAATAAAGTCTGCCATCAAAGATACACTCTTCTCCTCCCTGTCTGGTGTGCCAAAGATAGACATTACTCTGTCTGCTTCAGTTCTCAGCTTCCTGTCATGTTTGGCAAAAATTTAATTGCCTCTCCTTTCAGAACAACTTTAATTTGTTTTCTTAGCTTCAACATCTCCTCTGAAGGAGAGTTTTTGCAGCAGGGGAATGTAGACAGCTTTTGTTTCTGCCACTTCGGGATTGGTTTCCCAATGTCTTTTAAAATGAAATTTTGTGCCCAAAAGATGACACAGGAGCCAGGCAATGTTGGTTTATGCAAGGGTGACAGTTCACGTAGGCAGCCAAGTTTACTCAGGTTTAACACCAGGCTGTTTCTCCTTGCAGCCAGTAGCATTTCTTTATTGCCTTCTAGTACACTTCATATTCTGCCTTTGCAAATTGAATTAAGCAGTAATGACAATAATAATACTCCCTCTCAGTCATCTTCTCTTATTTACTGCTTTCTTCTCGGTTGCCATAGCACTTTTTACATGTATTAATTATAGCACCTTTGTGCTGACTGCATGGTAGAATGATTAATTGTCCATGGACCTAACAATTTAGCACTCTCACTACCCGCCCCTCACACACACACACCCCAAGGCTGTGAGATGCTTAAGGTTAAGGAACGTGTCTCTTACCTTATTCATTCTCAAATTCTTAATACCTCTAGCCTAGGGTCCGATACATAGTGGTCACTTAAAAGATATTTATTAAATGGGTGAATAATGCGCATGGTGCTTTTGTACCTAGATCTCACAGTTCATACTATCCTCAAATATTATACCATTGAATGCAAGCTGATGTCCCAGTCAGGAGCATGGATTTAAAGGGTACCAATTATGCAAGTATTTACATGGGACCAAAGGATGAAAGAAAAGTGCTGAGAATAAGTAAAGGGGGGTGACTGGCTGTCTGCTTTGGAGTTTTGCGAAAGAAGTCAGAATCTTCTGAGATTCATAAACAAAGTGAATGCTAAGGTTTTACAGCTGAGGAAACCGGAGAGAATCTATTCAGAAGGGTGATAGATTAGTGTGAAGAAGAAGACATTCTATGAGGGTATGGAGCATTCAGGCTTTTTTGGTGAAGGATTTTGAAGCAGAGATGAGAATACTGCCACTGGTCTTTAATAGAAAGGTGGAGTGACCCTGAGTGTAGAAGGCCCCTTGGGGAAGAAACATTTGGAGAGGCTGAAACTAAATCTGGGGACTGACATCTCCGAGAGAATCTACAAGTGAGGGATGATCGTTCATGGACCGTGTTGTTAACACTCTCCCAGGTAAGTTAACAAGAAGAGCACCTCCAAATTCACGATGCTGTTGTATCTCTTTCGCTGTTACCAAGAAGCAGCGTATTGTGGCAGGAGAAGCTCTTTCATGGGAAGGTAGGCAGGTGGCTTGAGCTGTAACTCCTTTCTTCTCATACATTAGCTGTATGACCTGGAGGAAGTCACTACTGTCTCTGAGTCTCAGTTGATTTATTTGTAATTTGGTAGTAATGAAATTTTATCTGCCTGAAGGGAAAGGATTATGCTAAATGATTTATTGAGCTCTTCAGCTACAATGAAACACATTATATATCCCTGGAAATTCTACATCTTGTCAGTTAACATGGGTTTTCTTAAGAGTCTATTATTTAAATTATTTGATTATCCAAGTTCACGATAGATGTCGCATATCACACATAGGTCATATGACCCTAGGTTATGACCACCTGGGAAAGGATTTTCTTCTTTGTAGTATTGAAAATCTATGTTTAAGCCAGATGAGCTTTATATGTCAATGAGAGGATGTTAAAAGTTTATTTTTCCTCAAGATCTGAAATGTATAGGGCTGAAATGATATTTGAATATTATGTAGTGGTAGAATTCGCAGATAAATCATTTTCTTTTAACTTGAAAAGATGTTATCACTTGCGCTCATCAAAGATGTCTAGTTTCTGAAAAATTAGAGGTTCTAGAAGGTTAAATAAGTCTTTCTGAAAACCATTTTTACTTTTTAACAAGAAATTCCTTTTAATCAGGTAAATCCTTTTTTATTTCTACTCCTCTCAAGCACTATGTAAACACAACCACAGTGTTTAAAAAATATTTCTAATGACAAGATAACGTACATATTTATTGTAAGAAAAAAGAAAATGACTAAAAACCTGAAGAAAATTAAAATTACCCCCTAGAAATAACTTTAGTGAATGTGAATATTTTTTTTCAGTTCACTAAGGCTATCTGTTTGTATCTATCTTCTCTATCTTATGTGAGTATGTGTGTATATGTGTGTGATTGCATATGTGTATGAATATACACATAAACATGCACATATATATCCATACGTATATATATATATACACACACATATGTAATTAAACATATACACATATACAAGTATAGATACCATTTTATAACTTGCTTTATCACTTAATTTATCATTTTAGAGCAATTCAAATTACTTCAAATCTAAAGAAAAAATTCAAACAAAAAAATAATCAGAACATCTAAAAATTTTTTATTTTTTTACCTTCCCTTTCTCTTTCAAAATTCTACTCTCCATGGTAACTATTTTTGACTATTTCCATTTTAGGTTTTCTAATTAATATACTTGAGATCTGTTTCTTAATTCTATTACAATACCTTTCCTCATTATATAGAAGATGAGAGATCAGGACTAAATTCCCACCTTTCTTTCTCTTCTCTCTACTTCCTAAATTTTAAAGTTGTTATAACTTTTTTTCTTTTGGCGGGTTCACTTATAATTACAATTAATATATTAAAAATACATTTTATAGTAAATAAACTTTAGAAATTATACACTAGTTCTCTTCTATGTAAGATGAGAAATGAGCACACCTTATTTTTCTTTACTGTTCCCCTCAATCCATTAGTTTCGCATCATCAAGATGTATAGCATTGATGTTATAACCACTAACCATAAATGTGTTTTCTGTGCTTGGTTTTTAAGTTGATTATAAAAATTAAAAACTAATGAAATAATTTAGTTGGTAAAAGCACAGGCCCTGGAACCATATCATTTGGCCTCAAAGTCTAGTTCTACTGCTTTCTGTCCTGGCTTTTGTAATTTTGAGTAAGTTACTTAATTCCTCTGTGCCATAATTTCCTCATATGTAAAATAGTCATAAGATAGTATCTACATGATAGTGTTGTCGTTAGCATTAAATAAGTGGATACTTGTAAAATCTGTAGAGTGATGTGTGACACAGAGTAAGTGCTCAGTAATAATATTTCTTGGAGAGCCAGGTACTGTGAATGGGCCTGTATCACAAAACCTATGTTGCTCAAGGAAGGATGTTCTAAGAATCAACGTCAAATGGTTTTTCTTTGCTTTTATGTATTCCATTTATTATTCAAAATTATGCAACATATTAATTTTCTTCACATTTGGACTATGACTTTCTAGTGCAACTTTTTGTTTTGCCTGGAATTTCTAATTGTTTTTCATCTTGTCTGTTAACAGAAGAGAGAAATGCCCTCATCACATTGTTAACCTATTTTAGAAACTTGTTTATAAATTAATTTAAATAGAAATTGAAAATATAGCAGCAATTTAGGCCTTCTTCTTATAGATTATTGAATTTTATTTGATGTCTATTTTGAGGCCTTTTAAGAACCAGATTTGATTCTCTATATGGCCTCAAAGACCAGTTCAACATGGCAATCACAAGTAGAATTGGTTGACTTTTTTCTACATTTTTCACCTCTCATTATTCTACTTTAATGCATCAGATTAGTTAGCTGTGAGCCTGACTTCTCAAGTTTTCTTCCTCTGAAAAAATTTCTCAGAGTAATAAACTAGGCAGCATTTGCACATTCAGGTTGGTGCTTCATCTTCTGTTCCGTATGCACTACCTGTCTTTATTCAAGGTCAAGGCTTCTAGTCTGAATTCTGGGAGTTGTTCAGATAGCCTTAGTGACCTGCTTTCCTGAAAAGAGGTTGGCAGGAAAGCCCTAGTCAGAGGCATTTATTTTTGGATAATCACTTATGTTCACGGAACAGTAAGCAGTTCAGTGTGTCTGCAGTTTGGGGTGTGTCTGGGAGAGTAATGAAGGATGAGGTTGGGTAGGTAGATAGTGGGGAGGGGTCATGAAAAACGTAGAACAATTTGCCAAGGAATTCGAAATTCTGTGTTACAGGGAATAATAGCAAGAATTTTACCAGAGGAGCATCATGATCAAATTTGTGTTTCAGAAAAAATAAATCTTTGGTGAAAGTTTTGAAAATGATTACAACGAGGAGAGACATGAGAGAGAGAGAGAGAGAGAGAGAGAGAGAGAATACTGATTGAAGGCTATTGCATTTAAACTTTTGGCAGTGGAAACTTAACATCAAATTTTCGATAGAATTATTGAGAAGTACTATTCAATTAGATGTAACAGATTAAAATAAAGAGGAGTTGAAGACAAGGTTATAATGTGAGCATAAGAGCGGGTTTGTGGGAAGAAGATAAAGAATCCAGTTTTAGATATTGGTATTCATATGCTTGTGGAATATCCAGATAGAGACGCTTAGTTGGTAGTTGGAAACCAAGGACTGGAGATCAACAGAGAGGAGACCTGGATACATAGATGTAAGAATCATCCATGTAGAGGAGAGGTTGTAGCCAGTGAAATTGGATAAGCTCCTTTTAGAGAGACTCCATTGCATAAGAAGAGGTCTAAGGAAGAAAAACCTCAAGTGGTTAAGAGATAATGGGAAGAAAAAGAATCAGCACTAGGGAAAGCGTCTTGTTCATCTATATGTCCTCAGTGTCTAACAGTCCCTCACACAAATACTTATTGATGGACTACATGAAACTAAGAGAAGAATTTTAAATGAAGAAGTGAAATCAAAATTATTAGTGATCTGGAAACCAAAGGCAGAGATAAATGCAAGCCAAAAGGTGATATTAAATAAGATGAGAAATCTCCTTTGGATTTGACAGTGAGGAGCAGGTCATTTTCTACCTTAGCAAGAGTTCACGTTCTAGTGGGGTGGTGGAGCCAAAGCCATATTGCATGAATAGAGGGGTTTATGCTAGCCAAGGAGGAGACAGAAGCTGTATTAATCTTTGAAGAAGTTGGACTGTGAAAGGAAGAAGGTGATATTTATAAGATAAAGGATAAAAATTGTATCGACCAATAAGCATTTATATTTGATAATTTTGTGGGGAATGAATGGGCCTGAGAAAACAAGGTCTATAGAATAGAAAACAGAAGGAAGGAAAAGTAACAGTGACCTCTTACTTGCTACTGAACATTCATTACCTCATGTTGATTACTTGTGCGTGCGTGCGTGCGTGCGTGCGTGCGTGTGTGTGTGTGAGAGAGAGAGAGAGAGAGAGAGAGAGAGAGAGAGAGAGAGAGAGAGAGAGAGAGAAAGAGAGAAAAAAAAAGCCATTTAATATCACCATATAAGAGAATATTTAGAGGAATTCCCTGGGTAATCCCTTTAGACTTCTTTTTTTTTTTTTTTTAAGTAGATTTAATTTTGAAACTGCCACAGATCTCTTAGCAGCCAGCTGCAGGCCTCCTGCAACGTAGATTGGTATGTAGTTGCACACTTGAATTGGCCCACTTAGTTTTGGTGGATTGAATGTTGTTATGTCTCTCTAAATAAGAAAATTGGCTCAGTTTTTGGTAAGATTATGGAGTAACTCTAAAGTGTAGATCAGAGGATAACTTGTTCTCTCTTCAAAAGGAAAAATAAGTGAGTGACATTTTCCTTGTTTTTTTTTTTTTTCTCCCCATTTCCTCTGTTCTGAAACCTCTTCTCTTTCAGGGGGCAAAGATTTCCTGAAGCTCTGGGTCCATGTAGGCTTCTTGTATGATTGACTAGCTTTTCAATCTCCTATTTATCTTCGTACAACAATTTGCTTATATTTAGGAAAAAGAGAGAAATGTTTTACAGTTATGGCTTGAACTTGATGATACCAGTAGATGTCACTCTGGACAGCAGGATAAAGTATCTATTATTAGCTGTGGTTCAGAATGGGCTATGGTGTTCCTGCTCCCAGCCACTTTCAAACATTTCAGGCCTGACACATCTGAATTATGACATTCCCTGCATTGCCAGTTTTACTTCTATGTTTTGAAATAAGAAGGCTGGGAGAGCTGCCATTTCATCTTGTTCTCATTCAGCTTGAATGCCAAATACTTACACAGTTATACCAATCAACTAGGCAAGAAGAAAATGGTTCAGGGAAAAATGGAGAGAATATATAGTTTAAAGCAGCATAGCTGAATTCAGTGTTCAGGTGCATTAAATTCCGCTGAGACTTAAGGCAGAGTGAGTAGTAAATACTTTCCGGAGTAAGTATGCCTGGACCCAGACTAGTGTAAGCTGACCTCTCCCTATATACATTATATCGTTTTCTGTGATTGCACTAAATCAGGGATTCTCAACTAAGCTCCTGGAATAGGGAAAAAGAGTCTTTCTAAAATTCTCAGAAAGCATTGAAGTTAATAGATTAGCTTTCCTCAAATTCACTTTTCCCCCTCCATACTCCATCCCCTCTCCACAAATGTTTGGAATCTGCTTCAGCATAGAACAAGATGAATGAGCAAATAGCAAACAGGAAATGTTGAGAAAAGGGTGAGTCTAGTTGCACAGATTTATATTATGTAGATATGTTTGTGATTATCATGCTGTATATAATTATATTTCATCATATTTTCTTTTAAAATGGTTTCCAGTATGGACATTGTATATGATATGTATGTATCAGTTTATGACTTCTGTCACCTGACAGGAGTGAGAAATGTACTCCGCATGAACCACCTCCCACAATTAGTCTTGGATGCTCATTTTACCTTGTGCAAGCCCTGCCCAGGCCTAGGTCAAAGGTCTTGGTTGAGATTTTATTCCTGCCTTGAAATTCCCTTCCATCTCCCTTATCAAATATATGCAACCCAACCAACACTCAGGACCCATCTCAAATCCCACCTTCCCCTCTAAGAAAATCTTGGTCAGGCAGAAGGAATTATTAAGGAAGGAAGGAGCAAGACAGTATATGCAGGAAAAAAGACTTTTCTTAAGGAGGTAAACATGTGACTGATTGAGGGCTAGATTTAAGGGCTCTGAGAGCTCATCGAAAGGAAGATCACTTCTACCAGGTGTAATGGAGCACATTTTGTTGAGGAGGTAGAATTGAAACTCATCTCCTTGAAGGCTAGAAATATGTGGCTAGCCAATGAAGAGTGAAGAGGAAGGTCCTCTAGGAAAAGAAGATATAAGGAAAAACTTAGAGATGGGAAAGGTTCAAGGGGAGACAGGTGACAGTGAGGTCAATTTTGTCTGGAACCCAGGACCTATGACTGAGAGTTATTAGGAATAAGGCTAATATGACTTTCTACCCTTGCTCTTCCTCTACTGAGTCTGAAGACCAAAGGAATCATAATAAATACTTTCTCGAATACATGTGGCTCTCTCCCTTCTCTATGTCAGCTGTAATCCCTCCATTTATCCAATCTATCCCATATTCTCTTTATATTATCATCTCAAATGTGAATTAGTAGGAAAATTCATGTTTCATAATAACAACAACAAAAAAGATAATACTTGGCTTCTCTGTATCTTGCCAAAATTTGAGAGTAGGACTGTTACTGAAATTACTGGTGTGGTGTTAACTCAAAATATTTTATGAAAGAGAGGCATAAATAACTCAAAGGGAAAGGTGCTTAGATCAAGATGTAATCCTCTTATGAAAAGGGAGAGAGACACAGATAATGCTGCTTTAATTAAGTTTTTCTTAGTATCTCCATTATAATTTCCTTCTTGAAGGGTGACATAGGTATTAAATCTATGACATTGCATTGAATAAGTGAACATCTTTCCATATCAGGAATAATTTCCTCCCTAATAACTATATTTTCAAAAAGTTATTTTGAAGGGTTTTTTTAGAGGTTAAGGACACATTTCTGTTTTTCCGTCTTAAGATGAGAATGACTTTTTAAAGTTATTTTATTCTTAGAAATTAATGTATTTACTTACTTGGGAAATATCCTAAAAAATAATCCACAGTTTAGATCTGCAGGGAAAGAAAAGAATAGCTTTCCAAAATGTGAAAAGTTACAAACTAAATCTTCTACAATCCTCAATGTTGACTATCAAGCTATATAATGCAGCTATTGGATTTTCTTATAAGTTATAAAATCCTTATTAATCAAAACATGTCAGT
Source organism: Pteropus alecto (assembly GCF_000325575.1). Lineage (NCBI taxonomy): Eukaryota > Metazoa > Chordata > Mammalia > Chiroptera > Pteropodidae > Pteropus > Pteropus alecto. The sequence goes on from NW_006434709.1 coordinate 14,718,551, forward strand.
GCAAAGCAGAGGATTAATTGTTTGCTTTGAAAATTAAGAAAAGGGCATAGAGAAGGGAAAAAAGATATTAAATAGCATGATATTTCATTCCGTTTGGAATTAGTGAGCATCGTGATTACCTTACTTGAATTCCTGACCTTTACCGTATTATCGAAATCATTACGTGCAGAAAAATCTATGGAGATTTCAGATCTATTTGTTATGGACCTAGATGACTTAAGACAATTATGGCGAATCTTTACCAACTTTGTTATAAGGATTCTCTGATGTCATTTAAATTAGGGCACATAGGCAATACCTTTTGGTACTGACTTATACAATATTTACTTCATTGTGATATGAAGTTGCAGAATAATTTAACTTCAATTGGAGAAGATATGGTCACTTTTTCACAGAGCTTATCATTTGATGGAAATGATCACTTCTCTTAGAAACAGCACTTTGTACTTCTTGTAGTGACATCTAATATGTGAGAACAAAGACCATGTGTTTTTTACCTTCCTATCACCAACAGAGTCAAAGTAAATTGAACTCAGGAATTGGAAAATAAATATTTATAAGATAAATGGAATGGCCCACTCCACTGTCAAGTATTTAAAACCAAAATGCTAAGCTTAAAATTACATTTTGGTTAAAAGATACCAGAATCATGTTGCTATGGGATCCTTTGTATTGTAACTTTTTGGCTCAAACCTTTATTATTAAAACATTGAGACTAGCACATGTGAGGTTGTAGACAATTTTCATTTCCATTCCTTTACATGTCAGTACATCCCTTTCCTCCCCCTTAACACTCCTCCTGTGAAAGTGGCATATGAGTACAAACCTTACTACTAAGTTTCTGATTCGAATCTGAAATAGTTTTCTAAGATCCAAGTATAAATGTATATGGAAATTCCAATTTTATATTGTAGGTAAGAAGGGAAAAAAATCACCTGTAAATTATCTGAACTACATCTAAATTATATTCAGTATTGTCAGTGATTTTCTTTATGCAGGTTGTAGATTGGGCAATTCATGTTATAACTACCTAAGAGCAAAAATTCAGTCTTTCCAGGCAAAGATCAATTTCTTAGGTAATTTCCTCTACAGGGCTCAACTATATAGCTAGAGAGGACCTGGTGGTACCAATGTGGGCCCTAATAATGTCCTTTGATGGAGCCACGTGTTAAGAATATTAATATTTGCTCAGATATTTTAGATGTACTTCTTACTCTCAAGACAATAATACTATTATTCATTAATATTTGAGTGCTACCTATGCACAAAGCATTGTTCTAAACTCTTAACAGGTTATTACATCATTTTAGCAAACCACTGAGTTAAGTAATTGTATTATCTCATTCTCTGGATGAGAAAACGAAGGCGTACAGCATCCATTCTATTGCTTCATGTCCTTTTTGCGAAACATGTATAGAAACTAATTATTCTGGCTAAGCTAACCCAGGGCTCATGTATCAGGGCCTAGACTCATATCTCATAGGATAGACATATGTTAGCTTGAGAAAAATGGGGAAATTTTAGTAAATTTCTTAATGCTATTCGTATGATATGCATTCTTAATAATATTAAATTAATTTTGTTCTTTGCTCCAAACTGTGAAATCGGTTTTGTGTTGTTAAATACTCCAATCAGCTAGCAGTCTTTAACTACATGTTATAAACCAGTGTTCTGTTCAATACATAGGTCTGATCTTTTATATTGCTTTTAATTTTCTAAAGAAATTGTATTGCATGGATGTGATTATTATGCATATTTTTTAATAATGTAGAATCTGAATAATATAAATTTTGATTTTTAGAAAAAAATAAGGTCTTAGTTTTAGCTTTCAACTAATGTAAAGTAAATGCCAACCTATAGACTTGACAGAGATATTTTTGTAAGTTAATTTTGTAAGACTTTTCACATTTAAAACGATGCTTTGATTTTGCTTAACTGTTTAGCTGCTGGAATTAGTATAGAAACTTGAAGCTATTTGGTATATATAACTCAGATGTTTCTCCTTCAGAAAAAATTAAAAATTAAAATCTATGTGAAAAAAAGGAAAACTAATGGAGGAAAAATTTTGAGCTTGAGACTACCTCTAAGATGAAGGTTGTATATGGCTAATTTCTGTGTAGAAAATTGAATAAAACCTCCTGATAGTTCTTTGTGAGAAGTCATTTCTGCTCTTAAAATTTTGGGAGTCCAGAGTCCTGTTTTTGTCTCTACCATAACTTTGGGCAAGATGAACTGTCTGTGTTTCAGTTTCCTCTATCACAAAATGAAAAGAGGATTGGATAATAGCATTTTCAAGGCCTTTTTCTACAATAAGTGGATGATTTTATTCTATTTTAAGCAGAAAGTGGCCCAGATAAGCTTCACCCCAGTCTGAGGAGGAGTAAATCCATCTAAAATGACAGTAATAAAAAAGTAGCTAACAATTATTGAGCATTCACTGTGAACCAAGTACTGTTGTAAGGGTTTAGCTTATATTTACTGATTCATTCTTTAAATAACACTGAGGTTTGAAATCATTTCCATTTAAAAATCAGAAAGTTGAGGCATAGAGACATAGGGACACTTGCTGAAGGTGCTGCAGCTTGCAAAGTGTGGAGCCAAGATCCCAATCCAGTGAGCAGGACTCAAGAGCCCAGAGCCCAAACCACAATACCCACAAGCCTAGAAGATCAGAGTACTTTTGCGTAGAACAGTTCCTTCCCTGCATTCTCATCTTCAGTAGAAATAATGAAAAAGATGGAGAAATACTTAATAGCTGAGAAATCAACTCTAAATCTCTTTGGGGACTACTTTTTCACCTTAAGTGATTTTTGGAATATTCTTCTTTCATGCTTAAGCAGGATTCTGATACAGTGTTATATTGGCAGAGGTTGTAAAGTGTCTGTCAGGTTGACATTATCTTGTTACCGTGGGCTTTTCCTCTGTCCAACTCAAAGCAACAGTTATATAAAAGATCACAGAGGCTGAATCGCAAAGTCTTTTTTATTCATGCCTTTCTGGTGGCACTTGAGTGTGTCATTTTCAAGCAGTCATGGGCCATGGTGCATAGGCGAGGAACAGAAGAAATTCTGCACAGCTGTGCTCCATTTTGAGAAAATAAGTACAAAAACACAGTTCTTCAAAAACATTTTGTAGAAAGCATGTCTATGCATTGTAAATGATAGCTTTAAATTATTTGCTACATAGTTTTCTTCAGTTTAGAGATTTCCTGGTATCTGCCTTCCTTGTTTATAGATTATGAACTATTTTTAGAGCCACATGGATTAAGAATTGAAAGAGAAATATATGGCCAGTGCGTTAGTTAAAATCATTCAGAAGTGAAAGTAAAGCATGGCCCACCCAAATTTAATGTTATCATTTAATTTGGAGGACTCCTTTAGTGTGAAGGGAGGTTTACCTCCACTGGATCATGCCATCTGCTCTAACAATCAGGCTGAAAATTTAATTTTCAGTTACATTTTCAAAAATTATTCCAACTAAGCCAGTGGTAAAAGTTTGTTCTATTAAATTGAACTTTTTGAGTATCTGTGGTAGATCACCCCATTAGTGAAAGAGAGATTCCCACGCTATGGTTTTGAGGATGCCTGAACACGTGATACCCAACACTGGACAGATGAGATTGACAATAGTTTATTAATTCCATATACTCACCACCCAGAGGAGGAGGACACCATGCCAAGCAGGGCCACATAAAAGTTGCACATGGGAACACAGTAAACAACCAAGGGCTGTTGAAAGCAGGTTTTCTAGTATCAAAAGGTTGGAATGGTCCTTGGTTTCCATGGGAGAATGTGATTGGCTTCTTGAATAATTCCATGAGCTAGACGGGAACTGGAACTCACTAATCAGGGATATGTGGGAGCTGTGCCTGGTCCCTTTGATAAGGAGGGTTGTTTGGGTAGGGGACCTTATGTGTGGGAATGGAGTGGGTAGGGAGAAGAACTTGAAGTTGGATCATTCTAGGCCTTTCTGGTCTCACCAGATATCAAAAACCATGATATTGGGCCTTAATTGTAGGCCTTACACCACACACTGCTAAAGTCAACCATCACACTTAGTGGCCAGGCCCTTCTTCCTAGATTAGTCTGCTTGGGTTACTATAACAAAATGCTACAGACTTGGTGGCTTAAAACACAGAAATTTATTTTCTCACAGTTGTAGAGGCTAGATGTCCATGATCAAGGTGGCAGCAGATTTACTTTCTGGTGAGGGCTCTCTTCCTATTTTGCAGATGGCTGCCTTACCATTGCTTCACTTGGTCTTTCCTTGGTGCATGCATATGGAAGAAGGGAGGTGAGGGTAGAAAAATGAGAGACGGGGAGGCTCTCTGGTGTTCCTTCTTATAAGGGCTCTAATCCTATCAAATCAGGGCCTTACCTTCATTTAACCTTAATTTCTTCCTTAGATATCCCAAATATAGCCAATACAGGGTTTAGGCCTTCGATATATGAATTTGGGGGGGAACACAAGCATTCAGTATAAAACACCTCCTCCTATATTTTCAATATTCCTTAGACTTTTAATAATCAGTTAATATAATTCTTTTCTGATAGATTGAATCTTCAAATATTGCTAGTACCTACTATGATGTCTAGCACAAAAGAGGTTCTCTAAAATTTGTTGAATTGTGAGAGAGGAATGTGGATTTGGATTTTAAGATGCTCAACATAACCAACTTTCTTCAAGGTTTTCTTTGAAATTAATTGCCGAAGATAGCAAATGTCAGATGTGATCACATTACAATTTTCCTCTGGCTTATTTTTGGGGAGGGGGGGGGAGGGCAGGGGGTCTTGATTTCTGGAAAGAACATTGGCCATGGTGTTACTTTTGATTCTTGGATCTGGTACTTGATAATTGTCACATTTTTGAACTTCATCTGTAATGTGCAAGTAATGATACTTAAGCCAACTCTCAGCCTGGAAATAAAAAATCAGAATGTGAATGAAAAGTTCTTCATAAATTACTAATCACCACACAAACACAAGGTGGGATCTTAGAACACACTGCACATACCACAGTAGTGTTACTTCAGCTGGATTTTCAGAGCAGCTGGAGTGCTGGCATAAATGCCAGTTCCACTGTCCTATGTTGGACTTACTGAGTTATAGTCTCCAATAGGGCCCAGGATTATGCATTTTAACAAAACTCCAGGTGATTCTAATGAACATTAAAATCTGAGAGCCAGTGTACTCTGTTGAATCTAAAGCAATTAAATAAAAACATCTGCCAGTGACACATTACTCTCAAGTTTACAAGGAGATATTAATTTTTAATTGAAAATAAGCAAACAATAAAATTGAATAACTTTCCACAAACAGCAGGAAGGACATAGATGTACTTGGTTTACACCATGTGCATGTTCCACATTCGGAACTATGAATTTGAGTGGTAACCAAACCTGAATTATTTTAGAAACACATGGAAATTTTAAAGATGTAGATTCCTGGGGCCCTATCCTAGAGAATTTGATTCAGTAAGTCTGTGGTAGGATCAGGAAATCTGTCTCTCAAAGGCTCAAATGATGATTGCTGAGATTTGGGAGCAGGCCATTGAATTACGGTAAAATTTAGTGGTTGTAAACGCAACAAAATTTGCAATTTCTTCACATAAACTTTTGATGTATCAGCCTCAGTATTGAATCATGTAATATAACTCATTCGTCTTGATACAAAAAATATAGGTTCAAAAAAGTGACACAACTTACTGTAGTCCTTGCATCTTTTTGTTCAACATTAGATTGTGTATATCTACTTTGAATGAAGCCATTTTTTGTTTTGATTTAGGTTGTGCAATGGAAACAGGAGACTGACAAAGCCTAACAGTCTTATGTGAATGAGTTTTGGCATCCAAAGTCTTAGTTTTTATGTACTGTCCTCTTTTTGATTTTAAGGTTTGAGAGAGAATCTGAACATAAAACCTATCACAAACCTATTGGAACACAAACCTATGTGATGAAGTAGATTCTTAATAGTCTTCATTCAATTCCAGAGAAGTGAATTTTAAATACTTCTTTAACCTTTCACCTACCCAAGTAAATGATATCATGTTTATGCTCAAATAATTGAAAATATTAAATTATTTATCAACATTGAATCCAAGGCATACACAAATTAACCTTATGGATTAGGGATGTCACTGCTTAATTTAACACTGAACCATATGCAAAGGGGAACATTTTGAAGTTGGTTGAAGCAACTCAAATATTAGAGGAAAAATTGGAGTTGGATGAAATAATGTTCTAAAGAGCTGTTACAAATTGTTGTATTACTTAGGAGTGCATCTTCAGAGGCTTTCAAACATTTTCTTGATTCTTACAACCACCCTAAATGTTGGGTTTGATTGTGTCACTCCCCTCTCTTGAGAGAGGAAGAAGTAGAGATGGCGTGGCTAACCTAAAATGGGCTATGGACTTAATTAGTATCAGAAATTGTATTAAAATGCAAGTCTTTGGATGTTACATCACTTCTCACTGAATCGAGTGGGCTTGTGTACAAAATGTATATCATCCGTACATGGAAAGGATGTTATTGTTACAGCATATTGTTGCATGAAAATGAGTTTAAATATGTTGGATCTTGTGGGTATCAAGAGCCAAATAATTTTTCCATCTTAGTTGTACTTCTGCTATTCAGAAATTAATGGGGCAAGAAAAGATTGTGCTACCCAGCCTGGTATGTGTGCTTCTCAAAATTACAGTCCATCGTTCCTCCTCTTTGGTCAATTTCTGAGAACATGATTGATGAGAACAGGTTTCTGAGAACAGAAATAATTTAAAGGCTCCAAATTCTATTGGAGATTAATTTTAGATAAGGGCCAGAAAGTATTTAGACACATTAATAAAATTTACTTTTGGAATCAACTAAGTACATAGAATGTTTTCTTGAAGTGTGTTCATTAAAAAACAATGTAGAACACTGAAGCACAGACAATTATTGTTTTGAGAGCTCTGGATAATTAAAGAGCAATCTCAGTTTATTAGTGTATGAGTCTTTAAATTCACATTTTGTCTTGGTTATTGATTATACTACATTATAAAACTCTTCTTTTGAAAAACAGTAAAGGCTGTCTTAGGTCACAGGATACTCTACACCCTTGAGGTGCAGAGGTAGGTGAGAGAATAAGAGAATAAGAGAAAGAGTTAATTCAGTAACAAAATCTTTGCATTTTGGAATTACCAATAATCACTCTGTCTAGGTATTCCCCAGCCTATAGTAGTCGTTACAACAGCCCAAGCAAACTAATACAATGACACGTATATGGATATAGATATATCCTCTTAACTTTCGCCCACCTTGTAAGGATCTAGGGATCTCTTTAAATCGTATTAAAAATATAAAATTCAGTAGGTCTGTGGTAGGCTCATTTCTGGGTTTCAGTGCAAAATGAAAATATGGGGCCCTTTGCTCAAAAAGGAAGCAAATGTGACTTCTTTAGAACTGGAGTACCTTTAAGATCCTAAAATAAAGTTTTTTCCTTTCTTCCATGGTTTGTCTTTGGACTTGCCATTTTTAATTTCTAAGTAAAGAAAAGTGAAAAATTTAAATTATTAGCATGTATTTTACCATTTATATTTAGATTGTACAATGCAAGTTTTGAAAGCAAATATAGAAGTATTTAACCTGCATGCAGAATCACCAAATTTTTACAATTCTTATTTTGTAGTTTGTTAGCACACTTACCAGGACAGTAGAAACACTGCACAGAACTAGCTCAACTGTTTTTACTTCGCTTCTTGGTACATGTCCATTCTAGCAACACTCACTACCTATGGCTTTCTGCTATGTTAGGAAGGACTTAAAGAAAAATGAACTATGGGTCACTTGATCTTTTCCTTCTGTGTCATCATTTTTAGTGTAGGTAATTGGCTAATGTAGGGAAGTAACAGAAACAAGTAAGGATACAATAGGGTTTCATGGTCCTTTTTGTTTTTTAAAGCACCATTGCCTTCTTTCTCATTTGAAACAAGTTCTGGTTTGATTTAAAAGCATGGCCTCTTGGGGCTGTGGAGGCCCCTGCTCACTCGGGAGTAGATATAAACATTTACCTTGTCTCTGGACTCCCTTACATCATGGGTCCATTGGAATTCTGTGCTCACGAGGCAATGTGGATTCCGTGTGTAAATGGAGTGGCAAAAACAGGGAACACACATATTTCCCGTTCTCTGCTTGTGTCTCTTTATCCCATTGGACTTCTCTTACAAAACAGTTAAGAATTCAAGATGGTGACATCAGAATAGTAAAACAAGCATGAGAACCTTCTGAGCAAGGGACTCTTTGCAACTGCACAGGTCACATGCCCGTAAAGTTGGCATGTGTAGGGGTGTGTGCACACATGAATATATCATAATTTTTTCTGGCAAGGAGGTGCAGACCCTTTTTTAGATTTTCAAAGGAGTGTCTGACCTCAGAAAATGAGAAGATACTATTTTAGGAGGATTGTAGCTCAGGAAAGAACCTCATCACTTTGCAGGGAAGGTGGTAAATCTTATTTCTCTCCTCTTTAAACGACCTTAGAAATAGAGACAAAGCAACTACCCCTCTGAAGGTTTTACTGAAAGGGCATATAGGTGTTAAAATATCATAAAATACCTGAGCTAGAATACCTATCAAAAATACCCCCATTTTTATATCTGAGGAAAAGGGATCCTAGGAAGGCTTGTTGCTCAAGAGCTTATAACTTTAAAAGCATGTCCTGACCATTGTCTTTTACGGTTATAAAGCTAGAGAAGAAAGGGGCTCTAGGATGGCCAAAGGAAAGAAAGCTGAGACTCTCTTAAATTTTTAAAAATAATGCTTTTGGCAGAAGCAGTCGCTGTTCAGTGATGAGTAACATCTTGGTTCATATGTGGCTGGCAAAATAAATTGCCCGCATCCTGCCTCATCACCTCTCTTAGGCACTGATATCATGCAGTGTAAAAACGGGTGTTTTATGCAGGAAAAGGACACTAACATTTGTGTGTACCATTCTGGAGTCTTTGCTGCTGGTGGATGCTGTGATAATTACACACAAATATTCATTCCGTCTGCCAACCATTTCTTTGTAATTGACAGTTTCTGATTCCTGGACTCACTGGAGAATTGTACACTTGGTGAAGCCCAATAAATGCCAGGAACGGATTTCTATACATTGCTCTGTCAGGCAGACACAGTTCTGGGATGTTGGAATCGTTCATTATAGACTTTGCCGCATCAACCCACACAACTCCAGCCAGGATTAAGTTGCATGAAGGATTGTTTTCAAGCTTTTAAACGATGATGGTTGCACTCTGAGATAAAAACTAGGAGTGTTATGAATTTATGACTCTAGCAAGACTTTTCTTAACCATTTAGCAACACAGAGATTTAAAAAAAATTAAAATCAATATTCATAGGTTGAAGCAAATTATTTACTTCTTTGATTTTGCCCAATAGTAATTGAGAAAGACAGTACAGTAGCATTAAGTAGTGAAATGCAAATGGCTCTGTCTCTCGAACAGGGAAGGCAAGGTTGGGAATATTGAGGGGTTACTTTTTCCCTCCTAAGTTTCAAACTCAATATAATATCAAAAACAGTCAACATAATGTATCATTGCTATTCCACAAATGAAGCAGTCCCTGTTTACAATAAAAACATATGGTAATTTAGAAACATCAAAACACTTACTACAAACATTCTGGAACTGAAATATTTGTCTAAAGGCTTGACTGATCAGTTATATTTTTATATGCTTTATCAAATATTCCTTTTCATCATGTCAGAAAATAAAGACAAAGGATACAAATGAGTGCATGCCATCAGCGGCAGGGGAAGAGAAAGATGACTGACACATTGAAAGACAGAATTCCACACATGCATCGTTTACTGCCTTTTTAAAAATTTGGGTAAATTAAAACTCTGAGGTCCTTACAAATGTCCAATTTTCCGATAGGAAAGAGAAATGACTGACACATTGAAAGACAGAATTCCACACATGCATCGTTTACTGCCTTTTTAAAAATTTGGGTAAATTAAAACTCTGAGGTCCTTACAAATGTCCAATTTTCCGATAAGAGGTTTATTAATCTTTTTCTTTTACTACTTGGTTACAATTTCAATCCCATTTCCTCATCTGCACCTAGCCCAAACCCTCAGAATGGATACTTGTCATGAATCCCTTTTCCAAGCATGCACTATGAGCTTGAATAAAAGGCCCAGGAACTATTGTTGGTGATAATTTTTTTCCCTCTAGGGCTTGCTGTTTCTACTGTATATTTGTCAAATACTGCCATATCCCCTTTGAATAAGGAGATATTATAGCAGAATGGCTAAGTGCAGTCACCTTAGAGGAGGGAAGATCTGCACTGACTCCTGCATTCACTTCTGCTCTCTGAGCATCTGTAAAGGATGTTAATATTTTATGTTTCATACCTCACAGAATTGCTATGAGCATTACATGAGTTAACACACCCTCAGCACCATGCTTGCTTCACCACATCGACAGCTATAATGATAGCATTAACAAACAGTAAGCAAGTTTTAATTTAAACATTTTTCTACATTGTTTAGGTTTCCCAAAGCTTTAATCTGGCCTACTCTATATTTGGTTGCCTGACTTTATAAGTCCGTCTCTTGCTGCTTCTGTAATTGGCCCATGGCTTCTTTTCCCCTTGATATCTTCCTACCTTGTCCTTGTTTCTTCTCTGTGGAGATCCTCTTGTCTTCTCCTAACATCTTACATGATTTTGTTTAAGGTGGGTCAAGACCGGTGCCTGTCAATGACTTTGCACCACTTGGCCAATTTGGCAGTAACCACTCCTGACTTGCTGCCCGCTTAGCACTTTCTTATGTGCACTGTTGCTTATGTGCTTATGTTGTAGCTTTCTAAGATTTGCACATGCAAATTGTAAGTTCTAAAGGGTTGCTATTTTTCACATCAGACCTCTTAAAACAATGCCCAATATCCATCTATCTTTATCTATCTATCTATCTATCTATCTATCTATCTATCTATCTATCTATCCATCCATCCATCCATCCATCTATCCATCCATCCATCCATCCATCCATCCATCCA
>NW_006434709.1:14729696-14732799 GCF_000325575.1 Pteropus alecto
CCACCCACCCACATATCTAATCCACCCATCCATCCATCCATCCATCCATCCACCCACCCACCCACACACATATATGATGCTTAATAAATGCTTGTTAAACAAACTATCATCATGCTTTATTTAGGAGTTAGAATAAAATAATTTTGATCTGGAGATCTGGTTTTATTGTACATTGTCACTCTTCTATCTCTCTGCCTCAGTGCATCTATATATGCCATTTAGAGTGTTTTCAATTATGACTCTGTAGAAATGCATTTGAGGGCATTTCACTTTACTTGTTTTTAAATATTTTAATACTAATGTGTAAATACTAAATTGCTGGAAATTTCTCTGGTATCCAAGCTCCAATGTTTACTGTCTACACTGGAGTCAGCAAAATCTTCTCTTAAGGGTCAAGGTCAGATACTAAATACTTTAGACTTTGATGGCCTTACACAGTCTTCATTGTCACATATTCTCTTTGTTTTGTTTCTGTTTGAACAGCCCTAACAACATACAAACTATTTTTAGCTTACTATACAAAAAATATAAGCCTGCAGTTTGTGACCACTGATCTAGATCACTGTACTGTATTTTAGTTTTTTCTGGATCCATTGCACAGAAATCTCAGGACATTCCAAGTACTGTACTCTCACCAGTTTTTAAAGGGTGACTTCCCTGTGGAAATTATTTAAGGATAGCTACAAAAATGAAGTATAGCCATGAATGAACTTGAGGAGTGTTCCTTTGGTGCTAAGTTGTCACTATCATTGCTGGTTTAATGACAATCCTGTTAAGGTAACAGTTTGTGACAGATGGCTAATTCATGGATGCCTCACCAATTAACCTGTGCAAATGTTTCCACAGGTCCAGGGTAATCGTGTTTGGACTAAATATTCCAGGTGGAGTCCTGCTTGCCTTTAGTGACACTTCTGACACCCTATGGGGATTCCAGGCATGCCCCCTGTGGGTTAGATCCAGAATTTTCCTTGAAGGATAATTCAAATGCCAAATTTTTCATAAAGCCTTTCTCACTCTCAAGATTTCTTATTTTTCTGAGCTCCATGTCACCCGGTTGTCACTTTCATGCCTTTTAATACTTTTCTGACTTTAATTGTAGCTATCCAAATCCTGTTTTTATCCTTTGAATTACAGCTTATGCAAGAAGACTTGTGTTTTGTCCATCACAAATCCCTTAGCACAATGCTTCTTACATGGTAGGTGTTCAAAAATACTGAACTGAAATAAAAACCTACCTGATATCCAATTAACAGTTTTTCCTGAGCCTTCTGTTGGCCTTTAAAGAGACAATAAACAACCCTACTAAATGATTTATTTAGAGCCTTTTTCATTCAAACAGAACCTAAAGAGAAATAGTTTCTCTGCAGTTTATTTTTTTAGGAGTCTATTCCCTTGGCAATTGATCTTGTCAATTTTGATACATTTAACTATTTTTGAATTCATGATGAATTCTCAAAGTCTCACACTTAAGTTTTAGTAGTTATTTTTAGTCAAACTGTGTTAAAAATGACTTAACAGAGTTTTGAAGTTTTCTTAAAATGTCTCCTTCTGATTTGTAGCCCATTAAGCTTTCTTTCTTTTCTTTTCTTTTTTTTTTTAATTTATTGGGGTGACATTGGTTAATAAAATTATATAGATTTCACATGTACAGTTCAATACTATGTTATATGTATATTGCATTGTGTGTTCGCCACCCAACAGTTAAATTTCCTTCTGTCACCGTATATTTGACCCCCTTTACCTTATCTACCCCCCACATCCCCCTTTCTCTATGGTAACCACTAAACTGTTGTCCATCTCCATGAGTCTGTTTGTCTTGTTCATTTGTTGCTATCAGTTTTATATCCCACATAAGAGTGAAATCATAAGGCTTTTCTGAAGGACTATCACTATGGCTCACACTCTCCGTTAGAACTTGAAAGGCCATAATACTCCTCCTGCTTCCCACAACTCCCCTAGAGGGTTGCTTCAGTTTTTCCCAGGCTGCCCTCAGCAATGCACAGGCTTAGCATCAAAAGGCTGGGATTCAATGAAGATTAGCATTCAGATGGTCAAAACAGCATGAAGCAGAAGGAGTTATAGGCCTATAGTTTGATTTCAGTGACCCCCCAGGATCAACCTTTTTCCTTACTCTTCCGGAGTGTGTAACCCCAAGTTCTCAGGCAGTCACTCACCTGGGAGTGCAGTAGAGTGTCAATGTAACTTTAGGGAATTAAAATAATATCTAGAAATGGCCCTGCCAGTTAACCTGAGAGTGGAATGGGAATATTAGAGAGTGGGAAAGGGGGAGATATTCACATGGTATGGTCTGGTGGCTGCTGGTGACCAACTATTTGTTTATTTTTAAGTATTTTTGGTTGAATAATGGGTATTCCTTTCAGACAGGGTCAATCATACCAGTACTTAGACAAATGGATTTAATTAAAGTGCCTCTGATGACAGCATGTATTAACTAATAACTTAAATTTATACCTAAGTATATATAAATCATCAAAACGTGTGTGGAGAAAGAACATGAAAACTATGAAAGGAACAAGAGAAGGAGATGCTAAGTAGAAGAGAGAAGAGAATACAACAATCACAAAAAACATCAGGTTAAGTGTGAAGGTAACTATCATCGTGCCTGACACACATAGGAATTCTAAATCTATATCAATATAGATTGAACTTGAAATTTCAACTCTTACTTCTTCCTCCAACGAAAGCAAATTTAAATCTAAAACTCAATTGCTAATGTCAATGATTTTGTTTCTTGAGTTTGATAGTCTAAATACCACCTTGACTAATTTTATTAAAAGTTACAAACAATGATAATTAAAATTTGCCCTGTAAAAATTAGATTATTTTATTCCTGAAGCTACTGAAATTCCCATGTGGCCTGATAGAATCTGGCAGTCACAGATTTTTTTATGGGCTAGAAAACATAGATTGTGCTATATATGGGGATGGTAAATGGAAGGTGGCGTTAACAAAATGAAGACAAAGAATTTGTTAAGAATGTAGAGAGATAAGGGTTTTGTACTGGGGGAGGGACGGCTGACACAAATCATAGGACAAGAGAAAAATCATAAAGGAGTACGGCTAAAACGGAATCCTCTAACCG
>NW_006434709.1:14732816-14742935 GCF_000325575.1 Pteropus alecto
CCTGCTGAAAGCGAAATGGTCACATTGGTAGAGAGAGGAGGACTCTAGAACATCTGGGGATGTGAACTGATCAAGATGGCTTTGAAGTTCCCTTCAGTGTCACTAAACTTTAGACAGGTTTTCTCCTGACTAAGGTCCCTGTCCTCTCTTTTCCTTGAGCATTTACTTTAGGAAACGTGCCATTGTAAATTATTTCTTTGCCTCTTTGAGATTTAAGTCTTCTAGCTTCTTGCAAGTTTAAAATCCAGGAAAAGTTTTCAAGGACCTGGGAACTATGTCTTTGAAATGTGAACATTGAAGGAGGTAGTACCCCATCTTTTAATCTCTGAGGAGGGTAGGAGCGTAACTTCAATGGGGACCGATTAGCAAACACAGACTTCTTAATCACAGAGAAAAACATTTGCAAACTCAGGAGTAATTCAGTGTGCTGGACACATCCATTGATCAGCCTCCACTTAACATCCTCCAGTACTTTTGCACTAGCTCACCAAGCACTTAAAAACCTCCTGACTTTTGTATCAGCAGAGCTGAGTATCCACTTTTGATCTGTGCTCTGTCCGCTATTGCTGGTGATAGTATTGAAATAATATTAACTTATCTGTTTATCTGGTCCTGTACGATTTTCCTTAAAAAGTAACCATTCTACCTGTCAACATATATGTCTTAAGAGTGATTTTGCATCAGAGAAAGAAGAATACTGATTTCTTTTGCAACTTGTTTTTAAAAGTATAACTCATTTTGGAGAACTTGCAATCTTTATATTGCATTGAAATCAAACTTGCATGTGGGTGGGGAATGTGAGTGTATGTATTTGTGAATGTGTGTGCATTTTTAAGCAGGACCTGAGTGCTTAAAAAATTACTGGGGAAAATTATAAAAATTTTGCCTTTTTTCCCTTTGGAATCAGTTTTCTATATCCTTTCTTTCTCTCTCTACTCTGAGAATGTAGTCCAGAGAAGTCAGCTCCATTCCAACGCTAGAGCATCTGCTCAAAGCCACTTAACCATCCCAGGAAGACAGACATCTTCCTGGGCCTGTCTGTCACAGTGGGTGAAGAGAAAGCTGGCTTAATCCCTGGCTTTCTCACCAAGATAGAATATGAACTGGCTGCTTGGAAAAGCTTCTGTACATGTGGGCAACAGTTTTTCTTTCAACCGTACAGGAGGAATAAACAATATCTCACCAAAGACTCATACCTTAAAATGCCTTTGGAGATCATAGCTGGGTCTTCCCATGAATGAAGGGGGTCTCCCTGGTGTACTTATAACAGTTTGTGAGGGCAGACAAGGGGATGTTGAATAAACTGGCAGTCCTAGCAAATAAAGGAGAACAAGGTTTATTTGAACATCTAGAAATTTTCTATTGGTGGTAACCCAGAGAAAGTAAAAATTGTCCATCCGATGTGCGAAAAGGATTTTCTTCATCTTTTTGCTTTCTCTGTGATAAATCAGTGAGTTTTCCCAAGCTGCTTATTTGTACTGTGGGAATGAAATATAGATTCTAATCTTGTTAATAGGGCAGAATGTGAAGCTGGCTCATAGGTCCCACAGGGAAGGACACTCTGCTTTGGTTCTTTCCGTATACAGAAAACTGGGAGATAAGTTGCTCCATTGGAAAGAATGAAAGTAGACGGACAAGGAAGTCAGTCTTTTTCTTAACCATAAATTAATATCAGCATCCCGCCTAAGGTATGATGGGGACAAAGGGAAAGAAATATGGAGTACACCCTGCCTTTTTGTGGAAAGTGTCCAAAAAACCCCCTGCTGTTTGCATTAGTGACAATGGATTTACTTCAAAATTGTAATGTGGGATGCAGCTGAGCTGCTGTGGGTGAATTCTTCCTGTCAGCTAAACTGTTTTGTATATTAGGTTCACCTTTAAGCCAATCCACTTGTGGTCCATTTCCTCTGTTACTTGGTTTAAGGTTGAGGGCAAAGATAAAATCAGCTTAGAGAGGAAGTTGGCAATCTGGTAAATAGCTTTGGCTTTTCTCTTTTAAGCAATAGAAGAGATACCAAGGGTCAAAGCAGTGAGTAATGCTTCTCTAGGAAAACAAGTTAACTGCTTTTATCTCAGATGGTCTTGAATATTCAAAATTGCCAACCAGATGGAATAGCCTACATACAGGAAGGACTGACCTCTCTACCTGTCTGAAGTTCTGAGCAGCAGAACACAAGCTTTTCTGGGCTGGGTGGTAGCAAGGCTCAGGGAGGCCAGTGGATGTTTCTCTGCAGAAAAAACAAAGGGGGCTTTTCTTTTTTTCATGGAAAATCTCTTATGAAAGATGAACAGAATAGAAAAAAAAACATATGTTGATGAGTATATGAATAGAGAGGGAAAAAGACTGATTCTTTTATATTATTTAATTAGCATAATGCTTTTTTCTGTACCTCATTATTCGAATAATCGGCCTATTTTATATATTTTTACTTTTTTTAATACAGAATAACTTATTGTATAAATTTAATTTTTTTAAGTCCCCTCTTACATAAAGTCAATCCCAACTAGTTTGGTTCTATTAAGGAATTAACTAATTAACATATTGATACTTTTTAAAAACTACTGAGAGTAGTGTATGTCAGTCACTGTGCTAAGTACTGTCAGATAGGAACTCATATAACTTTTTCTCCACTAAATTCTTGTACTTTTAAGATATAGTCATAATCACGTGATTGTAAGTTTTTATTTTGTTTGCAATTGTACCGTACATACTGGTAGGCTTTCCAACTAAATTTTAATTTCTGAGCTTTTAGTGTTTAATACTTTTATTAAATTTCCTATGACAATTAAAACAGGGTAAAACATATAGTAGATACTCAGTTAAGACCTTTTGATTGATTGTCCCTTTGGGTCAACTTTGAGAGTATTCTCTATGTGTAGAGTTACAATGACTGTATCTGTGCCTCCAGGCTATTTCTTTCTTTGCTCTCTCTTCTCTTTCAACCTGAGCTCTGATCATAGCTTCAGATGGGAAAGATGTTAAAACAGTTCTGCCTGGAGAATTGGGAATTTTAAGAAAACTCAGCAGATAAGTAAGAGAAAAAAGACCTGAGCATGTCTGAGCTAAGATCAGGAGGGAAGTAGCACAAATGGGGGATGTACAGGCAAGTGAACAATATCATCTTCTTCCAGATGTCCACCCTTGATGCCCCATCTTGATAAGTGGCAACCCTAGAATCATTGATTCTTCTCATTCACTCTCACAGTATGGCCAACAATCTCAACAGTATGACAAGTCACATCACTACCTTCCTCATATATCCCTCAAAGCAATCATTGAACACCACTCTATTTCAAACCACCATTTGGTCCCCTTCAGTCACACTGTCTTCCTGCTCTTCCTTGAGCACACCAGTGTTATTCACACACCTAGATGTTTGCCCTTGCTGTTTCCTCTGTCCCAAATGCTTTCTCCCTGGATTTTCAACTGGCTCTATCGCTCACTTCATTTAGTTCTCTGACCCAATTTTACCTCCGTTGGTAGTTCTTGCTTGTTTGCACGTTTGAATATAGGCCCAGTATTCTCTTTCTCTTTACCCTACTGCTTTTAAGATTTGTAACACTTATCACCTGAGAGTCTATGTTTTCTTTAATTTTTTCCTTAGAATTTTTCTCTACTTGAATATAAATTAAGGAAGATAGATTTTTTTTTTCTTTTACCGCAGCATGAGTATTACTGGCATGTAGTAGGTACTAAATAAGATTTGCTTAATGCATAAATAAAGAAAGTAACAAATTCTACACCTATTTCTGTGGGTAGGTGTTCAGTGCTAGTTCAATGGCCTCGATTTCCTCCACACTATTTCTGTTCACTGAATTTGACCTAGTGTTAAAGACTTTTTAGAGTCAGGGTCTCCTTTGGGTAACCCCTAGATTATGTATGGGGGACACAATCTACTCAAACGTGACAGAAATAAAGAAATTGCTAAATCACAAGGTAGAATATCATAGGATTATAGCCAAACACTCTTAGTTGTCTTAATTGACAAGTAACAAATGAGGGTCCATAAAGAATAATAGCTGGAAATACTTGCATGAGCTGGGTTGTTTGTCAATAATTTTTATGTATATTAAGTCATTTGATCTTTACCTTTGTGAGATAGGTATTATTATGTTTTATGCTTTCTGGATGAGGAATGAAGTCTCAGGCACAATTACCCCATGCCTCTCAGCTATCAACAGAGCCTGAATTCAAAGCCAGATCTCATGATGCTCACTTAAGTAAAGTTTAATGTTTTAATTCCTTGGGGGCAGAATGTTTTAGTCTAAAGAAATGGCTGTGCAGATAAATCCATACCAACTTTGCTAATTACTAGCTGAATAAATCACTTATATTCTAAGAACCTTATTTTTTATTTCTGTACAATAGATATTATACTATCCACTTCATATCATTCAGAGGAGTGAGGAATCATGTAGTAAGTGCCTAGCACAGTGCCTGGCACATGTAAATGCTCAATAAAATACTAACTTTAACCCAACCCTTTGGTCCCAGTTTTGAATACTATAGTATCACAATTACCTTTTTTCTAGGAAAAAAAAATCATTCCGCAGACATCTGGGGATCTAAGGGAACTGTGGAGTCATCTTACCCTTAATACCTGCTAAAATATAGACATGATTTTTTTAGAACTTAATTTTGAATTTGTTTTTTACAAATTGCTATGGTAGTTAATGGAAGATACAGATCACCAGTTTTGGGAAAGGCCAACCCTCCAACTGGTATCAACAGTCCAGTGAATCATTCAACACACTTTATTTTCAATATAATCACTGAAGAGAAAATGGAAGCTTGTCATTTTTCTTTTAAATCTATGCACATTGCTGAGTTTTCCATGGGCTTGCTGTGCATATATGACTTTTAAAATAAAAATACTATTTGTGTGAAGAGAATGATCAAGGTAGACCGCAGCAGAGTGTCCCTGCAGTAGTTTGGGATGTCAGTAATTCTTAAGTTAAAAGAAATGCTTTCACGATTCAATAGGATACCTTTAATTTTACATTTATTGTCGTTTTTCATTTACTTTCCTGTTTTGGGAACATTTACCAACTGTGCTGATCAGACTGTGTTTGATTCCTATAGAGAAATGGTCTCTCTTAAAATACGTGATCCAAGAGGAAAACAGAAGGATTTTGTATTTTGATTTCAAAGTATTTGAAAACTTGATTGTTTATCTACTGTGAGCTTTTGTATTTCATTATTATAGACTGCTCGCTGAAAAGACTACTTTGTGTAATTTTTTTCTAAGAGTCTTAAGGAAGCAAATTTAGAGTACTTTTCTAAAAGAAATAGTCATACATAGTTAATATAAAGAAATCAATTGGGTCTATTCGTCCCTCCTTATTACAATATATTTGATCTTGGAAGTAAAAACAAGAAGTTTCTTTGAAGTTAATTAACAATACCTCTTAACTATATTTATGGTATAATTAGACATGTCGTTGGTACCTACTGTAACTATCATACCCCTGGGGTACCCCACAAGTAAGTTGGAATAGGACTTTTCAACCCAGAGAATATCAATATGAAATGTACGATTCTCACATGCATGGTCCTAGAATATTATCCTTTGACTTCTGAATTTTATGAAGTTGAAGATACTCTAAATAGGTCATTGTAAATATTTATATATAATAAATATCCAGATGAAGTTTGTCTTTATTGAAATATAATAAACAATTAGTTGCTCGTATTTACATTGTACCATTCAATGAGTTTTTTTTTTCCAATTATAGTTGGCATACAATAATATATCAGTTTCAGTTGTATAGCACAGTGATCAGAGATCCACATAACTCACAAAGTGATCATCCCACTAAATCTAATACCCCACTTCCCCCTTACATATTACAACATTATTAACCATCTTCCCCAAGCTATACTCTACATCTCCATGTCTATTCTGCAATTATCCATTTGTACCTCTTAATCTCTTTGTCTTTTTGTCTCCCAACCCCCCTCCTATCTAGTGTCCCTCTAACTAGTTTCTGTATCTACGAGTTTATTTCCACTTTTGTTGTTTTTTGTTAATTTTGCACTTTAGATTCCACTTGTACATGAAATCATACAGTATTTGTCTTTATCCAACTCATTTCATTCAAAGCAATATCTTTTTCCACAGATTGTTTTGTTTTTTGGTTTTTTTTTTATCAGCTTGCCTGAAATGATGAGAAACTATCACTAATAAGCCAATTGTTTGTAGTTGAAATCTTCAAGGTAAAATAATTCATCTTGGAAAGGGCCAATAAACCTGTCCATTTACAAGAATCCCATGAGAACATGGCCCAAAAGAGAGAAATGCATTTTCAAACTCTTGGGCAGTAAGAAGTGTCAAAATCAAGTACAAATAGGACATTCCAGAAACATCAAAGGACAAGGAGAATAAACAGGTGTAGTGATGTGATGCAAATAATACATTTCAGTGGCAGAAACGAAGAACCGTTTTTTAAATTGGCATTTGTAGATTGGTCTTGCCAGCATTTCCAAGCTGATGTAGCAGGGAAAAAAATCATCACTTTTATCTGTGATTCTGTTGACTAGTGCTTTCTAAAGTCTCGGAGGTATATCACACTGGGAAAATTGAATCAACTCAATAGCTCTCAAAACTGAATTTTTCATCACTCAACTTTGCTGAGTTGTACTGTAATTCTGATTCCCACAGACATTTCTTGGCTTGAGAGAAGACATCTGTGTCACTAAGGCACAAGTATATCATCCAATGAATTCAGGGCACTCATCAACGTATAGCACTGAGAGAAAAGTATATAATAACCAAGACCTGGACTTTAACTGAAGCCATCTGAAAGCAGATCTAAAATGAAAACTTCTGAAATGTATTATTTAAGGCAGGGGTCTCCAACCCCCGGGGCTGCAGACCAGGACCAGTCTATGGACTGTTAATAACATCAGTGGTAATTATTAGGCAGGTGAGCGAGTGAAGCTTCATCTGTATTTGCAGCCGCTCCCCAGCACTAGCATCACTGCCTCAGCTCCACCTCAGATCATCAGGCATTGGATTCTCACAGGAGCACCGTTGCCTGGTGCCAAAAAGGTTGGGGACCACTGATTTAAGGCACCTTAAATTCCGTAGGAATCCATGGGATAAGAAATCCCTGGGTATAGCGCTCAAAGATTCTACAAATATTCTCTCTCTCTATAAGCATGCTTTGCACAGTGCCGTGCAGTGAAAGCAGAGCAGGAGGACATAGAGTTACAGTGTCATATGCTATCGTCATTCTCAGTAGCTACTCTGCAGTGTTTAGGTCCAGCCATTTTCCTTTCCTGATATTTTTCATGGTTGCTTCTTGATGGTGGTGGTTTTCTGTGTGTCAAGCTTTGAGTAATTTATTCTTACATCACTCTCCTCCCTTTTCTTGTTTATTTATCACAAAGATTGCAAAGCTCAGTGACATTTGACTCTGATCTTTTGCTGGCTGGGTCATGGAATGTAGAAAGCATGTATGTATCATTAAGTACAACTCTGAGTGATGGTCATGGCCTCATGTCAAATCACAAGGTCAGCCTCTCTCATTATGTCATATCACATCATGCTTGACATGGACACACTGCTCAATTCTGAGTGGGAGTAATCGGAAAGCAAGCCCTCTCAGCAGTCTGAGCAATGCTTTCAGGAAAAGGAAATAGAGAAGATTGACCTCTCCATTTTCAATGACCCATTTTGGAAGTTGTGCATATAATGGTATTTATATTTCAATGAAAAAACAAAGCATCTGTATAAAATAGGAGTTTTCCTTCTGTATTTTTCCCACAATGGTGAGGCAAATGCCTCTCCTGTGTTTGTTACTGTTGTTGGCAAGATCGAATTCCTGGAACCAAGTATTAATCTAAAGGATTCTGTTGATGGAATGAACTACGTGATAGTTATTAGGAATTTGTAATGTGACAGTCAAACTAAGGCTATTCAGGAAAGCTAGACTTGGCTATTGAATGGTTATTTCTGCAAAGTGTCTCCACTGTAAAATTAATCCACCTGATACATTAGGTTTCTGTTGCCTGTTAAATCTGGAGTGCAAATTTATAGCCTGCCGCACTGAATACATACTTTTGACTTTTAATCTTGCCTTGAATATGAACTCTTAGCTCCCGAATATAAGTCCTTGGATGCCCTCTACATTTACTCCTCCATCTTCACAGCTTTTTTCCCCATCAGAAGATAGTAAAAAGGAACAAGCAATCTGAATGGAACAAGATTCTTGAAAATTCATTAACATAGTTCATATTATCTAAATAGTTCCTTTTGTTGCACCCCAATAATACCCAGGAACCTGCAAGAGAGAGATGGGTGTGTTTCTCTCCCGTCATTAGATTCTGAAGCTTTCACCAGTGGAGAGGTATATCAGCTTTCAGGAATGTGGAAATTATCATCTGCCTCCCTGGTAAACTCAGGGAGTTAGGTGGAGGTCTTACTGTGGTCATCAACAGAATTAACTTTAATGTACACTGTGAAGCTAGTAAAGTTTCTTTAGTGTTTGTTCAGTAGCCTTTCTGCTTATTTTAGATATTTAGTGTTCTTCTTTATGCTTCTCTTTCATTCTCTACCAAAACTTCCTCTTCTAGCTATGCCCAACAACTTAATGTGCTATTATTCCCAAGTGATTTAATAAGAACCAAAACTTTAAACTCGGAATGATGTAATGGTCATTGGCAAAGTGAGGGATGTGTTAGGAAACAGTAGACTTAATTAGACCAGTTAACCTTGAAATTGTAAATATGTTCGAATTGCGTGTTCTATTTTTATGTAAATTTAGCCCTGGTATAACATTACCCTAAAGTATTTACACTGCCATCATTTAATAGGATTTATCACACACTGGCAGAATGCTACTGTGAAAAAGACTTCATTATTTAGGTTGATTACAGATTCAGCTTGGGTGTGTCATTACTGCTTAGAAAGCTAATACAAACTTAGGCTACATTCATAAAACATTGTTTCTTGATCAAGGGCAGTAATATTGTTTCTGTTCTTGGTGCTGATCCTAATATAGCTGGAATATTGAGTTCAGTTCTAGATACCATTTCTTATGATTGTGTATTGGAACATTTCAGTTGGATTACAAATAAAAGATCAAATTTATACATTATATGCACACAGAGATATTGTTTAACCTTTAAGGATGTTGTAAGTTTTACTAAAAAGGATCAAATGATCATGACAAAGTATTTCTGATGCAAGGTAAGAGGTAGGTTGGAGTAATGTTGAATTAGGGTAAGAATGAGGAGAAAATAAACTTGTAGTGAGCACGGGGTGTCCCTGGGTGATGTTGGGGTGAGCACAGGGTAAGCTCTGGGCAAGTTTAGGGTATTAAAGGGATGGGAAGAATCCATCAATGAGTCTAGGGAAGCCCAAGAAACACTCTCAAGCTTGTACAGCAGACTGATATACCCTAGCAGATGTAAGGCACAGGTCATGCTAGTCAACATAACAACACCTCAAGACATAGTCAGCTTAACAACAGACACAATCAACTTTAGCAGGCTACACCTGAACTTGTTCACTCTATTCTTTCATCTGAGCATGTCCTATGCCTGAACCCTCACTAAATCCTCAGATATAGACAGGGAGTTGAATAAGATGTTAATAAGCCAAGTTACCCAAGGAATAATTGCATAAACTGGAGGTTTGTCATTTGGGAAGCCACAGTTCTTGTCATCTAATAGTTGAAATGAGGGGCATAATGTGGAAAGAATAGCAGTCTTGGTCTTTGTTTCATAAGATAGCAGAGTTAGAATGGGCACATGGAATTTAGTGGAAAATATTTGAGAAAAGCTTTCTAACAATGAGGGCTATGCATTGATGATATGGGCACCTTTATCACCAGGGGTGTGCCCATTTCTACAGGTGCTCAAGAAGAGGCTGCCTTGAATGGGGAATGCCATCAGAGGATATTCTAAGGTCCTTTCTGAGACTGTAGCTCTGAGCAACTTTGATTTTTTCAACTATTTCAATTCCAAGGTATCTCCTTTTGAAGAGATTGCCGTGTTTTCTCTTGAAGTAAAAACAAAGTAAAAAAGTTAATGTCTCTAAAGCATCCAGCACACACCTCTTTTCCCTGATCACTATATTTCCTTGACTCTTTAAGAAAACATGTTGGGGCGGG
>NW_006434709.1:14743071-14760969 GCF_000325575.1 Pteropus alecto
GAGGACGGATAGTAATTGAATAGGATGTGCTGACTAATACAGAAGTATTTCTGTTGGATGAGAAATATTCAGCTAGAAAAAGGAAGATTTATAATATGACTAACAAACACATTTTATCGAATATTCTCATTTTATGTTCTCCAAACTATTGCTGACCATCATTTCTTTGTAATTCTATTTTTGCTCATTTTTAAAAAGCAGTGTGAGGCTCCAGTTGCTAAGCCAGGAAGGCTCTTTTTTCACTGGCAGCATCTTCCCTTGTTGGCAGAATCCACAAGCAATCGCTTTGATGGTTTTTGGAGTTACATTTGGTATCTGTCATAGTTCATGCAAAGATAAGCTGATTGGGTTGTCTGGTTGGTCCCAGATGCTTTTGGCTTTAATGCTCCATCAATTCTCTTTGAAAATGAAGTCCTGGGCCAATCTCTTCTCTCAAGGGACATTCGCAGATGACTTGTTCATGATCAAAAGGTAACATAATTTTCTGATGTCCATATGCTTTCTCTGGAATTTCTTTTGGTGTTCTGAAAACTGGTGTTTTTTAATAAGTGGACAACAGATTGTCATTTAGGAAAAGTATAAACTTCAGAAGTGTTTCCGCAAGAGTTCCTGCAAGTGGGAGTCAAGATGTCTGAACTGGTTTCTAAGGATTCCAGGGAGTGAGTTCTAGATCATAGAGCTATAAAATTACCCTCCGCAAAGACTGAACATTGGATTTATGGTTTACTATTGTATCGTAATTATAGTAAGTGAGGATTTATAGAGTAGAAAGTATCCCCATTTTCCAGTTTTTTTTTATTCTTATAAGTAACAACTGATTCACATATTTTCTCCCAAACTTACAATCATTCTGTTACAAAGAAGTTCAAGGGGCTAGATAAATTAGTGATGTGATCATATACATTACATCATAGATTTGTTGGAACTAAAGCTTTAGAAATTGACAAAAAAAATCCAAGTGACATCTTTGAACTCCATCTTGCATCCCGTCTGCTACAAGCTTCTCTTTAGGGTCAAGCGTGAAAGACAGATGAAGATCCTTCTGTTTTCTATGTTTGTTTTCCAGGAAGGACTCATCTAACCAGAGGAGAGAATATCAAGGTTGAGCAGCAGGAGAGCTCTGGGAGCCACAGTCTTTGCTTTCTTGAGGAGGTCTCAGGAGAACACTGTGGCACATAAATAATGGGCTTATTTTAGTCGAGCTTCTGAGTCTCATTTTTTCTTTTCACCTCCAAACAAGCCTTTTAAAAGCTTTTTTGGGGGGGGAAAGAGATGTTTGAAACTAGCTCTGTGTACAGTCCTGATTGAAGTGGTTCTCACCTCGTATGTGAAGGAGAAATGACAAAATCTCTAATTAGAAAGTTGTTTTTTTGTTTTTGTTTTTGTTTTTTTAAAATAAGAAAACCACATAAATCTCTGCAGAAATGCTTTTATTTATGTAAGGGAGAACGATGAAGGTGGCAATGCAAATTCATAATGCTTTTGGATGATGTCAGGGAGCAAATAATTCTTTCAGCTTTTTCTAGTTTAAACAAAAACAATTGGAATTCTATGAAAAACTCAGGAGTAGAAACGGTGAGAACAAGGAGCCATCTGTCAGCTACCTGATCTTTTCACTCATCTAGTCATAGCTCAACCTCTGCCTTCCAGGGTTGTAAGCGTTCTAGACATTGTTTGAAAAGATATGTGTGTCCTGTATGCAGCCTTCATCAAGAAGCAAGCTACTTACTGGACTGAAATAGATTAAATTTAGATAGTATTTTTAGAAAGGATTTATTTCAACAAACCTGATATTACTACCCTTATTTTACAGACAAAGTAATTGAGGCTGGATAAATTGCCTAAGCGTATACAGTTGGTAAATACGAGAGATGGGATTTGACTCAAATTGACCCCAAGCTGACTCTAAAATCTAGCTTTTCCCAGTGCCCCTGTGTTCTTTCTTGTGGACAAGATAAATTCCCATCTAGCCATCATAATTGTTCTCTCTCTCAGCAGGTTCCATTTATACTTGACTTTTTGTTGTTTAAGTGTGAACTTGAGAAAGCTTCCTAACAGTAACCTATTTTGCTTCTCAGAGATATATACCATCACAGAAATAATTTAAAAGGTTCAAATGTAAGAAAACTAGGTGTTACTTCCATATATCTAATTTCTATGGATATCTCTGTCTGGATATTCTATAGGAACCTCAAATTCAAGAAGTCAAAAACTAAAGAAATTTACCTCTCCACTCTGATATTTGTTTTTTTTTCCTCTCTATTTCTGTGAGTGTCACAAACTTCCACCCAATCTGCTAAGCTCTAAACTCAAGTTTTATCCTAGGTGTCTATTCTTTAACTTTCTCATCTGTTTCCTCTTGTCATTTCTATAACTAGTGCTTTATTTCAAGGCTTTTACCTTGTCTCACCTGGATTATTCAATGTCATACTGCTGGTCTCCCCATGTGCAGTCTTGTACCTCCTCTATCCAAATTCTCCACTGCCACTAGAGAGAGCTTTCTACAAAGAAGTAATGTGATGTTTTATTCCCTTGTTCAAAACCCTCAAGACTCTAAATATTTTAGCATGGCATACAAGGTCATCCATGGTTTTGTCTTACTATTTCCAGCTTTCTATTGCATCATATGCTTCTGACATCCCATTCTGAAGGCAAACACATCTACTTATAATTCTCTAAATTTGTCATTTTCTTTATTTTTTCTAATATGGCTTATTCTGGTATGCCCTTTCCATCCTCCCCATATGTTTACATAGTAGTAGATACCTACTCGTCTTTCAAGAATACAGTCCTTCTCAAAGCCATACTGATAGATGTATCTCTATCCAAGCGTTCTCCTTTCTGCCTCTTCTCTGTATTCAGATATCTATCATTGCAAGTATAACTAATTCCTTCTTTACTTTTCTATATTCCTTGACTAGACTGTAAGTCCCTGATGACAAGGTTTGTCTTATTCCTCTTGGCAGCACCAGGATCCAGCTCATAGTCAGTTCTCAGAGGCTTTGTTGAAACTAATAGAGAGTGAAAGCAAAACCTCAAATCTGGACTTTCAAGGATATCAAATTGGCAATAATCTAAAGGAATAGATCAATAATTAACTGAATAATTTGGACCCTACATATTTTACATTTATTTTAGTCAAGAAGCTTTTCGTAGGAGAATCTAAAATATATTTATACTACAAAATATACTCTGAAGTTCCCTTTACAAGTAGCTTTACCTGAATTGTTATTTCTATGAATGTGCTTACTTGTGGGTCTAGGAGAAAATTGGTTAGCCTAAAGCAGTGGAAAAAAACAAACAAGAACATTTCTGCTAAAGTGGATGAGATATTATCTGAATAAGAACTTGGTTTGAATTACTGTAGTTGATAAACATATTTTCTCATGTTCATTATGAAATTATATAACATGAACCAATGTAATGGCAAGCACCTCAGAAAATTAGAAATACTTCATTAAATAAATGAGATACAATTAAAGAAAAACATTTTAGAAAAATCAAGCTTCATCTAAAAACTGGTGAGCTGAATTGTCTGTATTTACATGTGTTCATAATTTATTTTCCCCAACTCTGTATTTAGCTCATTTGAAAATCATCTATGAGTTGCAGCTGTTGCCTAAGATTTCAGAGTTTCTATATTCTGAGATAATAAGAATCAATTTGGATTCCAATGCCCCAAAACGTAATCAACTTCATATAAACTTCATTGCTTAAGGGCAGTGTGGTAATTGAGAATGTATGGTTATAAAGTGTCTGAGAAGTAATGCTATTATTCTCTTTTCCTTTGTTTCTTTGTACACTACTCTGTTTTGAGTGCATCTTTTACAGTCCACTATTGGATAATCTATTTTTTCTTTAGATCCATCTTTATATGATTGGAATAGGAACATATAGACTCACAAATGACAATTTTTTTTTAACTGGAAAAAAGTAGATTCAATAAAACGACATCATAAACACCATTTTCCCCATGGCTTTTCCATATCTGAGATTCAGGAATGAGATGCTAAAGACTGAAGTACATGTGCATCCATGGTAATGGAGGATGAGTTATAGCACTCAGATGTGAAGACATCTTACCCCGTGTATGGCTTTATAAATGTTAATAAGTGGTTCTCAGGCATTGTTAGAAGCATATTTATCTAGCTCAGTCTTTCAAAGTAAATTTGACCCAATCTATATTTGCAAACATTTACTGATGGTGGTGACAGCACCCCAATGATGTGTACTTCCTTAATTGAGTATACATGAGTATACTCAGCACACTTTTTTTTTCTCGTTGTTTTCTTTTTATTTGTCTTTTAGTTATTTTCTTTTCTCTTTTTCCATTTACTCAAATCACATCTGGATACTGACCAAGTATTGAACTTCTCAGTTTTCCGCCTATGACCAGACCAGACCATCTGTCATTTAAGGAAGAAAGCTATTTTGATTTTGAAAATCCTTTCTCTTCACACTTTCTTTTCTCTTCTTCATACTACTTTTCTTTCTTCTCCCTGAAGTTGTAAATGTTATCAATTATTGAGCAGATATTATGTGCCAGACCCTGGACTTGTCATAACATATATATTATTACATCTATTTACAAAACCACCCTATGAACTAGAATGAATTCCCTGAGAAAAATAGAGTCCAGAGTAACTTCCCTAAAAGTTTTGAGCTAGTAAGTAGATGAGCCATGAACAGAATCCAGTTATGTCTGACTCAAAGTCCATTCTCTTTTATTACTTTTTATTTATTTAATATATTTTAAATTTAATTTACAGGTTGCAAAAGTTTTCGAAATTGAGACAATGAAGTTGTTATGAGTTTTTTTTGTTTGTTTCTTTTGTTTTTTTTTGTTTTTTTAAAGTAGATATAACATCTCTAATGCTGGTTTGGGTTTCAGAGAGATTACTTTTCCGAACGCATGTGTTGAAAAGTAGGGAGGGAATGCACATGTAAGAGTGATTATTTTCAGAATTCAATTGAATGCTTATACTTTCATAATTAAAACAATAATAGGAATATGAAATATTTTGACAGCACTGTTTTTTTTTTTAGAGCCATAGATCCTTTAATAAGGAATCTATTTAATAGAAACCTTTACAAATTGAACAAATGCAGAGCTCTCTCTCCCAGTCTGCCTAGAATGTCAACCATCTGCACTCAGTGTTTGAATGATGGGGCTGTCATTTAGGTTGGTATTTGAAATCAAACTATTGCTGTGAATTTCTAAATTGCAAAGGGAGGAGAGAATGGTTGGTTTATCAGGAAGATATGGAAATTATCTTCAAATTCTTCCCCCTAAATGTCCTAGTTTAGAGGTCATGGTGTATTTTCCCTGGTTTTCAGTAATACCAGATAACTTTTTAATCTGACTGAAAAATAAAATAATTTCCTTTTTTAAATGAGCAAATGTTTGCTCATATTTTAGTGGGTATTTAACTCTGTACTTGATGTATGGAGAATATAAATATAGCCTGAGATATGATTCTCTACCTTAACAGCTCTACAATGTAGTCAGACTTGCAGTATATTGTTGAAATAAATGTGTATCAGTTTCAGCAGATTTTGAAGATGAGAAAGAGGAAAACCTCAGGTGTAAACTCCACAGGTGAAGTTCTTTTTATTCTGTGAGAAATTTTCATTGAGATATTTTTGTTTAATTAGAGCAACACACGCATACCCTCAAACAGAAATTAAAAGGCTGATGTAAAGATGATGGTTACCATGTCTAGCGTGTGGTACCAACTTATCAAGTACTTTAGGTTGCAGTATTATAAGGACATGTTCAGTCTAGAAAAAAACTAAAAGGTTCCTGAGTAGGTGGATACTTCAAGTGTCATTTAAATATTCTTAGTATTATTGAAAGGATATATAGGTGTGTGGTATTTGTGGAGCAGGGAAACACAAATAAGATAGAGAATTGCCTAAGGGGATATATATGCAAAAAGTGTCTTAACACTATCATTAAAGACAATCAAGAGTGTCACCTGCTAACTTTTCACCTTAAAACTATGTATAGATTCATAATAAGAGTTAGATCTTAGATTTTTCACTTTCCCTATAATTACTAGGTAAACCCATGTTAGCTTGTTGATTGTCTTACCAGTTGATGATAGATATTAGATAAAGTATTAAGATATAGTTGTTTTGCTGATGAGAAAGAGAAGGGAATTATATGTCATTTTATAATGTTGAGGGTATTTGGTTTGAAAAGCCTTCTGTGAAAACTTCCTACTATTGAATTGATACATCACACGTTCATGAATCATGAGGTCAATACATGTTCCAAATACCTGGTAAGTGAGAGTGGTCTCTGTCCTTCTGTCTTCATGACTCCAGAAGAGAGGAACTAAGGGAGAAGTTTTTCTTATATGGATGAAATATATGTTGGCAATTGCTGTTTCCACTCAGTCAAGTTCAGTTAAACACTTGGATGCAGCCTTGAGATGATTTTGCAAAAAATTAAAATTCTTAGATTCTCAACAAACTGTATTTTATTTCAAATGTGTTAGCTCTGTGATAGGAAATCGAATAATCCGATCTTTTTCATCCTTTTGTAAAAGAGGAAGCATTATATTTGACATCTTGGTTTTTGCCGACGAGGTAAAACTTTCTGAAATCTGGTTAATGCTCTCTTGATTTGCCATGTTATACACATTAAAGATCAGTTTGCTAGGCTATTGTGAAATATGCTAGTCTCATTTTTGATTACTAATAAATTAGATATATGTATGGATGGACTAAGTAGTCTAAAACAAAAACTAGTTTTTTTTTCTTTAGCTAACCTAATTGCTATTTTTCCTAGGAAAATGTATTGTGTGATGATTTCTAAGTTAAACGTAATGATATACACACACACACACACACATTTTTCCCCTCATTTCAAAAAGTTTATAGCTTCTAGGATTGTGTAAACATAAGAGAAAGACCACAATGTATATTAAAAACAATTTTAGAAGAAAAATTTGAGTCAATTCATTTTTAAGACAGAGAAGGATAAGATGATCGTAAATATAGGTAAATTAGATCTCTTAAAGTAACAATCTTGGTCTTAATCTCATTTCCTTTTATATCTTTATTTTAAAAATGGCACTTAAATATCTCTGCTTGCTTTCTTCCCTTGCTCTTGTTATCCTCATTAACCAAGTTAATCGGAAATTAATTCCTCTAATCTCTTTTGCAACATTTCTTCAATCTTTTGATTACGTTTTTGTTTTCCTTTGCTACAATTAAATCTAGGCCTGTACTTCCTCATGCTTAGATTATTGCTTTGTTCTCTAAAATAGTATCTTTCCCACTAATATTGTTCCCTTATAGGTCATATTTTATATAGTCGCCAGATTAATCTTCTAAATGTACAGTGTTCACTAAGTGCTCTTTTGCAAAAGTAAATATTCTTTTATGCTCAATTATAATAGCAATTTGTACCTTAATGATAAAGACCCACTTCCTTTTCCTAGTATACATGGTGTTCTACCATTTCCCTTCATTCTGTATATTCCCAACCATACGCTCACTTTAATCTTTTCCTGGATTCTATGCTATAGCCAGAATGGTTTAACAGCCATAGTATAGCAAATCTTCTAATGTGTTGTTTATCCACTCTCCACTCCCAGCCCTCCATTTTGTACTGGCTTCATTTAATTCTATCCAGATCTAAGGTTCAGTACAAGTTCTATCTCTTTTATAAATTTTGATGAGATTATTTTGTGATGTTTTTGTCTACCTCTGGACTTTCATAGCACTTATATCCATACAACTTATGTTAGTTGAGAGAGTGCCTGTGTTCATATATATGTATATATATGCTTGTGTGTGTATATTTATATATGCATACACACATACATACGTTTAAACATATTCATTCCTCTCTCATATGTATAATAGATATTTGGGTTAAGGGTCAGGCTTCCTGGATTTTCATTCTAGTTTTGCTATTTACAAGTCATATGATCTTGGATGAATTACCTGTTTCCTGAACTTCAGTTTTTTCATCTATAAAATAAAATACAAAGAGTAATTACCTTTATTAGTTTCCTAGGGCTGCAGTAACAGGTATCACAAACTTGATGGCTTAAGACAACAGAAATTTATTCTCTCACAATTCTGGATGCTGGGTCTGAAGTCAAGATGTTGGCAGGGTCATGCTCTCTCTGGAGGCTCTAGGGCAGGGTGTGTCTTTGCCTCTGGGAGTTTCTGGTGGTTGCTGGCACTCCCAGACATTAGACACATCATTCCAATCTTTGTCTTTATATGGCATTCTCTTGTGTGTGTGTTACTGTTTTCTTATAAGGATACAAGTCATAGGATTAGGGCCTATCCTAAACCAGTAAGGCCTCATCTTCACTAATTACATCTGCAAAGTCTCTATTTCCAATAAGATCACATTCTGAGATTCAAGGAAGACATGAATTTTTGGAGGGAAACTATTAAATCTAGCATACTACCTCAGAGTTGCTTTTAAAAATTTAGTAAGTCATGTAATATGTTTGATGAAGTGCATTGCTACATGGTTAAGTGCTCACAAATTTAGATATGGATATGATTATTACTACCATTACTATTTGACAAATTTCCTTGATATCTCCAAAGGATTATGTATATGAAATTGGAAGGTTTAGTCTTTTTATTATACTTGTTCAAGATTTTTAAAAATCTGAGCCTCAAATATTTGGTAAAGATAAACTAACCTCTATAAAAGACATTATTTATCAACTTCCCTTTCATCATGATATAATTACGTCAGCCAACAATTACTGTCAGAGTTCTTTCAGAATTCTCATGCCTGTTTTTTGATAAAAACAAATTAACTCTATTAGAAACTCTTGACTGAGCACATGTTTATAAAAATATAGGTATGAAATATAGAAAAAGGACAAAATTTCAAAAGGATCATTGGAATGCTTGTAGTATGGTTACTTTCTTTTTTTTTTTCAGACCTATAACAATTGAGAGTTTAAAGTTTTGTCAAAACTACTTTAGGAGAAAAAATGTTAACATA
This sequence comes from Pteropus alecto, assembly GCF_000325575.1. NCBI lineage: Eukaryota > Metazoa > Chordata > Mammalia > Chiroptera > Pteropodidae > Pteropus > Pteropus alecto. Next base: position 14,752,064 of record NW_006434709.1, read on the forward strand.
GAAGTTAATAACACTAAAATGTATACTGATAATCAAATAACATTTAAAAAAGATAAATGTAGAACACTGGACAAGAATTAAAGGAGGCAAGAGAAACTCCAATGGGTTGAATCTGTATTTGGATCTGTGATGTATCTGGGATGAGATGGAAATTTGGACTAACTTTTGCTTTGTTATAATATAGTATATAGTATAGGTAAGTATAAACATTAGGAATTTAAGGACAATTATAATCTCACCGATAGGATGGCTATTATAAAAAAAATGTGTTGGCAAGGTTGTGGAGAAATCAGAACCCTTATGCACTGTTGTCAGAAATGTAAAACGGTGTAGCTGCTATGGCAAACAGCATGGGTGTTCCTCCAAAAATTAAAAGTAGAATTACCATGTGATCCAACAATATCACTTCTGGTATATATCTAAAAGAATTGACAGGGTCTTGAAGATGTACATCCTCATTTATAGCAGCATTATTCACATTAGCTAAAATGTGGAAGCAATCCTAGTGTCTATTCACAGATGAATGGATAAGAAAGATGTGGGATATACAAAAAATGGAATATTAAATCTTAAAAAAGGAGGGAATATGTGACACAAGCTGTAACATGGACAATTCTTGAAGACATTATGCTAAGTGAAATAAGCCAGTTACAAAGAAGACAAGTACTGTATGATTATACTTATATGAGGTACCTAGTCAAATTCATAGAGACAGAAAGTAGAATGGTGGTTGCCAGGGGCTGGGGGAGAAGGGAGGATGGAGATATGCTGTTTAACAGGTATAGAATTTCAGTATTGCAGACAAAAAGAATACTGGAGATGAATGGTGGTGATGACTGAATAACAGTGAGAAATGGACTTAACACCACTGAACTGTATACCTAAAAGTGGTTAAGATGGCAAATTTTTATGTATATTTTACCACAATAAAAACAAATGCGATAAAATGAAAAATTACTGTAAGAATAGATATATAATCTATGACATCCTACCAACAAAGGGAAAATACATTATTAATTCCAATAGAAGAAGTAAAAAGGAAGAATAAAAACAAAGAGAAAGGTCAATTAATAGAAGAAATATAGGATGATAGAAGTCGGTGAAATAAATACCAACACATTGTCAAATATGATATTCAAATACCCTGCCATATGATACTGACAAAAGAAAGACCTAAAACAAAACCATGCAGAATATCTGAACATAAAGAGATGAAAAATAGTATATTAGGCAAGTATGAATTAAAAGAAAGCTGTGTCAAAATTAATATTAGACAAATAAAATTTAAGGCAAAAATCATGTATAGGACTAGAGATACTATATCTTAATAAAAAATCATCCACAAAGAATATAAAATAATTGTTTATTCAACAGTTATTTATTGAGTGTCTGCTAGGTGCTCAGTATTATTCTGGGTCCTGAGGAGGAAAAGAGAACAAAAAGTTAAAAATCTCTGCTCTCATGGACAGAATACAGGCAAATTTGAAAAATCTACAATTATAGTAGGAGATTTTATCACACCTCTATGAAATTGAGAGGTCAAGCATTTGAAAAACTAGAAGGATTTAGAATGTTTGAACAAGAAAACTAGCAAGCTTGATCTAAAATATATTTAAAATTTTATATCCCATTTTTACAGATATATATTCTTTTCAAGTGCCCATAGGACAAAAAGCTAATTAATTAGGAATGAATTCAACAAAAGTACTTATGATTCTATTGAGAAAAATATGAGATATTATTGAATAAGTTTTAAAAGTCTGATTTAGTGCAAAGATATAAAATTGTTATGTATGGAGTCATTTAATGTGAAAAAATTGCATTTATTAACCTATAAATTTAATGCAATTTCTTTCTAAACTCCAAAAGATACTAAATGTATATCGGAAAGCATAATGCCAAGTACAATTAAGGCAATTTGAAGGAAAGTGTGTAAGCAGGGATTCTACAGAGAAATAGAACCAGTAGGGTATATACATAGGAAAAGATTTATTATAAGCAATTGGCTCATGCACTTATGGAGGCTGAAAAGTCCTATAATCTTCCTTCTATAAGCTGAAGACACAGGAAAGCTAGTGGTGTAATTCCAGACCAAGTCTGAAGGCATGATTACCAGGGATAAATACTAGTCCAAGGGCATGAGATCAATGGGTCAGCTCAAGCAGGCAGACAGGAAACAGAAGAGGCAAACTCTGTTCTGGCCCTCAACGGATTAGATGATACTCACATTGGGGAGATGATCTGCTTTACTAAGTGCATTGATTCTGATGCTTATCTCATTTGGAAATAATCTCACAGATACACCTGGAAATAAAGTTTAATCTGGGCACCCCTTAGCCTAGTCAAGTCGGCACATAAAATTAACCATCACATTGAGGAACGTGGTGAGGGTTCTTCCCTATCAGACACCAAAACTAATTATAAAATATAGTAATCAAAACAGTGTGGAAAAAATGTGGCATTATTTCAGGTAATAAATTTAATAATGGAACAGAATATGAACCATTGAAATATAAAGTATGACAAATGACAGGTGACATTATAAATCAGTGGAGAAAGACTGGGGCACTTAATAAATAGTATTGAACAAAGATTATCTTTCTAGAGAGAAAATAACATCAGGTTCTACCCCATATGTATAGGGATATGTGCTGGGAAAAATAAATGGGAAAACCAAATGTTTAAAACTTTCAGAAGAAAATATAGGCTATTGTATGAACCTATGGCAGACAAAAATTGTTTAGACTAGGTACAGTAAGCACAAATCCTAAATTTTACTACATTAGTACTACGAATATCTGTACAATTAACTATAGATGTCATATAAGATGTCATATATTGGAGAGGCTTGAATGATTTACATCAGCATTTACAAAATAAAAATTAAAAAAAACCAGAAACTCAAGACAAAAAAAAAAGACAAAGTATATAAAAACAGGTAATTCATGGACAAAGAAAGCTGAATGGCCAAGTACTATAAGCAGACATTCTACCTTGTTGGTAATTAGAGAAATGCAAATAAAACCACAATGACATATAATTCCCATCAGACTAGCAAAAAGTACAAAGTCTTGTGATACCAAGAACTGTCAAGATAGTGGAGCAATGGGGCTACTGGTATGTGTATAAATTGATTCAGTCCCTTTATAGTGCTAATTGTTAAAGATGCCTCTTTTCTACAGCCAAGCACTTTCATGTCTAGGTTTAAACCCTAGAGGAACTCTCACATGTGTTCAAGTACACAGGTTTTTCTCCCTCTCTGCAGCATTTAATTTTTTTGTTGTTCTTATTCAGAGGTTAAAATGAATTGACTAGAGCTATATGTATCAACTCAGACAAACCTTGGAAGTAGAAAAAAGCAAGTTTTAGAAAGTAACATGCATATTTAGGGATACACACACACACACACACACATATATGTATGTCTATGTATATATACATATATAGAGGGATATCATTTATATAGAATTTGAAAATTATTAAATATTACTATATTGTTTGTAGATATATACATATGAGTGAAACTAAAATGCAGAGAAGTGGTTTAAGGCAAATTCCATATGGTAGTTAGTTCTGGGAAGAGAGAGGAAGGAGACAGGATTTGGGAGGATCACACAAGGTGATTTGACAGTATTTATGAAGTTTTTAGTTGTTTGATTTACTTTGTGCTGATTTGCTTTGTTTTAACATTTAAAGCAACATGGCAAAACAAAGACTGTTCAAGTTAGTTGGTAACTAGCATTTATTTTAGTCTTTTCTGCACATCCGAACTATTTTACAATAAAAATATATCATAAATTTATTTTAAAGCACTGACCTAAAATAAAATGATGAACAAGGCAAACTTTCAAGCTACATTCAAAAGTAGATCCAAGAGACTGGCTGAGTTTAAGAGTGCAAGTGAAAAAGTCTCATGGCATTTAACTAACTGCAAATCTGTAGAGATCAAAACTAAAATAAATGCAGTCAACTCAGTAGAAGGTAGATTTGGGGTCAAGAAAAGAAAGAATCTGGTTGTCCAAATTTGATGGGCTAATGGCAGGAAGTGACCTCCTTGTTCTCAGAAGTGTTCAAACAGAGTTGATGACCGCAGCCAATTTGGTGGGGATCATGGTGGTATTTTGAATACGAGTAAATGAAATGAGTATTACAGTCTCTTTCAACACTACTGATAAAAACGATCTTTTTTTTTCTTTGCTGATTAAAAAGGAACTCCTTACAGGGTTTTAAGGTCATCTCTTTCCACCTAAACAATCATTATTCTGTCACTGTACAAATTTTCTATATTATTTTCAATGGTCTCAAATTTGGATCAGGCTTTATATCAGCCAAAAGTTATTCTTTCCTTTATGAGCAGATTGTTGGTTTAGGAAAGTTCAGTAAAATCATCACTATTTATTCAATAAAATTTAATAAGCGCTTACTGAGTACCACACTCTGTATTACTATGCTGCTACTCTCTAAGCTTTGTCTAAGTTATCTCCTTAGATTAGAAATAGTTTTTTAAAGTCAGGCATATTCAAGGTTTATTCATTTATACTATTCATCGATTGTTGAAATCAAGTTATTTAAAGGTATTACAAAATCAGTATCCATATTATTCCATTGCTTTAGAGGTAGAAATACACCATGTAACATTGCTTATAGCTTAACCTGCAATTTATTTTCCTATTTGTGTTAGAGAAGAAGCTGACCTTGGCCTCTGTCTCTAGAGATTACTTGAAAGAAGCAAAGACATGGTCTGCTAAGGTCACCCTAAAAACCCATTAAAAATTTATTAAAGACTTGAGTTAGTAGTAGGCAGATGGAAAATACAAGTATCCAAATAGAAAACAGAATATTGTGGTGCAGCAGGAAACATAGGTGTATAGACATGAAAAATCAATGGAAGTAACTTAAAAAGGTAATAAATCTCTCTTAAGGAGTATTGTCATGTTGTCTGAGCCTGCAACTATAAACTTTTATCTGATGAGTTAAAAGTTCCCTGCACTTTCATATCTAGTAAAAAATTAAGAGTATCTTTTTTAGTGATTGAGTGGTGGGATGGAGAATTTTTTCTAAGAAAAACAAAACAAAACTCATTTATTGAAGCCCTGTGTAATTGTTCTGATACTATCTTTGCTGCGGCACGTGCAGGGAGGGAACCATATAATTGTTTTTAGCTTTTATAAGCAAGGACACAATGAAGTGACCCGCTCACCATTTCCTCTTTAAATTCCATGATTCAGGAGTATCTACTCCACAGCCTGTATCTCCAGATCACAGATACATAATTAGAGAGGTGTTAGCTGCCTGTTTGAATCAGAAAATATATACACATGGTGGCTGGGTAAGGTGATGATGGTTGTGGTGGTGGTGGGGTGTCATATGTACTAAAGAGTGAACTCTAAATAAGAAAGAGAAATAATTTTTGGAATATCTGAAAATTTAGTTCTTTTACACACAAGGTCGAAAAAGAAGTCTATTCGTTTTGCCTGATGGCATCAGTGGGTGTTTTTATTCCAGCCAAGGACTGCGAACACAGTTTCTACTGGAAACAGTTTTAGAATTTGGATCTAAATGTGTAGCTAGAGCCTACAGGAGTGTGCTGTTTTTCAGGCTACCTGGGCCGTTTGTGTATACACTGGTGTCTGTCAATTTTTGGTACCGTGTTTGCCATGATGACTTACCTATTCAGAAAGCTACTACACTAAATACTTTTTTTGTTGTTGTTAGTGATTTGAAAATTTATTTTTATAAAATGTGATATCTTAAGAGAACTCGCCACTTCAGAACTATACTTTGTGTCTAAAATTTCCAGGTGGCTCCAAGCTGTTTCTAAATTGCTTTGAATCACAAAAAACTTGGTGGCTTTGAAAGTAATGGAGTGAAACCTTCCAAATAGGTTGACAAAATTGGCAGTACTTCAGAAAGAAGAAACCAAATGGAAAAATGTCCCTCTGGAAAATGTACTGCTCAGACAGTTGCAATATACTGGATTATGACAGGACCATACATATCAGGTTTTCCCTATATATCAAGGCCAGAGAGAGTACGTGTTTTGTGATCTTTTGTTACGAACCAAATTTGTATATTGACAGGTTTAATTTAGTTACATGGATATAATGGATTCATTATCCTTTCCTAGTCTGACAGTCATTTCCTAGTTTCCTACTCTGAAAATAACCTAGACATTTTTCCTTTAATATTATTAGAATTAGGCTGCTTGTAAATAAAAGATGTATTGGCTTTATGGGTACACATTGCTTTGGCAAATACATCTATGATTCTTAACTGAGATTTTGACACTGAAATGTAACAACTATATTTCTATTGTGTCCAGAAGTTATTCTAGACAAGCCAATGCTATAAAAAGGTACTTACTATTCTATCAATTTGTGACAGAAGATTTATCAAAGTTTTATTATCTTATATTGTGTTTTGTAATGTCATTTTCAAGAAACCTTTTTCCAGTTGATCTTAATATCATTAAAGGTAAGATAGATTTTCCAGTTATCTGATGATATTTAATATATCCCTCATGACTTGCTTTTTGAAGAGCAAAATTGCCAATTCTTTTTTACCTTCATATTTAAGGGGAAAACAAAAATACATACTTTGTTTCAATTCTTCAACAGCCCAGGAAGTCAAATAAATGATGGAGTGGTCTGGAATTGAATTTCTAGCACTAAAATAAAATTTTGTAGAAATTTAACATTTTCTACTTCAGAGGATAAACAGATTCCATTGTAGTGTATAAAGTGCTTCATTTCTGTGTCTTTTTAAAAAAAATTTTTATGGCAGAAGGCGGAAGGAGGTGCGGTAGTGACAGCAGAGGATAGATATGATTTGACTTTGTCCCCAAGATGGCTAAAGAGTGTGATTGCCAGCTTTAGTTAGGAAAACTTACTTGAGTTTAGGGACTGGGAAAGGCCTCTGTATTTGAATACAAGTAAGCATGAAACATATTATTGATTTTTTTTTTTTCCTATTTGGTCTTATTTACCTTTTTGAATTATATTTTTTAGTGTATACTAATAGACTTCACTCTGGTGATATTCCCTCTGGTGGGTATCCAGAAGATAAACTCTATGAAAGCTTCCTTTTTCAAGTTTCTCCTCTTTCTTTTAAAGAGTAAGTTGCGCGCACACACACACACATACATTAAATGCTATAGCAATGCTTACAGTAGATACATAGCCTCCTGCCTCTTACCTCCACTCCCAGAGTTCCAGAGGCAACGGCTTCTGGCTATTTGTAATTGCTTTGGGTGGTTTTCTTCCCCTCATTAATAAATGTTTATGTACCTATTTCTAGATTTAGACATTAAGCTTCCTACTATGGTAAAAATATAGGTTAACTAACTTCCTATCACCTCTTTTCCCTCTTCCTGGTGTAGTTATTAAACTTTTCAGTTTCTTCGTTACTTTCAGATTTCAAATGGTATAATTAATCCTCTATGTCTCGTTTCACCAACTACAGAAAATATTTCTCTTGTGTGTGTTCATTTTTATAATCATAGTTGATTTATTATCTAAGGTCAAAAGGGAAAGTTTAAAACCAACTTAGTTAGCAATTGATAAATTCCATACAGCTCTGCTAATGCCTTTGTAAATGTCGGCCTTCTCAGTGTGCTGATTTTCACATGGTGCTCCGTACATCACTGGGAGCATCTTCAGGGGTTTCACAAACAAAATGATCTTTTTCTTTTGCTATTCAGCAGATCATCCATCTTTTTGTGTGTTCGTGTCATACATTTGTATTTTTATTTAAGAATGAGATCATTTTCCAGGAGACTTGAGTTTTAGCTCAGCTTTTCTAGCAACTTGCTTTGTCGCTTGACTAAGTCATTTATGCCATCTGGGCATCAATTCAACAACAACAATAGCACCAAATAGTAAGAAGGGATTTGTATTAGTCTGTTCAGTCTGCCATTACAAAATACACAGATTTGGTGGCTTAAACACAGAAATTTATTTTTTCATAGTTCTGAAGACTAGAAGTCCAAAATCAAGGTGTCAACAGGGTTGGTTTCTTCTGAGGCCTCTCTCCTCTGCTTGTAGATGGCCACCTCTCACTGCGTCCTCACATGGTCTTCCCTCTGTACATGTATGTATTTTAACCTCTTCTTCTTCTAAGGACACCAGTCGTATTAGGTTAGGTCCCACACTAATCACCTTGTTTCAACTTAATTCTCTCTTTAAAGACCCTATATCCAAGTACAGTCACACTGTGAGGTTTTCAACATATGAATTTTTCTTTTTTTGTGGCGGAGCAGGTGGGACACGATTCAGCCCACAACAGGATTGCTAATCTCAAATTCAGTTCGGCTCTAAAATTAAACGAATACTGATAATCAAGAAGCATGGAGTTAACATTTGTTTAATATTTACTATTTAACTTGTAGATAAAAACAGTATGATGCAGAGCATAATCACAGGTCTTTTCACTGTCTTATTTATATAATAGGTATTTCTGTCTCTAAAATTTTCCCCCTGGCTTGGATGCTCATTGTCAATCACAAATATTCATTCATGGATTAGCATAAAAAACCACATCTAATGTTGGTTGGTGAAAATACAAACATGAACCAAGGATGACTGAAAACCTAGCCCAGGTTTTTCCAACATCAAATAAATTCTTGGAATGAACATGTTGGAGGGGCAATGGATCACAATTTCTTACTGTGAATATAAACAAGTGATTAAAGACTAACTTACCATATTTAACTTGCCAGACCTAGATAGAGTATGATCCTGAATTTTACTCTGTCCTAGCTATTGAAAGGCAACCTTTAACACCCACGTCTTAAAATTATAGAGCTAGTTATTTTTTAGATACACCCTGAAAATATAAGAAAATTTAATAAATTTGTGGGCATGGATCTTGTTATAACTGCATACTCAGTTGTGGAGAAGAGACCAAAT
>NW_006434709.1:14760996-14765166 GCF_000325575.1 Pteropus alecto
TCAATCTTTTGCATATTTATAAAACAAATCTTTTTTATTTAGTTTAATGATTTTAAGTGGAATAGTTAGCTCACTAACATTTAATATAATTATTACTATAATGCAATTGTGTTTAAGTATACTCTCTTCCTATTAACTTTCTATTCGTCTCAATGATTCTTGATCTTTTGTTCTTTCTTTCTTTAGAGTTAACCAAACAACTTTGAGTATTTAATTTGGCCTTTTGGCCTTTTAGCTATACTTTTTTGGGTATTTTTTAAGAAGTTGCTGTAGGGATAACAATATGACATATAACTTATCACAGTTTATTTTGAATAAACATTATACTAATTTACATATCATAGAGCAAACTTAAACAGTATAATTTCATTAATCTCCTCCCCTCATTTGTGCTACTGTTATATATTGCACTTCTAGATCTGTTTTCTATATAAGGCAATATTCACAGAGAAGATTTATATTTGTTTAACCTGGCAGCAGGAAATGCGCAAATCTTCCAGGGTTCCTAGCTTAATCCAGGAATCTTGCATTTAGCTCTCCTTTTTTTTTTTTTTCCCTATACCAAGGCTCAGTGTCTTCATTGCAATGCTGATATTGACGTTTCAGAGCAATTCTGGCATAAGCATTATGGACAAATATGTTTATCTATTTATATTTATATGTGTGTGTGCATATCTTTTTTGTTTTCTTCTGGGTTTTTATTTATCTCTAAAAATGGTTCAGTGTGCTTTTTTCTACTTCTCATTGAATTTCTTGTGGAATTGATAAGGATTCCAAGTAAGGGGATACTAATACTCAGATAAATAAAATATTGTTAAGATACTAAATGTATAAGTAGTATTCTGCCAATCTATTATTGGCAGCATTAATAGTTAATACCTGTGTGCATCATGATTTCAGGTCTACCACTATAAGAACATTATAGTTTCATGTGTAGATCCATAGAATAGCCTTGACAAGGAAATTAAATTTTTTTCCTACTAAATTCTTTTTTAGTGAGATGTTTTAAATTATTTCCCTTTGGTAGGAAAAATTAAAATATTAGTATGTCCCCTCGAATACCTATTGTTACTACTTGTTGGTATGGAAACGTGATCCTATAACTAACTTTGTGGTATTAGCTGAGGCTAAGGGTTTCCTCCCATATTTCTACTTTTTTCTATCTATTGTATGAAAATCCATCTTAATTTAGCAGCGCTCAACAACCTGGTACAGATTTTAGATTTGGGAAAAACTCTGGGATAAATTGGTGCTATATAATGGTAAAAGGTGTTAAGACCTGTAGCGAATGTTAGTGGACTTTTATGGAGAAGAAGCGCCTCACGTTGAAAACAGGTCTCAGTAGTTGCTGCTGGAGTAGCAGTCATGGGAATTATAACAACTGCATTTGAGACATCTTGTATAGTTTTATAGTTTTGGCAAAATTATACTGATAGGTTTACTGACCTAAAATTAATTTGTCTTCCATCATCTAAGAAGTTCACTGACATTTAATTTTATTTTTATTGAATAAGAGCAAGCAATTATTTAGGATATAGTGTGTGTAATCTTTAGAAATCTTTTAAGCTTTACCCATGAAAACCTTTGACTCAAGAGTCCTTATTACTAGAATTCAAATCTTTCCATTTTCTCTGTTTTGCACTTTTAGACCAAGATGATTAGGAGTGTGAAGTTTAGGAATGGGAGAGGGTAGGAGAGCAGTAAAGAAGGAACTGTAAAATATTATACTGAGGAAACATCTCGCTAAAAACTGAAAAAATATCTGAAGTTCTCAAGCCTCTACATATTATAAACATCCAGTTAAAATGGTGAAATAAATGACAAAATACTTCTCCATTTTTTAGAGAAATGGGGTACGTGTTTAAGTGAACATCTTAATTTTTATTTAGCACTCTTGAATTGTGCAATTGTCAAAACCTTTCAAGTAACACATTTAAAGATGTATTTTTACTTTTAAATTATGGAGATTTTGCTTTCTTGCTTAAAACTGTGGTTCCCCAATGTGATACTTAATTTCTTCTCACAGAGTATAATTTAGAATACCAGATTTTCTCTTTGTTTATGGCTTCTATTGGTGTTATCCAGAAGGAGGAAATTTTGAAACTTTCTTCCCTTCTTCCTCTTTTCCTCCCTCCCTTTCTTTCTTTTCTCCACATGTAGAGAGGAATTCAAGAAAGTCGATCAAGAGGATGGGAAAGAAATGCAAGATTATGATCCCTGAAGGAATGTCAGCGATTAAAAGTATCTTCTTTCCACAATCCAAAGTTGATAGCATTTGGGGGTTGTAGAAAATGTACAATCATTAATGAGAGGGTTGAGCCTTTAGCTTACTGTAAGGAAACCCTTGTTCTCTTTGGAGTTCCAAAAGCAGATTTTATCTGGTAAATTTGGGCATATTGGTTCTTATTTATTTATCCATTTTTTTACATAAAAATAGCTAAATTTCTCAATTTATGGGTCTAATCTCTCATTACAATCCCCTTCTGAACTCTTGAAAACTTTGTCAAATCTTGCTCTCCTTTCATTATTTCTCACTTCCTTTTCTTCCATCTACCATCTGTTTTTGTTTTTGTGTTTTTCTAGCCCAGTGGGTGACTTGGAGGTTGTAGTCAAAGGCGGAGAAATATCAGGCAATGGAATGGGGAAACATTTTCAGGTTGTTTTCTCTTCATACCTTAAGCTTGAATTTGAATTCATTTTTGGGGGGGGCCTCTTGTAAAAATAGGGTCAGTAATGCTTCAAAGACCATTTTTGGGGAACTTCCCTTTATAAGAATAAACTGAAGTTGAGAACAAAAGGCAAAATGGGCTCTTCAGAACTTGGAAGATGTACCTGGTATCTGTAAATTGTACCTAGAAAATTAAATTTGTTTTACCTTATTACATAAGAACAGCACTACCAAAGAATTACTTCATGGACCTCTTCTTACAGGGCATCCTCTCTTTTGGAGGTTGTATTTCTACATTATTTAAAGCATTAAAGCTGTGTAAACACTTGGCTATTAATAGGTCATTGTTTGGACTCAGAATAGGGTAAAGTTAGTTTTCATCTTTATGAATGACGTTACTGGGCAAGTGAATTTTCTTCCTTATACCTTAGTTGGTCATCTGTAAAATCAAGGTGTAATGTAAATTCCCAATTTATAAGATTTTTGTGGATGTTGAGAATAAGTATTTACAACATATAATGCAGTTTAATAATGAGAGCCTGATAAGAGGTGAAGTATACCAACACAGAAGTGGAATGAGCAAAGTCACAGAATGCAATTGCTTATAAAAAGCCATATTTAGGGATGGAAAACTTTGTTTTGTTTTAGTTCTGAGAATGCAGTTATGTATTTTCATCACATTAGTGATATTGAATGGAAGTATGGCTCTGGCAGCCCACTAAGGTCTCTTTAAGCTTAAATACACACTGTCTGTCTGTGTACAGTGCCTGATGTCTGTCTGAAAGGGTGGAACAGTTCAGTGAAAGAAGTAGATATTTATAAAGCTTAGAAATTGAAATAATAAAGTAGTAGACTTTTTGGCTTTTTCATTTTCATCTGAAGGTTTCTATGACCAATCTGTCTGTCCTGCCTGCCCAAAAGAGGGACAAAATATTGGTGATCTGATTGAATTGCCTTAGTATTTTCTAAATCTTTGGGTTTACCCATTTATTCGAATATTTTAATCCATGTTTAATTGAAAAGAAAGAAAATCTGTAGGTTTGCCTTTTTTTTTTTTTTTTTTTTTTTTTGGTGATGCACTTGACAGACATTTAACCTCTGAGTGTTCTTTCTAGTGTCAAAAACTGTGTGAACTGCCTTTTCATGTGCTTTCAAAATCTTGACTCATGGGTTGACAGTGTTAGTCTTTTTTTAAAAAAATTCTGAGACTTACTGAAAGTTCAAAATGACTGAAATTAACTTTATCCATTGAAAATTGTCTCTAGAGATATAATTTCACCCAGACAAAATGTCCAATCTCATGCTAACAATAAATTAGAGGTGGAACGAACTTACTATGTTATTACATCTGTCCAAGTAGTAAGGGAGGTACACACCTGACAGTACATTATTTTGGCATATAATTTATCTCATAACAACACTGGGAAGAACTTCCAATGCTTCTGCAAAATTGTCATGTGTCAGGGTGACTTTATTTAAAATTTTTTTTTTTTTTTTAGCAT
>NW_006434709.1:14765203-14777458 GCF_000325575.1 Pteropus alecto
TCAATCTACAGACACATGCAGAGTGAAAGTGAAAGAGCACTGGTTCAGAGACAGTGGCTGAGAGAAAAACATAGTTAGATCCTACAGCCCATATAAATTTCTGTGCCCTGCCATTTAATAGCCACGTTAACATAGATGAAAGTGCTGAACCCATAACAAGCACTCAAAGTAACTCCTGATATTTACTTATCTGGTATTCTAGTGAATTCGATCAAAATCTACTTTTTATACCTTATGCAGTTATGGACACATATACATTTGGTTTAAGATATACCAGAGTATATCAGGACAAATTTTTTGGAAATGTTAAAAATGTGCTTCTAAATAATTTATAGCAGTACTAAGATATTGTTTCTAAGAACTTTAATAATACCTCCAAAATATGGATATATGCTGACTCCTGATTCTCTAGTGGTTTCTTGCACATAGGTTTTTTTCTTTTTAATATTTTCCACAATACCTCTGGTACAGTACTGAAAAGATACCTTAAAAAATTTTTTACACAATATTTCTGTTAGAGTATTGAAAACACACAGTACTTATCATTGACGAACAACAGCATTTTTAAGTAAGAATAGATGCTAATACAAACTTTAAAAATGTCTGGAAGGCACCATGACCCATGAGTTGTCCCGAGCACTTTCTTTCATTAACCTATTTTCCATCTTAGAGTTATGAATCTACTCCCCACCCCCGTGGCTACACAATCACCACTTACCCTTGTAGCTGAGTCTAGAACTTTAGGCACCTTCTTATCCAAGCCAGGACAGCTGCAAGATTCCTTCTGTTTTAGTTTCAAAGAAACTCTCTCACACTCTAGAAAATGGTTTGCATGCCTTTCTTAGAACGAGATATATCCAAGGGGAAGTCACTAATATGAATCATTCCCCATATCCTCCCACCTCCCATTAAGGACAGTTTCCTTTTGCTGCTTTCATGTGTTATGCTCATTAGCTACCTGTCCTTTTTTAGGGTTTTCTGGTTTCCAGGCACTATGCTAGGTTCTTGATGCAATAGATAAACAAAATATGCTCACTGCCTTTAAGTCGTTAACAGTCAAGCTTTTTGAATATTCCTTCCACTGAGCTTCTGCTTATGCTGTCTACACTCGGGAGTGACATCATTTTCTTCCATTAGATTTCTGACTTCCACTCTCAACCCACAACTTTGAAACATCGTTGATTTCGTGGCTATAAATGCTCCCAAATGTATATTGCTGGCCTCTTATTTCCACTGAACTCCAAATTCCTGTATGCAGCTTTCTACTCCCTCCTTGTTATCTCCATGCATTTCAAAATTAAATTCTCCAAAAATACACACTTGATAACATTTCCCCTAAACCTGCTCCTTCCACAGTTATCTCCATCTCAGGAAACGGCTTTTTCTTTCTCTCTTTCTCTTTTTCTTTTCTTTCCTTCTTCCCTCCCCTCTTCCTTTGCTCTCTCCCTCCCTCCCTTTTTCTTGTCCAGGCAGAGAAACACTGGAGTCCACCTTAACTTTCTCTTTGTATCAGTTATTAAATCTTGTTGCCTAACCATCACCACTACCATAATCTCAGCCACTATTTTATTAATTTTCTGTTGCTATATAACAAATTACCACTAAATTTGCAGCTTAAAACAACACACATTTGTTATCTCACAGTTTCATAGGTCAAAAGTCTAGGCATGTTTTTACTGTGTTCTCTCCTTCAGAGCTTCAGGCTCCAGTCCAGGCAGTGGTATGGGTAGCAGTCTCATCTGAGGCTCAGTTGAGGAAAGATTTGCTTTCCAGTGCCCACCATTGTTGGCAGAATTTATTTCCTTGTGGCTGCAGAACTGAGGGTTTAGTGTCTTGCCGGAGGCTGCCCGTAGCAATTCAAGGCCTCCTTATAATTTTTTTTTGCCACCAGGACTACTCCAACGTGGCCACTTATATCATGGCAGCAGTTGCTTCAAGGCTAGTGAGGGGAATCTCTCCAGTGGCTCTGCTAGCAAGATGAAGTCTTATCTATATGGTAAGATAATCACAGTAGTGACATCTTATCATCTTTGCCATAGATCATAATCTAGTCACAGGATAACATCTCATCACCTTTGCCATGTTCTATTGGTCAGAAGCAGGTCAGAAGGTTCTACACCCAAAGGAGATTATACAAAAGTGTAAATATCAGAGGCAGGGATCACTGAGGATCACCATATAGACTGTCACAACTTTCATGTCTTGCCTAGAATTTTGAAATAGCCTCCTGACTTATTACTGCTTCTACCTTTCCAACTCTCATTCATTAGTTAGAATGATCTTTTAAAAAATTAAGCCACATAACATCATTCTGGGCTCAAAACATTGAATGGCTTTCATTTCGACCACAATGAAAGACAAGTCTTTATAATAGTCTCAACATTTACTCCTCTGATCTCATCTTCAGAGAGAACTAGCTATTCTCCATTTGAAGTACCCCCCCGCCCACCACCACCTCCCAGTTATGTGTATGTTTTACTGTCATATCTTTTTCAAGTCTTTGCTTAAACATTAGCCTCTCGGTGAGGACTTACTAGAACCCCAACCACCTATTTAAAGTTGTGACCTCCTCCTTCTCTCCCACACTTAGTCATTTTTTTTCTTTGTCTATTTTCCTCCTTAGCACTTGTCACCATCTGACATCACATTTAAAGTTTGTTTTTAAAACTGTCCACTGCTCTCTCTTGAGTATAAAATTTATAAAGCATGGCTCCACGAGAGCTGTTCTAGTCCCTGCTGTACCTCTGGTATCTAATTACTACCTTTCACAGAGTGGACATAGAGCAAATATATGTTGAATAAACAAATGAATATATCCCAGTCAGGTCTAAATTCCCTCCTATTATCCAAACCCATGGAATTACTCACCTCATAAAAATTCAATTGAAACCATTTTATGTTCTAATTTTTCTTTCATCTTATGAGCTTACATATATATATATATATCATATCATATGTGGTACTATATATAGTTTTATAAATATATATTATATATAAGTTTTATTTAATCATTTTGGGAGTTCCTAAGGGTCAGAACTTCAATGGCTAAAACCTAAGTAAGGATGGGCTCTGTTGGTTTTCAGCACAATTGATTGATTTTAAAACTAACACATGAACGACTGGTAGAGTGATATTTCAATATGCAAATATATGAACATCTTTGTAGAAGTCCTATTTGGTTATCACATAAAAAAACTAAATTACCTCAATCTGTGCTTTTAAAAAGGACTCTTTGTTGGCTTGGTTGGCTGATCAAGAGTTTTTGCTACTACATGGCATTTAAGGAAGTGTCAAATAAAGTTCTAGGTTTTAATCTTAAAAATCTCAGAACCTTACGTGATAAAAGCTTTGATGTGGCTTTTTCAGAAAAATATTTTTAAAATTTTTTAAACTGCTTTATTGAGATATAATTGATATACTCCACATATTTAAAGTGAACAAATTTTTTATTTTTTACCTATGAAATCTTTACCACAATCAAGATAGTAAACATATCCATAAACCTCAAAGGTTTCCTTACGGCCCTTGGTAATCCTTCTTTCCAGCTGCTCTAGAGTGTCTCTATACTTTATGGTTCTCCAACTACTGATCTTTGTAACTACAGATTTGGGGGTTTTGTATGAATGGAATCATTCAGTACTCTTCAGTCTGGCTTCATTTACTCAGCAAAATTATTTTGAGATTTATTCATGTTGTGTTCATCAGCCCCTTTGACTGCTGAGTAGTGTTCCATTGTATGGATTTGCTACAACTTGTTTTTCCATTTCCCTGTTGATAGACATTTGAGTTGTTTCTGGTTTTTGGCTTTTACAAATAAATATTTTATGTATATTTGTGTCCAGGTCTTTATATAGACATATACCAAAATGTTGTCCAAAGTGATTGTACCATTTTACATTTCTAATAGCGGTGTATGAGAGTTCTATTTGCTCCATAGCCTTTCCAACACTTTGTGTGGTCAGTCTTTCTAATTTTAGACATTCTAAAAGATATGAATTGGTATCTCATTATGATTTTACCTTGCATTTCCTTCTTTGCTGATGATGTTGATATCTTTTCATGTGCTTATTTGACATCTGTATATCTTTGGTGAACTGTTTTTACAAATCTTTTGCATATTAAATTTTTTTTCTTATTGAATTTTGAGTTCTTTATATATTCTGGATATAAGTCCTCTATAAGATAAACTTTTGATAAATATTTTCTTCCAGTTTTGGGGTTGTCTTTTCATTCTCTTAACAGTATATTTTGGAGAGCAGAAATTTTAATTTTGATGAAGTCCAGTATATAATTTAATTTTTTTATAGATCATGTTTTTGGTGTTGTATCAGAACAATAATTTTAATCTTAAAGTGACATGGTGAATTAAGAAGCACTGATTTCTTTAAGATATATTTTAACATAGAAATATTATACAAATCAGGAATTAAACTATAACCCGGTTAGTTTTATATGATTTTGACCTCTAAAGAAATCTCATTACATTTAATTAATATATTGTGCACTTAACTTTAAGCTTCCTATCATTTTTACACATGCATATTTCCCTAGGCCAAGGTTTCTCAACCTTGTTGCTACTGATATATTGGGCCAGATAATTCTTTGTCATGGGGGCTATTCTGTGCATTGTAGGATGTTTAGCAGTATCTCTGGCCACTATCCACTAGATTCCAGGGGAAGCCTCTAGTGCTAACAATTAAAAAAGTCTCCAGACATTTCCAAATGTCCCCTGGGGAGCAAAATCACTCCTGGTTGCACTGATGGGCTTGATTTTGGTTCTGGCTGCACCAAGCTGCCCGATTTGTTCTTAAAGACAGATGATAAACCCACAAAAGTAATGTTTCTTTCTTCCTTGATTTGGCCAATGGTAGCAAGAAAGAGAGGCCCTTCTCTGAGCCTATGCCTTTGTAAACGGATCCCCAAACTACACACTAAGTTATTCTCCAATGGGATCCCTTTCCCATTCTCTACTTTAATGGGATTGGATATAAGAAATACATGTGAGTCCTATCTTGTGGTAGACACAAAGAATACTAGGTTTACTAGTACTCCTCATTCTGGACATAGTGACTTTCTACCTCATAAGTTACCTAATTCTCTTGTTTTCCATTAGTAGATATATTTGATACTAATTTGGATATGACTTTTTTCTGATCCTTTACTTCAGATTGAGTACAGGCTATCTGACCCCTAATTGAGAGCATTTGTGTAGTTTTAGCTCAAAGTATAAATAAGTTTTTCTAAGTTATAAAAAATAATACAGAAAATTTGGAAGGCAAGCTGAGGCAGGGAAATACTTGTAAAATAATCACCACCATAGATATCATTTAGTGTTATTCTTTTCAGTTTATGATATCCATGGCAACTTTTACAAATATATCTACTTCCTATTTCTGACCATAAATTTTAGAACATAACAGTACTTTAAAGGATTTTTATTTCTCCATTGCTGGGATCCCTTGGAGAAGACTGGGAGTATCTTCTTCTTACATGACAAAGAAATGATAGATACTTCTACCATTTTACAGGTTTCAGAAAACAGCTGAGCTTCCTATGTTTCATCATAAAAATATAGGATATGAATTACATTTTTTTCTCTTTGGGAATACAATTTACAAATGTCACAGGATAGAGTTTGTAAGCAAGGTGAATAGGATTCTTAGAATAGGATTCTGCATGAAATTGATGGCTAAGATTTAACATCCCCTTCTGGGGATGTTAAAAGATTGTTAGTGCAAGTTAAAGGAGCTCAAAAGGAAGGTGATAAGAGATGTTGGAAAAATCTCATCTTGTTTTAAAAATTGACACTGAGTATTCCGATGTCAATTTTATGAGAACTACTATGTGCAGTAGTGATTCAAATAGGGGTAGGACTTTCTGAAATAATAAATTTGGTGGCAAATCATTTATTTTCGGGGCAGGGAAGCAAGTGAACGGTGCTTTTAAGCCTTTAGGTCACCGGTAGACATCACATTATTTTACTGGCTGAGCCAATTGTAATTCACCCAATTTGCAAAGCAAGTTGCTGGAAGTCACTTTATTGTAACATTGGATGGTATTTTTCAATTCAGGCTGAGAAAGTTAGAAAAGAATGGTGATTAAATGCTGGGAGTCACTGAGAATGTTAACTGATTTCACAAACTGATAATTCAGAAGGAAGCTCATCATCACACCTTTATCTTTTTTTCCTAGAGTGGAGAGTTCCCGCCCCCCCTCCCCCCCCGCCTCTTTTCTTATTGAGTGTATCAAGGAATGGAAGCTCTGTTTTAAAACTCTTCTCTATCTCTTTGGCCTTAATTTGTTTTCTTCTTTTTGCCTCTTTACTACCCCTTTTTCTCCATATTTCTCTGCCTAGTGTCTTTTACTTCTTCCCTTTCGATCCTCCCCACATGGTTTCTTGCTGTGTCATATTTGCAGTTTGTGATAGAGACACTAGGAACCATGGTCTGTTCTGTCTCAAGGAATTAACCCTTATATCCCAAAAGCAGCACTGACTGTTTCTCTTCCTGGTTAGCTATCATGCACTTTTCTTTTTCAAATTGTTTTTCTTTTTTTAAGAATCGAAACTAGTCCTACTTCGGCCCCAGGGGTCCAAAGTACAAATGTGAAATTATTAATCACATGCTGCCATGGAAAGCCAGAAACAAATACATGTTATTTCTCCATTCTTATTTAGGGAACAGGGAATCACTTTGTATTTTGGGAAAAATAGATCATATGGCTCAGTATAGAATGTTTGTTTCACCAGCTTACTTAGTATAAGCAAGGATGCTAATTTATTTCAGTGGACTTGAACATAGTAAAAAATAAAAAGGTGCCTGTTTGTCTTATCAAGCAGAAGTGGTGTCGTATAGCTGGCAGAAGCATGGGCCACTCTGACCTCTGTGACCCTGGACATGTGATTTAACTTTTTCAGGGCTCATATTTTTCTCACAGAGGGTATAAATAATAGCTCCTTCTTTGCAAGTCTACAAGATTAAATGAAGGAAGGCACCTAAGACAGACTGCTCCTTAAGCTCTGGAATTAGAACTATGTTTATTTTTGGTTTTGTCACTTGTGATTGTGGTACATTATTTAACCTTTCTATGCCTCTGGTTATTCATCTATAAAATAGAGGTGGTTTTCAAGAGTAAATAAGATAATACATATTAAGTACTTTGAAAGCCTTCTGGTACATGTGCGATTATAAATGTTACTACATAACAAAGTTATCCTTTTTAAAAAACTACTTTAGAATAAAATATAATACATACAAAGAAAAATTGGGAGTATAAATGAATTTTCCTAATGTGTTCTTTTTGTGTAGGGCTTTGCTCAACATTGGTTTGTAAGATTCATCCATGTTTTTACTTATAACTATTATCTATGCATTCTCATTGCTGTTACAGTGTTGTATTGAATGTATGTAATAAAATTAAATTATCCAATCAACTATGAATGGATATTTAGGTTGAGTCCAGCTTTTGGCTGTTAATAATGAGATTGCTATAAATATTCTTTTATATATCTCTTGGTGCATGCGAATGAATTTTGGTTGAGTCTCTACATAGGAATGAAATTGCTACATCATAGAGGGTGAGTCTTTAGCTTTAGTAGATAATGCCAAACTTCATGAGACAATCCATTTCTCCTTATCCAAAGACTTATACTGTCAGTCTTTTTAATCTTAGATATTCTCGTGGATGTTTAGTGATATATCATTACAGTTTTAATTTGCATTTCTTTGATAATTAATGAAGAGGACCAGGACCAGCTTTTCCTTTGACTGTAGGCCATTTGAATATATCTTACTATGTGGTGTCTATATTCTGCATTTACATTTCCTTTATTAGTTCTATAAATTGCAAACACCATCTTCCTTCTATGACTTTCAACTCTTACTATTTCTGAAGAAAAAGAATTTAATTTCAACACAGTTAAAATATCAGTCTTTACCTTTATGGATAATGCTTTTGCTTTCCTGTCGAAAACAAAATCATTTCCCTTCCCTGAGGATTTTATAATATTCTTTTACTCTTCTAAAACCTTCATCATTTTGGCTTAAAATCCATCTGGAATTGATTGTTTGTAGGGTAGCAGGGAGGAGTAAAGTCTCATTTTCTTCTCACATGGATATCCAACTCTCTCTAGCACCATTTGTTGAAGACCATTCTTTTGCTATGGCTCTATCTTGTCACTTGTTCATCTATCAATGAAGAGTCCATGTACCTGTATGTCTGCCGCTAGGATCTTTGTTTTGTCTCATCAGTTAATTTCCTCTTTTTCTGCCAACACCATATTGTTTTCATAATCAACACTTTATAACAAATAGACCAGGTCATCACTCCCTAGTTATTTTATTTAAAAATTTTTTTGGCTTGTGCTTCCCAAAGTGTGTCTGTGGCCCACAAGCTCCCCAAGATCCTTTCTGGGGCACGTTAACCCATCTTTTCCAGCTACGTGTATGTGTGAGGCTGGATTTTCTTTATGTATTTCAACCAGACAGATTTAATTCTGAAGGAGATATGACAAAGCAGTAGAAGTTAGTAAATGTGCACTGTTTTTACTAGTTATTTGCTTGAAAAAATACAGTATTTTTTTACATGTTATTATGTTATTTATATTCAAACAATGTACTCATTTTAAAATGAATTAAAAAATAAATTAATCATAAATATTTTAATGTGTTCCCAGTTTTAACATCTAATATAGCAAATATCAATATGTAAATTAAAACCCTTTAAGTTCTTCAATAATTTTTCAGAACACAAAACATTTGAAAATAGGTAGTCCTGGCTAGTCTTGCATTTTCATACAAATAATAGAATGGCATGTCAAATTCCACAAAAATTCACTGCAATCCTCAGTGTGATCGCATTGAGTTTATAGTTCAATCTGAAGAAATCAATTTTTCATATAGTCTTTTGGTCAATTAAATGCTACATATCAATTTATATAAAATTTCTTAAATTCCTCTCAATGTTTTATAGAGTTTTTCATAGAGAACTTATATTTTGAGTTTGAGTTTTATGGTGCTAATATGAATAGTATCTATCTCAATGTTTTCTGCTTTTTGTTGCTGGTATATAGAAATACAGTTGAATTTTCTATATGGATCACTAATTAAATCTAATAGTTTTTCTGAATTTTCTTTTGAACTTTCTGCTTAGACCATCAAGCTCTCTACCAATAATGGCAGTTTATTAATTTATTTACAATTCTTATATTTCTATTTCTTACATATTTTCCTGCTGGGTTCTGCAGTACAAGTTCAAATAGATGTGTTCATAGCAGACATACTTGTCTCGAATCTAATTTCAAAGGAAAAGTTACCAACTTTCACTGCTAAATGAAAGCAATTTTAAATTTTATATGTTTTCTGTAATCCTTTCTTACATTAAGGTTCTTTTTATTCCTAGTTTGCTAAAAGTTATAATCATGAATGAATGTTGAATTTTATCTAATGTTTTATCCGCATCTACTGAGATGATCATACATTTTTTTCTTTTGTTAATATGGCATTGATTTTTAATGTTAATCCAATATTTTATTCCTGAACTAATCTTTATTGTCCCTTTAATATATTTCTAAATTAGTTTTCTAACTTTCTATAAATTTTCTTTCTCAAAATATCTTTAATCTTGACATTCTAGTTGAGCTAATATTAAATGTTTGGTAGCATTCATCCTTGAGGCTACTGGGGCTGGTTTTCTTTGTATGGATATTTCAAATTATCAATTCAATTTTTAAAAAAGTTATAAGACTATTCATAGTTTGGCAAATTAATATTTATTGGTATAATGTTTTTCATAATACATATTACATATATATTTAATGTTTGTAGAATCCTTGATGGAGTTTCTTTTTCTTTCTGAAAATGATTTAAAAAATATTTGTCTTATTTCTTATTTTCTTGATTATTCTCCTTACGAGTTTATTCATTTTATTATTCCTTTCAAAGAACCAACTTCTCTCTTTGCCAATTCTTTCTTTCTATTATATGTTGGTATCTATTTCATTAATTCGTGTCTTTTGTGTTATTACCTCTTTTTTTTTAATGTTTTAATTTTTTTATCCCTTCTTTAACATCTTGAGATGGATGCAGAGTTTTTTTATCCCTTCTTTAACATCTTGAGATGGATGCAGAGTTGTAGCTGCTTATTCTAACTTTGGTATATAGAATTTTAGGTGTCATTTAGTTTAAAAAATTTTTTTAATTTTCCTGTAATTCATTCTCTGGCCCATGGGTTCTAAAGAATTATATTTCTTAATTTCCAAAAATCATGGAAACATATATTAACTTTTATCTTAATTCTATTGTGATCAGATATTTCCTGTATGATTTTAATAATTAGAAATATGTTGAGATTCACTTCAATTTTTGTAAATGTTTCAAGTGCCCTTTAAAAGAATTTGCATTTTATGATTGTGGGATGCAACATTCCATCTATATCAGGTCAAATTTGTTAATTATTCTGTTCAAATCTTCTATACCCTTACTATTTTTTCCTGTCTTTTATATGTTATTGAGAAAGTTTTTGAGAAATTAAAAATTCCTAATATTATTGTAGATTTGCCAACTTCTCCTTGTAGTTATGTAAATTTAGTTTTATGTATTTTTGTATTTATGTATTTTGTTTTATGTATTTGTGTAATTATGTCAATTTTATGTACTGTTGCATATACACTTAGAATTACTTTATCCTACTGGTAAATTGAACATTTATTCTAAAGATGAGTCTCACCTGATTCCTTTTAATGACTAACCTTTAAGTTTACTCAATTTGAATTAATATAGCTATTAAGTTTTAATAGTTGTTATTTTTTACACAGTACATTTTAAATTTCATCTTTTTACTTTCAACTAACCATTCTGTATCTTTATATTTTATATGCATGTCTTGTAAGAAGCAAGCATGTGGGTTCTTTATTATAATCTTATAATCTTTGTATTTTAATTGAAGATTCTAGTTTAATTAATTTTAATATAATTACTAATCTATAATTACTTTGCGTGTGTGTGTGTGTGTGTGTGTGTGACCTATTTTATACACCAGTTTTTTGTTCTCTTTTCGTTTCTTTCTTGTTTTCCTTGTATGGGTAGATTAGTTTATATTATTCCATTTTGTTCACTATTTATTTGGAATTTACATATTATTGTACTTTTTCTTTGTGGTTATGCTAGAAGTCATTAACTGCACATTTGACTTACCAAGTCCAATATTATTTAGTACTTTTATCCTTCTCTCAGACAATGCAAAGACCTCTGAACACATTAAATCAATTTATCTTTCATTCATATATATGTATGTCTGTGTATGTGAAGATATGTCAATATATATTTATATGCATAGATATGCATATATTTTCTTAGAGTCTTCTTAGTTTATATGCATAAACTTTCTTAGAGTTTATAATTTTCAATTATAAAACATCTTTGTTTTACCTGCATTCTTATTTTCAGATTATGGAATTTAACATTGGTAGTTATTTTCTTTCTGTACAATGAAGATATTAATCCATTTTCCCTTGGTTCCATTATTTCTGTTAAGAAGTTAAAGAGAATTTGACTTTCTCTTTTTTTTGGCTGTTCTTTGTTTTCCTTTTTCTTTTTCTTTCTTTCTTTTTTTTCCTGCAGTTTTACCATGAGGTATCTGTGTGTAGATTAATTTAGTCTGCTGTGAGACAAATTATGTCTGAATCAATGAACTGATGTCTTTAATCGGCTTTAGAAAACACTTGGTTATTATATCCTCAGACATTGTTTTTGCTCCATATGTTCCTTTCCTTCTGGGTTTATAAGTACACATATGTTAGAACTTCTCACTGTTTGCAGTATGTCTCTTACCTGTTCTTATTTTTGCCTTCCCCCTATGCTTAATTCTCAATAATTTTTTGCTCACTTCTACTTTCTTCGTTCTCTCTCCAGCTTTGTCTAATTTACTGTCAAATACATCTGAGTTCAAGATTTTAACTATTTTAAAATCTAGAGATTTTTGGATCTTTTTCAAATCTCCAAAGCGATTTTTCCAGTTTTCTGCTAAAATTCTTTTTGTTTTGATTCTTGAATAGATAAGCAGTTATTTAAAAAGCCAAGTTTGATATTTAGAACATATTAAATTCCTCTTTATATCCGATAGTAATTTGTTTGCTAATTTTCCTTTATGTTGTCCTGTTTTCATATTTTCTGGATAATATGTTTGAAAAATTGTGAAAACAATTTGAGGCCTAGAATGATTTTTTTTTTCTTCTAGAGAAAATTTTTCCATGATATT
>NW_006434709.1:14777782-14787439 GCF_000325575.1 Pteropus alecto
CAGCAGGAGGGTTTTAGTCTCTATTACTTAGTTCTTCTTTGCAGGAAGTACACTCAATTATTCCTTTTTGACTATTAGAATGACATTTGTCTATGTATGTCCACTTTCTAACAGTTACCCAAATCTTAGCATTTTTTTTTTTTTTAAACTTCAGCAATAGTCTAATGAAATCTTTTAGTGATTTCCTTTGTACAAAATTTAGGTGTTCTAGAATGTAATTCTAGAAGAGGTAGTATTGTTTTATCATTGTCGAACTAACCTTTAAATGTATTAGCTAAAAAATACTTTTATTTGAATTTAATTACTAATGAGTTCTTTATGATATCAGTGGGCAATGTTTCTTTAAGCTATTTTTTAGGTGACACTATTGAAGTCATATCCTTAACACTGAAGAAAGTGTTTGTTTTGTATTCCTATCAGATCTTATACACAATTAATTTAAAAACTTAGCTCAGGGTTTCTAACTCTGTAATGTCCACAGTAGGAAGGTTGTATATTATAACGATAAGAATATTGGCTTTGGAGCAGCTAAAGTGGCTTTAAGTCGTGACTTACCCTCTTACTAGATGAGCACTTTGGACATTTTAATTAACTTCTCTAAGCCTCAGTTTTCTAGGTTGTTAAATAGGAGTGGACAGTTTTTATCTCATGAAATTGATGTGAAAATTAAATGAGATTATGTGTATAAACTGCTTAATACATTGCCTGGCACTCTGAACACTTGCTAGAAATTAGCTCATTCTCACTGGCTCCGATTCTTTAGGTAGCATTCAACTGAACACATATTTCTATAAGCAGATATAGAGCAAGCTCTAGCTCGAGGTGCTCCTCACTGTAATTTTTACTAGAATAACTTTTGAGGCATGCTCATCTGACCACATATATGTATACTTTTTCTTGAATTTAATACAGAGCATACATTTAGGCATGTTCAATTTATTTCTGTTCGGATTCCTTTGATATTATATATACCTTTCATTCTTTTACCTATTATAATAGTTATGTTTGTCTACAAATAAGTGTTTATTCAGCTCTTTGATAAAAATGTTACACTCAGTAGAACCAAGGCAATATTGCAATAAACTATGTGTAATAAAATCTGGCTTGGAAATCTATATAGACAATTCAGAAAACAAGCAAATTTAATTTAGCAGGAGTATCACTCTGGTGGCTCATACAGATCACTATAGTCTTTTCTAAAGGTGAAGACTTTCATGTTTAGTAATTTCTCCAGATTTTTGCTAGAAAACAAGTCAATGAGTTAGTTTGTAGTTTCCATAATTTGAAGACTTGGACATCATTTTAAAATTCTGATACTAGGATTTGTAGGAGTTTTCCCATGTATTATTGCCGTGAGATCACCCTTATACTTTCCCCAATATGATCATTGTGGCTAGGAGAAATGCGCTTATTTAAAGGGATCATTTGCTTTTTCCTAAATCTTCATAAATAACCCAAAGCTCAATCTTCCTTCTTAAAAATAACCAATAGTTATACTATATCTTTTAATTATTAAGAATTTTTCATAATTTTTGTGACCTAGATTTTTGATGCTATAACATGCATAATTATGTTTTTTTTTTTTTATTGCTTAAGATGACACCATCTCCCTCCCTCCCTTTGTGTGACAAATAAATTATTTTGATGGCAAGAAATAATAGGTTTAGGGTGTGTATGTGTGTGTATGTGTGTGTGTGGGGGGGGGACGGAGGGGGGGAGAGAGAGAGAAGAGAGAAAGATTCTTGAAATAGATTGTTATACTTTCTACTTTAATAGAGCAATTAAGACATAACTATTCTTATAAAAGCAAAGTAGAATTATATGCATTAAAAAACCATCAGGAAAGTGTTATTTAAGATTACAATATGTGCTGTGTTTAAATATATTTAAATATATTAAATATGCACATATATGAATTGCTAAGTCAAATAATTGAATAGGATGACTATTATTAAAAAATCATTTCATTAGCATGTCACATGGTTACTTAAGGAATACTATAATTTTATAAGTACAAGGGACATTAGCAAACACTGATTTAAGGATTCTGATTTTTCTATGGACAAAACAAACCCAGAGAGGGGAAATCACTTGCCCCAAAGCACATGATTTTGGTGGTGAGAGGGACTGTATCCATTTCTTGACTATCACTATGTTTTGACCACTTGCTCTTATAATCCAAAAGCTTGCCACGTGAAAAGAACCGATTTCCTGGCGTGGCAGAAGATTTAGTAAGTGTGTAATGTTCGGTCTTACTGTGAGAGGAAAAAAGGCAAAATGGGACTTGTGAAATAACTACTAGAATCCACGAATCAGTTTCTTCTTTCCTTTGATGTCTGAATTTGCAGAAGTGACCTTTGGAATCAAAGAAATAAAAGATATAGTCCAGTACCACCATGTGTGGAGGAGGCAGGATCAGGCTTGAAGTTCTAAGGCCTTAAAGGTTTCTTCATTAATTATCTTCGAAAAGTTCAGTTGTTTATTCTGAACAAAATGAAGCCATGGGCTGCAGATACAGAAAAACATGTCTAACTCCTGGGAACTACTCAAGATATTCCTCATACACTTTCACTGGGCACAGTAAAATATAACAGCATTACTGGATAGTGTATTTCACTTTTTTCCTTTCTATTTAAACCATCTTTGTATTCTGTCTCTCTGTATCTCTTACTGTTCAGTACATCTTCAAAATCCATTCCTAACTTTTTATCTGCATTACTACAAACCCCTTGCTCATGCTTAGGCTGTTCCCCTTTTCACGAACACAACCTTAAAGTTGATTTCTCAAATTTTCTCAAGTTTTTCCTCCTGAAAAACTCTCTAGTAATTCAGTATTCTAGAGGAACAGGAAGAGGGTATTACAGAATTCAAGAGCTGTGTCACTGCTCTCAAATGTCCTTTTCTCTTGGAATGTTTGCTTGTCAGTTTTCTAAATGGCAAGTGAGAAAAATGCAGTTTTTAACTCAACTAAAATATTTCGTGATAAATATTAAGTTATAACAAGGTGCTGTTTCCTAAGGTATCATATAAAATGAATAATCTTTATATCCTTGTTAGCAAGTAGGTAGTAAAATTTCAAGGTGATTGTATCTATATGCAAATATATTGTGTGTTTCATTTGCAATCTGTTTTAGAATTATATTTGGAATCCTGAGTGTATATGCCCCTTTTCTTCTTGTATACATTGGCAATTGCACTGAAGTTACAGATAATAGTGAAGGACTAAGTATTTATTTTTCCTTTTTTACATACTTAGCAAATCAATAACATTGGGTATATTGTAAATAGCAATATTTTAATTTAATTATACACATTGTTCCTTGTGTCTGTGTGGTCAAATAGTTGATAATGCCTCTGGGGCTTATGTCTTGTGCAGAGGTATGTCTTTCAATTATTACATAAAGAACCAAGGCCTTCCTGAGTAGAAGGTCATAAAAACAAAAAGAAGCACATAACCCAGTAGATTTTATTGTTCATATTTTCTCATCAATTGCCTATTTTATATACAACAATGAATCCCATTTTAGCTTACATACCTGTTTCTTTGTCCAGTCAGGAAATAAATTTACAGTAAAACGATAATGATTAAAAGTCACTCCCAGATAGTATTTTCCACTTTGACAAGAGCCTTCAATATTTCGATCTAGTGGAAAAATTCAAATCTTGTTCCATTTTTGGGTCAAAGTGCTGTTTGTTGTTTCTTGTTTGTTTTATACGAGGGCTTCTGTTGTGCCTCAAATCACAGCAAATACAAAATCATTTGTTTTGTTTGTAACAATGGTTAAACTGACCAGTCTTTTCCAGGACATCCAAGCCCAGCTGCTGTGTAACCACAGGCTCGCAAGCCACTTTCTGAACTTTTGGGTGAGCAGAAATTCATTGCTTCATGATGTGACAATCTTTTTTCCCCTAAGCTATATTGAGATAAAACTGACATATTGTATAAGTTTAAGGTATCCAATGCGATAATTTGGTACACATGTATATATTGCAAGATGATTACCACAATAATATTAACACATTCATCACCTTACATAATTATCTTTTTGTGTGTGTGTAGTGAGAACATCTAAGATTTACTCTCAACTTTCAAGCACATAATACAGTACTAACTATGGTCACCATGTATGCGTTAGATTTCCAGAACATATTCATGTCATAAGTGAAAGTTTACACCTATTTGCCAACATCTTTCCATTCCCCCTACCCCACCTCGGCCCCTGGCAACCACTAATGTACTCTGTGTTTCTGTGAGTCTGACTTTTTAAAAGATTCCACATATAAATGAAATCATACAGTATTTGTCTTTCTCTGTCTGGCTTATTTCTCTTAACATAATGCCCTCAGGGTCCATCCATCTTGTCACATATTGCAGAATTTTCTTCTTTTTGCATTCATCTATTGGTTGTACTTAGGATGTTTCCATGTCTTAGGTATTGCGAATAATGCCTCAGTGAACATGGAGGTGGCGATATCTCTCTCTTCAAGAGACAGATTTCATTTCCT
This sequence comes from Pteropus alecto, assembly GCF_000325575.1. Lineage (NCBI taxonomy): Eukaryota > Metazoa > Chordata > Mammalia > Chiroptera > Pteropodidae > Pteropus > Pteropus alecto. The sequence continues at coordinate 14,782,289 of NW_006434709.1, forward strand.
TCAGATACGTACCCAGAAGTGAGATTGCTGGATCATATGGTAGTTGTATTTTTGTTTGAGAAACTTCCATACTGTTTTTCATAGCGGTGGCACCAATTTACAGTCCCACCAACGGTGTGCAGGGTTCCCTTTTTGAAGGGACTATTCTTAATTCCAGACAGTTTTAGATTAAAAGTTACTTATTTTTTAATCAAAATTATCTTCTCTGTGACTTCTCCATTCATTCTTCTTGCTTTCTGCTAAGCTGCACAGACCTGGTTTAAACTGCGCGACTTTGGTAGTCTTGAAAATAGCCTGCTTTGCTTCTCAGCACATCTCCTCCCCCTGAGCCAATAGCCTTCAGTTTATAGAGCTGCCATCCTAGTGCCCCACTTTCAGTCTTCACCAGCTAGTCTTTGCTCTTCCCCAGATGCATTCAAGAATGTTGAGTTTTCCTCTAAAGTGACAGGAAAGTGGCGTAGAGAGAAAGAGGATGACAGGGAAAGATACACAAGAAAGATACATATAGAGAAACAGATAAAGAGACAGAGATAGCAGAAGGCAGATGCACCAGAAAGGAAGAGTGTAACCAGGGGCTGGGCTGGCCGGTGCCTAGTCTCCATAGACTTCCCGGTGTTGATATTTTCCTTCTTTTAATGAAGCCCCTGGTCAATGTATTTTGGCAATCTCATAACACTGTTGATTCACATAGAGCTTTAAACCAGAATAAACTCCCTCTTTTTTTCTGAAACAAACACAGTAGTACTGTAACATTCATTGAGATCTGACTCTGTGCCTGAATATCCTTTAAACTCATCTAACTCTACAACATTCATCAAAGATCAGCATTCTTTTCATTATATCTATTTTATAGATAAAGAAATAGAAACAAAGAGTTTACGCACCTTGCTCCTGTGTATACAATGAACAAATAGCACAACAAAAGATTCCAGCCTATCCTGTGCTTTGGCTTGCAGTTTTGATAAAATGCACTTTTTATAAAATCCAGACTATATTTTACTGTATTCATTCTCTTTTTGATAAACTTGGCCCATTATTTTATCCTGTCATTTTTAATCCTAACTTACCCCAGTGTAGGCCATTTCTCTCAGTTTCTTTTAATAAGCAAATAATAAGCATATCACTTTTTCCTTATCTAAAGCATTCATGGACTTGATGAACAGAATGTTCAAGGTTGGACTACAGTGGTATATGCTCTCAGCCTTTTTTCCAAGTGATACTGATTCATGTGTCCATACCCTTTAGATTAGGACATTTACTTATTTTAAGGTAATCTAGAATTAATTACTATCTAGATATATTTGTCCATCTTATTATCAAGGATACTAAGATAGATTATTTCTAGTACTTGGCTGTAATTCATTTATACCAAGTGTTTCTATTCTAATGGTTTACCAGTAGTCCTATCAAATTATTTGAGTAAAATTACCTATACTTGAATATCTCCTGAGTGGTTTCAATGGGATAATTTGAAAGGCGATTGACATTCAATGATTTTGAATTATGTAAAACAGTTTTCTACAATTAGAGTTTCTTCATCTGATCCTTAAAATACAGCCATAAAAATATAGTAAAGTGTGTTCGTATGTACATGTACATATACATATGTATAAGTTTATATGTATAAAAACTTTAGATGTATATACTTAATCCAACTTTATAAATTTTTAATTTTGTACACAGAAATTAGGCTGTTTATAATACTAATTAATGTCCAATCCTGGAAATTTTTTAGAACTCAAGTAGTGAAAGGACCTCAAGTGAATAACAGTATTCCTGCCACTTTTCTGCCTTTTGGAATCATCCAGGTTCTAGTCTTACATCATAATGAATACATGGCCCTTATGTTTTTGAAAGAAGCTCTGATAGCAAGGAGGGAGTTGAATTTCCAAATCAAAGTATAGCCTGTTTTAATCTTCTACCTGCACCTCCTGATTTCTTTCAAAATGGACTCTTAGAAAGTAAAATTAAAAATCATTTATGTTGCAAGTTATACTGAACTCCTGGCTTTCTGTGGGGGTGTTTGGATAACTTATTGTCAGTAAGATAGGTATTAAACTTTGCCTGGTTGTTTGATTAAATGCCGGGCCGGGACAAGTACTCAGTGAGAAATGACTGAACAAGTAGTGCCTGTTTGATGTCCACTGGCAACTGCGAATTTTCCGACTTCCTTATCTTTGTTTCTGCAGCTTCCTTCTCTGATGGGAATGGGAAGGGCCTATCCATTTGACAAGCAGAAGATGGTCAGAGGGTGAAACAAATTTAGCATGTACGTCTGTGATTGCTCAATCATCTTCCCCCCAAATCACTGCAAATGACTCTATTTTTCTTTGCAGGAATAATTGCACACCTGCTTTCCAAAACACAAAAGCTGGTTTTGCTTTTGTGCATAAAATGTGATTTGGAGAATTTGGAGATCATGCAACCACATATTTACATAATCAAATGGCAAACTGCATTTTATTTTAAGCTCATGGATTCTTTGTTTTTCTTTACCCAACAATCATGTAAATAATGCCAAAAGCACTGGTGCCTGTCTGGGGGGTTAGGTTTAGTTTGTATAACTGTATCAAGGACACATGGCAGAGTAATGGATACAAATGATTCTAGGACATTCTACTGAAAATACTTCCTATTTTCTGGTACGTGCCAAAACCATTTTTAGAATTTTTTTTCAATATACCCACCTTGTGCACATTATAATTTGTGTTCCCTGGGAGGAAAAGAAGTATAAGGTTTCTTGTTCATAATCTAAGAAATGTGAATAAAGTTGTTGGCAGATGGTTCGCACATTTCATTCTGAAATATCTTATAGTGACACATAACAAAGTGTATATAATTAGCTCTATGCAGATGGCATGCCAAGTGTTGATATTCATCTCTGCAGACTGTACAGAGGCACTGTTTAAGAGTCAAGATGCAAAGACAGACCATGAACCTTCTAAAGAGGAACTAAGCAGGGTTTTGCTATGGCTATCAAGTAAGCCTTTTCTAGAACAGGTTTCCTATCCTAGACCCATTTGGTATTCCATGGGGGTGGAAACCCCACAGTGAACTGTGTCTACACACAACTGATTGGACTGTTTTGATTGAAATGTCACAGGCATGCACCATGAATTTAGGGGCCTGTGTTTATTGCATTAAACCATAGCACTCTTCTTTCTTTTCCTCCATCCAGCTAAGCCTTTGCACCTGCAGTTCTGTTTACAAAGAATGTTCTTGGCTGCGGCCTCTTGTCAATCAGGCCTTAGCTTAAATGTTACCTCCTCAGAAAAGCTTTCCCTGACCATCCAAACACTTCTCTTCCTTCTTGCTTCTAGTTCCTCTCATATTATCCTGGTTTGTATTTCTTTTAATTTTTCTTACTATATTTGAGATAAATGATAAAATGATAACTGAGGACCTTGACCATCTAGTTCACTGCCATATTCTTGGCCTCAATTACAGAGCATGGCGTATGAGAGCTTCTTAAATATTATTTACATGAATGGCTTTTGTAACTTACTCATCACTGGTCAAAGTAAAAGGTTTAAGCTAATACCTTTTCTGTACTTATCCAGTATTAGCAAATGTGGCTAAAATTGACACATCAAGCTAATAGTCTCACTACCATAGAGATTTTATTACTTTTTAAAAATATTTGTTTTCATTTAGTTTGATAGTACATATGGTAGACAGAATGTGGAAGCAAAACAGGACTGAATATAAATAGAAAGCAGAATTTGACATACTTGTTTACTTTCCTTTATAGTTTTCCAATAAATAGGTAGTATGTCTGTTTAACTTATTTATATATGTTTACTATGAGGCCATGTGCCTAACAGATAATTTGTGGTATTAATATATACTGGATATATTTGAAATGAGAAGTGTTGTATTACTGAAGAGATTGGATGCCTAGCTTTTCATTTTAGTTCCTTCATGATTTTATTATTATAATTTAAAAAAATTCTGTGTCTGGGCTCAATATTTTATATATATGAAAATATTTATATATAGCTGGATTTGGTGGGGCTAATAAAGAGAATGTAATCCAAAGAAATAGAAGTAGGCATTATTCTGCTCTTATTTTGAATTATTCTTTTAAAGAATGGCATCTCTGAGATTCCATCTTGTGATACAGTATTATATTATAAATTGTCATGTTTCATGGTGTGAATCACTACTTAAAATGATTTTTCCCATCTCAGCCCACTGAAATTTTGAGAATTCTTTTTCTTTAATTTGAGTGTTTGTTTTGATTCATAATCTTGTTCCAGATCTCAAATATTTGCACCTCTGGTTTTAAGCAGGAACAGCTGAAATTTTGAGAACTCACTCAGTGAAACATAAACAACAGGTTTAAAGTACCAAAATGGAACATTACCTTCTTCCCCAGTGTCTTTTTAATTGTTAAATTTAAGTGCTTTAGACTGAGTATCCATAAAATGCAATGATTGCCTCAGCTGGGATTCTGTTGTTTTCCAGTTTCTCCATATATTTTTTTAAAAATGCAACTGTTTTGTTTTTAAAAATGTTGCAGGTTCTATGTATTTTCTGTATTCTTTCAGCTTTCAGTGCACAAGGGAATCCTTATAATAGCCTTGTTTTCAACTATCATAGCAAAAAGTTGGGCATATTAAAGTCACCAAGTCTCTAAATTCTTAATCTGCATGGATTCCAGTGGGCCTCAAACTGCTGTGAATGAACAGCTGATCCTAATTGCTCCCTAATGCAAGGGCTTCCTGGAAAGCAGGTTTCTACGTGATAACACTTCAGAAGCCATAGGAAGCCCAGTAAATGAGAGTGAAAACAAGAGCACCCACATTTGAAGTCTCATACACTAGAGTGGCACAAGTCAATTTCCAGGTCATGGACCATCTTGCAGTACTGAATGGTGACCTAGGGTGTGTATTCTAGCATGATAAAAGATACACGTATATAGTAGGCTAGAACTTAATAAACATTTTGCTTCAGTTAAAAAAAAAAAAAATCAGGAAAGAAAATGTATGTAAATTATTAATTTCTTTTCCTGCTTTTATGGATACTCAATTTAATTCACTCTCTTCTCATTTGTATCATAATTTCGGGTTCAACTCCAGAGTCATTGTCTCCTCAGAATCTCCTAAGCCAACCATGACCCAAAGAAGATGAATTTAATTGTCTGCTTCT
>NW_006434709.1:14787533-14804916 GCF_000325575.1 Pteropus alecto
TGTCACTGAGGCTGTTTTAATTTAAGTATAGTTGGTATACAATATTAGATTAGTTTCAGGTGTACAGGACAGTGATTTGACAGTTATACAGTTTAATGTGATCACACTAAGTCTAGTAATCATCTGTCACCATGCAAGCTTATAATGTTGACTATGTTCCCTTCCACCTTTTTTACCCATCCTTCCACTCCCTTCCTCTCTGGCAACCACCAGTTTGACCTCTGTTCCTATGAGTCTGTTTTTGTTTGTTTTGTTTTTTAGATTCTACATAAAAATAAAACCATAAAGTTTTTGCTTTTGGCATAATACCCTCTAGGTCCACCCATGTTTTTGCAAATGGTAAGATTTCATTCTTTTTTATTGCTGAAAAATAGTCCACCATCTATATATATATATGTGTGTGTGTGTGTATATAAGTATGTTATATCATCTTTATCCATTCATCTATCGATGGACATATAGGTGGCTTCCATATATTGGCTATTTTATATAATGCTGCAAAGAACATAGGAGTGGATATATCTTTTTGAATTAGTGTTTTCATCTTCTTTGTATCAATACCTAGTAGAGAAATTGCTGGGTCATATGGTAGATCTATTTTCAGTTATTTGAGGAATCTCTGTACTGTTTTCCATAGAGGCTGCACTAATTTGCAGTTCCACCAACAGTGAGCAAGAGTTCCCTTTCTCAACATCCTCGCCAACACATGCTATTTGTTGACTTTTCGATAATGGCCATTCTGATTGATGCAAGGTCATATCTCATTGCAGTTTTGATTTGCATGTCCCTGATGATCAGTGATGTCGAGCATATTTTCATGTCTGTTGGCCATCTGTATGTCTTCTTTGGAGAAATGATGCAATCAGGAGACATAGTAAACACGAGATGTATGAGGCTGATCCCGGTAAACATGACATACTGTTTACAGCAAACTATTTATAAGCAGAGGGACTACACTATAACATAACAATAAAAGGTATAGTATAGTAAATATATAAGCCAGTAACATAGTCATTTATTATCATTATCAACTACTATGTACTATACATAATCGTCTGTGCTACACTTTCATACAGCTGGTGGAGCAGCAGGTTGTTTTACACCAGCATCACCACAAGTACACGAGTCAAATGCACTGTGTTATGATGTTACAATGGCTATGGCATCTCTAGGCAATAGGTATCTTTCAGCTCCACTATAATCATATGGGACCACCATTCCATATGTGGTTTGTTGTTGACTGAAACACTGTTACGCAGTGCATGCTGTACATAGTCCAGTCACAGACAAATGATGACCTATAGATGAACAAATATTGCTGACTATCCAACACCTAAAATTATGCCTGGCACATAATTACCGTTTAATAAACATTTTGAATAAAAAACATGAAGTAAGCTTCCCAAGAGATGTGCTATGAAATCTGGACAGCCCCATATGGTTTTTGAACAACTATAGCAAAATGACCAGAAAAGAGGAAATCTATTTCCTAGAAGCTCTAGGTTGAAAGTCAGGCTTTTAAAATAAAGTGAAATATTTCATTCTCCTAGTATAGGAGCAGATAGAGGCACCACCTCTTTCTTGAGTTTTGACAGCCACAGTTTTGTCAAAACTGCGCCAGAAATCTACAAGGTTCTACTGAGACTGTTTTCAAGACCTTGGCTTAGCAGAATTATAGAGGTTGCTCAGAGCAAAAGGTGTTCTCACTGGGCCCTTGTGTGCAAACTCTATATTTTGAGCCACATCAGTCTCAACAGCAACCTGAGTTCTGAGTTCTGAGTAGTTTCTCAACAGCAACCTGAGTTCTGAGCTCTTATTGCTGAATTTACCTGGTTATCCTAGGATTTGTGATCAAATAGGGCTTTGCATAAGGTCGTTAGACCTAGGTCTTTGTACAGTTTATTTATACAAATATTGTATATGGTAAATACTTAGACTTAGGTTTTTATATAAAGTCATTAGACCTTTAGATTTGAAAGTATGCCACTTGGTAAATATTTTTTTTCGCCATTAACCTGTTCCTTTCCTGCTGCTTGCCTTGCTTTTGTTGTTGTCTGTATCTATGTATAGTCCGGTTTTATATTTTTTTTGCTGTTTTCTGGATTTTATTCTTTCTTTTGAACGTATAAGAGGATTTTTCATAGGGAATAAATGGAGACATATGCAAATAAGTCTAAATTCCAATGCAAGGCAGCTCTGAGAGTTATTCGTTTGTTAGACTGGTGACTAATTCCTGAAAAGTTAATTGGCCAAACTTGGCCCTGGGTGCCCTATATATTTTTATTTTTTTGCTGTTTTCTGTATTTTATTCTTTCTTTTGAACGTATAAGAGGATTTTTCATAGGGAATAAATGGAGACATATGCAAATAAGTCTAAATTCCAATGCAAGGCAGCTCTGAGAGTTATTCGTTTGTTAGACTGGTGACTAATTCCTGAAAAGTTAATTGGCCAAACTTGGCCCTGGGTGCCCTATAAATCTTTCATGAGACCCTTCCTTGTTTTTTCAATTTGTGAAAGAAATTTCTTTTGTTTAGTCTGCATTCCAGCATTAAATCAGTCAGGTTATTGGTCATATGGCCCCTTCCCAGCCTCTGCTTGGTTTGGGAACCCAAGACACCGCAATCACATCCTGTTGGCCGATAATAGTGACTTCCATTTCTCATCTGTGTTTGGTTTGTCCATATCAAAGCCACAACCTCCTGTTGGAAGAACTCCCTGCTTCCCCACAATGCTGTATAAAATCAGCAGTCATTTGTTCCTGATCAGCATAGCTCTCACTTATTATACAAATAATTTGCTTTTTTATTTCAGATATTGACAGATAGTGTCATAATCTTTTGACAATTCTAGGTTTGCCACTATCTGGAATATAAAGACAAAGATAAATTCACTGCTTATTAGAGTAAGGCAGAACTACATTAGTCAGGCACAGTCTGCCCAAGGAAAGAAATTTTATACAGAGTTTTGAGAAGCAAGGAATTTTGGAATAGGTATATTTTCAGAGGTGTAAAGGGTTTGACCACATCTATATATGTGTACTAGCTGTTGATCATTTGGCTTGAGTACAGTGTTTATTAGAATGAGTTCATTTCTGATCATCTGACTTTCAAAAACAAAAGGCTGTTACTGATTGGCTTATATAAGTGTGTTCACAGATTTTTAGTGATGGATAAATGGGTTTAAAACTGGTTCTGGTGGTAACTTGCTAATGTGGCTGCAGAACAATCATTCATTTCCTAGAAGTGTGGAAACCTCTTTATTTTCAGTCCCCTATTTTCTTTCTCATTCATCCATAGCTGTTTCCTTCAAGAGAAGGGTTTTATAAATTCAGCATTGTTGATATTTGGGATCAGATAAGTCTTTGTTGTGTGTGTTTTGTGGTGGGGAGGTTGTGTTTCTTGCCTCTACCTAACAGCTATCAGTGGTACCATATTCCCTCAGTTGTGACAACCAAAAATGTCTCCAGACTTTGCCAATTGTCCCCAGTGGTGTTGGGGAGGCAGTGCAAGATTGCCAAGGTAAAAACCATTAATGTACTGAGATGAGTGTCTCTAGTGAACCTTGGCCTTAGGTGGGGGACCACTATAGGCTAAACCTGAAGGGCCAAATCTTAACGAACAAAGACAAGAAAAAAATAGAATATGCAAAGGATTGTGTGACATATAGGAGAACTTGTCATCAGCAGCTTGTTGCAGGGATCCTTAGTAATCGGTAAATTTCCACAGGTCTGCTGCTAGAGCTTCACTGAAACTTCTTTTTATCTAAAAAGGGTAACTTTTCAGTTCTGCTACAGGTCCCTTCAATTTTTTTCCCAGAGAATTGGATCTGATAAAGATAGTAAGGTTTCTGAGTAAGAGGCAAAGCTATGCATAATTCAAAGTTATGAATAAGTGTTCCAGTTAAATATATCTTTGTGTCACTGGATAAATATGTTAGAATGTTCTAGGTAGGGAACACAAATAGGTTTTTGTTGTTGTTGTTGTTCTGGTCTCTATGACTATTATAGATTTTTACAGGGACATGATTCAGCCAATCCAGAAAATGATAATAGTTACATATTTTTTAATGACAGAATTAAATAAAATCTACTTGGAGATACTCAAACATTCTTTATGGCATGGTTCTAATCCATGCTATACCCTTATATACAAAGCATATAAAAATTATAAAACATTAAAGTTACCTGAGACCCTGCTATTCAGATAAAATCCTGCTAACATTTGGTTTTGATTCTTTGTCTTTTCTCTATGTTCACACACATACATAAACACATTAAATTATATGTAAATGGAGTCAATTCTTGGGCAACTTCTCATGGCAATAAGTGTATTGGGTGTGTATGTGTATGTATAATCACAGTATCTAAATATTTTCCCATTATGTATTCATACCATAATTTAAATGATTAGTTATCTATTGATGGATATGCAGGTTATTTACTATATATATGTGTATATATACACACACATATATTTACTATATATGTATATGTATATACACATACATATGTATATGTGTATATATGCACACGTATGTATATATATACATACGTATGTATATATATATATATACATACACATATATTTACTGTATATGTATATACACATACATATGTATATGTATATATATGTACACGTATGTATATATATACACATACGTATGTATATATACATATATATACATATAAATATAGGTTATTTACTATATATATACATACATATATATATTTTTTTACTGAAATCATTCTACAATAAATATCCACTTATTTTTGCCTTTTTATAGCTATTACTGCAGGGCCAAAATTTCTATGTATTGAAATTTTGATTCAGAGTGTCAAAATGGCCTTCAGAATTTCCTACCTGTTAGTGCTTCTAAAAAGATGCAAATTTATAAACTTAATGCCATGGATGATTAAGAGCAGCTTGACAAACTCAGAGGAGATACCTGGAGAATGGAATTAAATAACTCAAAGGGAAAGAAACACTAAGGATATGATTTGTAGGAGTCCTTCTAAAGTCCCGTAACAGAAACCACCATTTATGCTACGTATGCCAGCTAGGAAAGTGATACATTTAATGGGCTGAGAAACACGGTGTTAGTGTAAAGTTGAAAGAGTTAGCTAATGATTTCTTTTTTAACTGGTATGATTTCCTCAAGGAATTGGATAGGGCCTTTGATTGCTAGCTCCTATTTTAATTACAGGGATAATAAGTGGATATAAAATGATTCAGGCACTCAGAATACATAAAACCCTTTTTAAAAACAATAATTTACATATTTAATCTTTTAATTTTACCTTGATATAATGCTTATATAGCCAGATATCTCCTGATTAGCCCCTGGGAGAAATCCAAAATAAAAAGAAACCATTATTATGAGGTGAATAAAAACAAAGGAGAGGATGAAAGAGAGTTGTTTTCCATGGGGATGAAGTAAAAAGTCAGAAAGGAATTGGTTAAGGAGAAGGAAAACTTGGTGGATTTTACTGGAAGGAATTACACATTTATTATAGAAAAGAGAATGAAAAATTAAGATTTGACTCTCTGATCACTATAATTATCAGTAATGGTCAATCGTAATTATTATAATTTAGAAAAATGAAGGAATCTGGCTGGCACTCAGGCATTTAATTACCATGTTATGACCACACCATTTGGAAAGCTTTCATTTGCATTCATGGAGATGAATAATTCTTTCTGGTTTAATGAGAAGAAAACATTTCCTCAGCTTTACTTATGTCTTACAATCTGCTGGAGAAATTTCTCACACAGATTTCTTTTGTGCAATTGATCTGCATTATCACAGAGGTTTAGCAACTTTTTCTATCCTTCATTGTAAATTCTCTTTGAGGGATATGTTTATAGTCCTCAGTCAGTGGCCTATGCCTCACCATTGAACAGCAAGCTCTAGCCACAAAGCACTCACTAAAGTAGAGCAACTCATTGGTTAAAACATAATAATATCTCTGTTTTGTATTTACAGATGACTATACTGTTTTGAGAGCTTTTGCTTCCATTATGTCTTTGCTTCACTGTGAGAGTATATATGTACTTATTTTTCAACTAAGAAATCTGAGTTAGAGAATCGAAGATTTTTTTTCCTTTTCTATTTTATTTCTCATTTCTCATTCTTGATCCAATATTCATTTCTACGATGTGATGCAAGAGTCTAAATTTATTTTCTTAGAGATTATTCTTTATACTAGGGACACATTACATAAGCTATCTTTCTTCTTGGAGTTGAAATACCACTTTATCACATATTAATTTCTCCTATACATCTGGATCTATCTATACAGTTATGTATACATACATTCTTTATAGACTCTCTACTTGTATTCTTATTTCAAAAGCATACATTTTCATCACAACAAATATATAGTCAATTTAAATATCATGTAAAATAAATATTCTAATACATTGATATGAATAATAGGGAATTTCTAAAGAATATAATAAAAACTGTAAATATTTAATAGATGATAGATAAAGATATACACATAATTCAGAGAAAGATTTGCCATAACCTCAGTAACAGTAAAATAACTGTGAATTAAAATTCAAAGTGAGACTGATTTTTATACATTAATGAAGGTATGAAAAGAAGCAAACAAGCATTTAAAAAGAGCAAAGTGGTGGCACAGAAGTTTCTAGTGCTCATCATCTCCCCGGGAACATCAATTTGAAAAACTATCTAAGTATGAAAATACCTTTACAAGAACTAAGGATTGCAGGTGAAGGATTATAACACCTGGGTAAAACACAGAAATAAAAGATGCATTGAGATGGGTTGAAACATCTGTAGGAAAGACAGATTCACGTTATTCCGTCATTACAGCTTTACATCCCAAGCGCAGGCAGCTCAGTGCAAAGGAAGACCCCCTCCTTGTGGCAGAAGGAGAGAGAAGTCAACACCCACCTTCACTGAAGACCCCAGAGCCAGCCCAACCTAGCACCAGAACTACTCTTGCAGCCCTAGGTGGCTCTCTGCTGAGGCCTGTGAACCCGGGCTCTTGGCTCACCACAGTACATGCTGATTAAGTAATCAAAATTCTCCCAACAAAGAGAAGCCCAGGACCAGATGGTTTCATGGTGAATTCTACCAAATATTTAAAAGAATTAATGCCAATCCTTCTTGAAGTCTTCTAAAAATTGAAGAGGAAGGAACATACCTAAGTTAATTTTATGAGACCAGCCTCATCCTGATTCTAAAGCCACATAAAAACACTACAAGTAAAGAAAGCTATAGGCCAACATTCTTGATGAATATATATGCAAAAAAATCTCAGCAAATTATTAATAAACTGAATTTAACAGCATGTTTAAAAGAATCATACACCATGATCGAGTAGGATTTATCCCTGGGATGCAAGGATAGTTTAACATGAATCAGTACATGTTAAATGCCAGATTAATAGAACGAAAGATAAAAATCTTATGATAAACTCCATAGATGCAGAAAAGCAGAAATGCAGAAAGGACAAAATCCAACATCCTTTCACAATTTAAAATTCATCAAATTGGATATAGAAGGTATGTACCTCAACATAATTAAGCCCATATGAAAAAACCACAAATAACATCGTACTCAATAGTGAAAGGTTGAACACTTTTCTTCTAAAATCAAGTACAAAGCAAGGGTATTCACTCTTACCACTCCTATTCAACATAGTACTGAAAGTCCTAGCCAGAGCAATCAGGCAAGAAATAGAAATAAAATGTACCCAAATTGGAAATGAGGAAGTAAAATTGTCTCTGTTTGCAGGTGATATGTTTTTATAGATAGCAAATCCTAAAGACTTCACCAAAAAATGGTTAGATCTAATCAACAAGTTTAGTAAAGTTGCAGGATATAAAATCAACATACAGAAATCAGTTGTGTTTCTATACAATAATAACAAAATATCTGAAAAATGAAATAATCCTATTCACTATAGCATCAAAAACAATACAATACTTAGGAGTAAATTTGACCAAAGAGGTGAAATATGTGTACACTGAAAACTAGAAGATTTTGATGAGGGAAACTGAAGAAGACACAAATAAATGGAAAGATATTCCAGGTTCATGGATGGAAAGAACTAATACCGTTAAAAATGTTCATATTACCTAAAGCCATCTGTAGATTCAATGCAATCCATATCAAAATTCCAGTGGCATTTCTTACAGAAATAGAAAAACACCTAAAATTTGTGTGGAACCATGAAAGACCCCCAAATAGCCAAAGCAATCTGGAGAAAGAACAAAGCTGAAGGCATCTTACTTCCTGATTTCAAACCATGCTACATAGCTAGAGTAATCAAATCAGTGTGGTATTGGCATAATAACAAACACATAAACCAATGGAACAGAATCAAGCACCCAGAAATAAACCCATGCATATATGGTCAACTAATATTTGACAAGGGAGCTGGGATATTCAATGGGGGAAAGGATAGTCTCTTCAATTAATGGCGTTGGTAAAACTGGATATCCACATGTAAAAGAATGAAATTGGAACCCTATATTTCACAACTCACAAAAATGAACTCAAAATGGATTAAAGATATAAATGTAAACACTGATGGAGTTTGGCTCATTCTCATTTTACAGATAAACTAAGACTCATAAAAGTTCGACATACATCAATATCATGTAGCTATTGATACATATTGTATCACTATCATGAAAAACTTGGATTCAATTACAGATCTATCAGAATTTAAAACTCAGGACTTTAAACCTCTGCTTTCTTCACAGTAAATCTCACCCTTGGTATAATTTTCATATACTTTTATTACATTTTACATACTGGCAAATATGATTCACTTCTCTTACATTAAAAACAATTCCACTTTGATAATAACAGCTTCTGCTTATAATTATTATTTACTTTAATGATAACTGAATTGAGTTTAGAGTAATCCTCTATTTCTGAACCTTTGTGTAATATTTGGTGCCACAAAGATCATCATTTACAAATAATGGGGAAAAGACACAAAGGGGATATTTGCCCAATTTCCTATAGTTATTATTGGAGTAAACTTGTCAGTTGTGCCTCACTTCATTTGTTCTTTGCATTAATATATGCTGTCTCTTGGTCACATTTTCTTCTTGCCCGTGAAATGTCAGTGTGATTAAATGACATATGATAACTCTGGCAACTCTGACTTGTCACCTTCCAATCCATCCTTCATTCATTACCTCTTTAATTTGCTAAGCAATCACATATTTGCACTTAGAATGTGGCTACATAATTCATGCCAACTTCTCTCCTTAGGGCTGGTGTGACCTCAGTGCCTAATACAGCCTCCATCTGTTCCATTTCACCCACTGTTCTCTAGTCCAAAATCTCCTTCCTCAGCTATTACTGGATGACCTCGGGTCCCCTTGCACAGCCCATTTGCCATATGCAAGGCCTTTTAGTTACCCACAAAATCAGAGTTTATAATACATTTCCATTACCCGCCCTCCCTCCTCCTCCTACACTCTACCACAGCATCACCATCTGCCTGCTAGTCAGAGACCCTCTTCTGATCTCTGAAACATGAATGTCCTGGGGAAAGGGCAAACCATATCTCTTCATTCTAGCCAGCCCTCTGGGGCCTAGTTCGCAGTCATTAAAAACTTCAGCTTCATCTAGTGAATCTATTAGGCATAAGGCACTGTGGGAGTCTTTAGAGAACATCTCACATGGACTCATTTGCTCCCCTGGCAGCCAAAGAACCAGAGCAAAGTTATATATTGTCATGGCATTTATCGAGCCTGATTCTGTCCCCATTTTGCAGGAGAGTATCATTTATGGTTAAGAATACCCCGAAGTTGCCATTTATCTTACCCTTCCTCTTAGAACTCTCATTGCTTCTCCTTGAGTTTTGTGAAATTGTTACACTCTTTAAAAATTATTTTCTATTCCCTACTTTTTATCCCTGTGTCCAGTATCTATTATTCACCAACTGAAACAGTACCCAGCACAATCAGGGCATCGGAGGCACACATTCGATACCAGTGCTTCATCTTTCAGCTCTCTGTGCAAACCTGAAAGTCTGATTTATTGTCCTCTTATTTCTCTAGTCTCCAAACATATGGCTTCGTA
Organism: Pteropus alecto; assembly: GCF_000325575.1. NCBI lineage: Eukaryota > Metazoa > Chordata > Mammalia > Chiroptera > Pteropodidae > Pteropus > Pteropus alecto. Next base: position 14,797,609 of record NW_006434709.1, read on the forward strand.
TTTTAATAACACTGACTGTACCTGTTCAGGTTAAAGCTTGTCTGGGTGTAGTTTTGTTTTTCATTTTTATAGAACAGCTATAAAAAAAGCTGCATCCCATTATTGCTATTCCCTAGGACAATAAGCAGAGGATATACACTCTCCTTAAGTTAAAGGGTTCAATTTACTTTTGTAAAGGAGAATGCAATGCAGCCATTATAATTTTCATCTGGTAATTCAAACTGCAATGATTTTCTTAGAGGTAGAATCAAATAACTTTGTGAATAGTAGATGTTTGGCTCTCTGACAAGGGCTAGCGTTACTAGTCACATCACTAACCACGATTAATTTCTATCAAGCTTACCAACTGGATTTGCTTCATTTTTATCTTGATTTATTTTTTTCTTATTGAGGATGTGACACTAATGAGTATAGACGAATGCAGTCTCCTAGGCTTCCCTTTCTGGAATGGGTCCTCCTGCTCCATGCTGGCAGCCATGGGCAAGTCGAATAGCTTTTTTAAGCCTATTTAGTTTGCTCACATAAGAAAATAGTATGTTTTTCACGTTGTTGTGAAAATTAAATGATCTCTGTAAAATAACGTGCTGTGTATAATCCTTACCATAAGAAAGTGCCCCAAATATATGACAGCTCTTAAGGTTAATAAAAGAGAAGAGAGGAATAGTGACATCTCATCCCATCAAAATCTCTTTCTGGGGTAGATTGTGCACTCTGAGGAAATACTGAGGACATCACAGCCTCTACTGGTCTGTACATCCCAGACAAGACCAAGTGGTGTGGGTGTCCCTCCATGCCTGCACCTTGAAGCAAGCTGTTGATCAGATCAGGAATCTTGGTTGCAGTGGGATCTGCCAGTGGGTTCCTGTTCTTAGGCTGCATCAGGGAAAAGGAATAACCTCCAGTAGATTCAAATCATATCGAATTATTCTAACAGATACTTTATATCATTGTCTTTCTTCCTAGAGCAGAATGGCAAGAAAATGCACTATTTTGAACAATCTTGGAGAAAGCATGCCAAACCTCTTGACCAATACCAAACATATATGATTCTATATCTTGAAAAGCCCACTAAATGGGCTTCATGAACTTGTTTTTACTGGAGGGCTATAGGTACCCTTGACGTCCAGAAACAATCAATATCCCCTAAGAAGCCCTTCTGAAAAGAGCTCAAGAAGCAGGAGAGATGGGTCACCAGAGGCTTCCTGAATTGAAATGGGAGAAAACAGGGTTGAATGAAAAGCACTAAGCCAGGCCCAGTTTAACCACCACTAATCTGCATGATCTTGACCAGTTACAAGGGCTCTGAGCTTACCTATGACATGAGAGGACTGGGCTAGATCAGCATTTTTCAAGGTATGTTTCATAGAACATCAGCCCAAAATAAGCCGGAAAAAGGGGGGTTCTGTGGTTAAATTAGTTTGGGAAATGCTGCATATCAAGTTTAGAAAAAGCTGTTTTGGAAATCTGCGTATATTAGGACACAGTCCTTTAAGCTGTTTGAGCTCGTTTCAATCAGTGTTTTTCTAACCTGTTGGACTACTGTTTCTGTTTTTGCTCCTATGTACTGCAGTCAGTGCTCCTCATACCCACAGACCATTTCAGTGAGACATGGGTCATCTCTCAAATATCGTGCAATCATGACTCCAAATCAGTCCCTGCTTTATGAGATCTCTGATTTAAACTAATTTCTAGACCAAAGAATAGGCCACTGAGACAGGTGCAGTCAAGTGCCCTGGCACTCATTTCTACCTGCCTGAAAGCTGCTTGCAGAGAACAACTGGCTTTCTGCCTGAAGGCATTTTTTCAACTATGGGAGCAGACCCACAAACACAGGGCAAACCAGAAGTGGCAGAGTTAAGGTCTGGAATCAGCTCCCGACAAATGACAGGAGGGGATTTGGTGTATAAATACTCCAGCTTTGTCACCCTTAGGTGAGATAACTTTGAGGCATGTTCTGCACTGTCCTCCCCACCCCCCAGAACTTCCCAGGGGAGTTAAACTCCAGTTGTCCTCAGTAGTAACTTTGTGGATGAAGAATATTATCTTATGTTTTATTTCACTCACCCCCTCCCTTAATGGTGCTTCCTGGAATCACGTCCCAAATGAACTGTTGTTCTAGAATCCTTGTCACAATGTCTGCTACTGGGGAAATCCAAACTAAGATAACCACCCTCCATGTTGAATAATGTCCCCAGATTATGACACTCCATCAATAAAGGTATGCAAAACAAGTCTTCAGTAGTTTGAAACTGCAAACTAAGTTCAAATTTCAGGGTCTACAAGCAACTGATACCATCAGCATCACACCCAGTAGAAGTCAGTAAGGAGAAAAAATCCTTTGCAGATTTTAAACTATTAACTAATGGCACCCCAGAGAGCATGCAACAGGGTTCATGGGACTGCACAGCTACATATTGGACATTTGCACTTCTCCTGAGTGTATACAGATACTGGAGGGAACATTACCAGAATGAATTAGAAGAGAAGTTATAGTTATATAGGACATTCTGATCAGAGCAGAAATTAGAAAGACTAGGAGGCAATGAAATAAATTTTCTACTTTTTAGTTTTGTTGATCTTTTCTATTGTGTCTTGTCTCATTTATTTCCACTCAGATCTTTATTATTTCTTTTCCTTTGCTATTTGGATTAATTTTCATTTTCTTGTTCCTTGAGATGCAAAGTTGTTATTTGAGATCCAATTTCTTGACATATGCATTTATACCTATAAACTTTTTCTTGGCATCATGTAGTTATCAGTTACATTGTTTCTGTTTTCATTTAAGATTTTTCAAATTTCTCTTTTGACTTACTGGTTGTTCAGAAGTGTATTATTCAGTTTCAATATATTTGTAGATTTTCCAGATTTCCTCTTGTTGATTTATAGTTTTATACTGTTGTGGTTAGAAAAGATAGTTGATATGATTTCAGTCGTCTTGAACTTGCTAAGACTTGTTTTGTGGCCTATCATATGATTTACCCTAGAGAAAGTTCCATGTGTACTTGAGGAGAATATATATTCTACTGCTGTTGAAATGAATGTTCTATATAGCTGTTAAGTCCATTGAGTCTAAAATATGGCTCAATTCTAGTGTTTCTTTATTGATTTTCTGTATGGATGATCTATCCATTGCTGAAAGTGGGGTATTAAACTCCCCTACTATTATTGTAATGTATGTATCTCCCTTCAGATCTGTTAGTATTTGCTTAGTATATTTAGGTGCTCTGATGTTGAGTGCATATGTATTTATGATTGTTATATCTTCTTGATGCATCGACCCTTGTATCACTATATAATGACCTTTGTATCTTATTGCCATTTCTGGCTTGAAGGCTATTTTGTCCGATATAAGTATGGCTACCCCAAATTCTTTGCTTTCCACTTCATGGAATATAATCTACCATCCCTTCACTTTAAGCCTATGTGTGTCTTTAAATCTGAAATAAATCTTCTAGGCAGCATATAGTTTTGTTTTGTTTTAAATACATCTAGCTACTCTGTGCCTTTCATTGGTGAATTCAATCCATTTACATTTTGATATGTAAGGACTTACTACTGCTATATTATTAATTGCTTTCTAGCTGTTTTGTATTTCTATTATTTTCCCTTCTGTTTCTGCCTACATTTGCGAATTGGTGATTTTCCACAGTGCTATGCTGTTTTATTTTTTTATGTTTGTGATTCTACGCTAGATTTTTGCTTTGTGGTTACCAAGAGGCTTACATTGAACATCTCAGAAATAAAACAGACCATTTTATGCTGATAGCAACTTATATTTGTTCCTCTATAGAGGCTCCACCCTTTTACTCTTTTATATTTTGATGTTACAATATCTTTTTATTCTGCATATTTGCTAACAAGATATAGTAGCTATAGTTATTAGTTATTAAATGAAAAATGCAATCTTTTTCATTTCATTCATTGTGTTCCTCAGCTCATGAATCTTTTTTATTACTATATCTCTCTCTGTTATGTTTTTCTTTCGTTCATGTATTGTTTTCCTTGTTTCATCAAATTTTCTTCGTGTTTTCTTGTAGCTCACTGAGGTTCTTTAAAATAGCTATTTTGAATTCTTTATTGTGTCAGTCAGATTTCCAAGCCTTTGAGATTGGTTACTGGAAGACTTTTAATACTTTGGTGTTATGTTACTTTTATTTTTTATGTTCCTGAAGTTTTACATTTCTGTCTTTACTTTTGTATTTATATTTATTTTTTAAATAAATTTTTAGGTGAGACAACCCTTGGTTGACCTCACAGACTGCAAGGACCTTGTCAGCTTACAATCCCTTATTTTTTAAATTTTTACGCCTACAGCACTTGGTCTTCCTAGGTGGTCTCCCATCCAAGTACTAACCAGGCCCAACCCTGCTTAGCTTCCGAGATCAGATGGGATCGGGCTAGTTCAGCGTAGCATGGCTGTAAATCTGTCTTCACTTTTGAAGTAGCACTCATCTGCTCCTGTCTTTACTCTCTTTGGAAAAGGAATACCTTCCATCAGCCCTCTAGGATTAGTGATTCTGAGGCTTTCTCAGACCTTCTATGGGTAAATTGTAATTTTATATCAGTATACTCTATGGCTTGCTCATTACTGAATGTCTAATTACCTTCCATTACCATATATTGGACCCCTTTTACCCAATTTACCAATCCCTCAACAACCTTCTCCTCTGGTAACCACCATTCTGTTGTCTGTAACTGAGTTTGTTTTTGTTAGCTTGTTACTCTTTTGTTTTATATTCCACATGAGTGAAATAATATGGTTTTTGCCATTTTCCATCTGACTTATTTCACTTAGCGTAATACCCTCAAGATCCGTCCACATTGCTGCAAATGGCACTATTTCATCTTTTTTTTTTAATGGCTAATATTCTATTGTATGCATATATCATATCTTCTTTATCCTTTCATTTATCAATGGACACTTAGGTTTTCCCATGTCTTGGCTATTGTAGATAATGCTGCAATAAACATAGGGTGGATATATATCTTTACAAATTAGTGTTTTTATTTTGGAGGAAGGGTGAACACACAGAAGAGGAATTGCTGGATCATATGGTAGTCCTATTAATTTTTTTAAGAACCTCCATACTGTTTTTCATACTGGCTGCACAAATTAACAATTCCACCAACAGTGTATGAGGGTTCCCTTTTCTCCAATCCCCTCCAACACTTGTTATTTCTTGTATTTTTGATAACAGCCATCCTAACATGTGTGAAGTGATATCTCATTGTAGTTTGATTTCCATTTCCCTAATAACTAGTGATATTGAACATACTTTTATGTGTCTGTTGGCATTTCGTATGTCTTTTTTTAAAAAAAAAAGTCTACTCATCCTCTGCGCATTTTTAAATTGCTGTTGTTGAGCTGTATGTGTTTTTTAATATATTTTGGATATTAACCCCTTATAAGTATCAGTTGCATATATCTTCTCCCAATCGGCCGCCTCTTTATTTTGTTGATGGTTCTTTTGCTGTGTAGAAAGTTTTTAGTTTGATGTACTACCATTAATTTATTTTTGATTTTGTTTTCCTTATTTGTGTATCAAATTCACAAAAACATCTCTGAGACCAATGTCTAGAAGCCTAGTGCTTATCTTTTCTTCTATGTATTTTATTGTTTCAGATCTTACATTCAAGTCTTTATTCCATATTGTTAGTTTTTGTGTATGGTGTAAGACAGTGGTCTAGTTTCGTTATTTTGCATATGCCTGTCCAGTTTTTCCAACACCATTTATTTACTGAAGAGACTTTTTTTCCTCCATTAACATATTCTTGGCTTTTTCGTGGTTGTAAATCAATTTCCCTGTATATGTGTGGATTTATTTGTGGGTTCTCGATTCTGTTCCATTGGTCTCTGTGTCTTTTTTGTTTTGTTTTGTTTTTTTGCTTCTGCCAATATACCATACTGTTTTTATTAGTATAACTTTGTAGTATAGTTTGAAACTGTGGAGTGTGATCTCTCTGGCTTTTTTTTCCCCTTAGGATTGCTTTCGTCATTTAGGATCTTCTGTGATTCTACACAAATTTGAGGGTTTTTTGTTCTATTTCTGTAAAAAATGCCATGGGGATTTTGATAGAGATTTCATTACTCTGTAAATGGCTTTAGGTAATATGATCATTTTAACAATGTTAATTCTTCCAGTCCATGAACACAGAATCTTTCCATTTTCTTGGTGTCTTCTTCAATTTCTTTCAATAATGTCTTGTAATTACCATCGTATACTTTTTTAAGTTTATTCCTAGGTGTTTTATTCTTTTTGGTGTAATTGTAAGAAGGAATTTTTTTCATTTCTCTTTCTGATAGTTTATTAGCATATAGAAAGGCAAAAGATTTTTGTATATTAATTTTTTTCTGCGACTTTCTGTGTTTATTTCTAATAGTTTGTGGTAAAGTCTTTAGGGTCTTCTGTATATAAAATCATGTCATCCACAAATAGTGACAGTTGTACTTTTCCCTTTCCAATTTGGATGCCTTTTATTTTTCTTGCCTGATTACTCTGGCTAGGACTTTGAGTACTATGTTAAATAACAACAGTGAAACTAGACATCCTTGTCTTGTTCCTGATCATAGAGGAAAAACTGTCAGTTTTCCACCATTGAGTATAATGCTAGCTGGGGCTCTGTCACATATGACCTTTATTATGTTGAGGTTCTTTCCACCTATACCAATTTTATTAAGTTTTTATCATGAATGAATGTTGTATCTTGTCAAATACTTTTTATGCATCTATTGAGATGATCATATAATTTTTATCTTTTATTTTGTTAATGTGGATATATTGTGTTGATTTACTTGCAGATGTTGAACCATCTTTGCATCCCTGGAATAAACACCACTTGATTGTGGTGTATGATCTTTTTAATGTATTACTGTATTCAATTTGCTATAATTTGTTGAAGATTTTTGTATCTATGTTCATCAGAGATCTTGGGCTATAATTGTTTTTTTTGTGTGTGAATATTCTTGACTAGTTTTGATATCATGCTAATGTTGGCCTCATAAAATAAGTAGGAAGCACTCCCTCCTCTTCAAGTTTTGGGAAGAGTTTGAGAAGAATAGATATTTCATTTCTTTGAATGTCTGATATAATTCACCAGTGAAGCCATTTGGTCTTGGACTTTTGTTTTTGGGGGAGTTTTCGATTACTGTTTTAATTTCCTTACTCGTGATCAGTCTATTCAGGTTTTCTATGTCTTCATGATTCAGTCTAGGAAGGTTTGCTTTAAGAATTTGTCCATTTCTTCTAGGTTGTCTAATTTGGTGACATATAGTATTTAATATTCTTGTATAATACTTTGTATTTCTGA
>NW_006434709.1:14804941-14843522 GCF_000325575.1 Pteropus alecto
GAATTTTATTAGTCTTCTCTCTTCTTTCCTTAGTGAGTCTAGCTAGAGGTTTGTCAATTTTATCTTTTTAAAGAACCAGCTGTTTTATTAATTTTTCTATTGTCTTTTTATTCTCTATTTCATTTATTTCTGCTCTGATTTTTATTGTTTCCATTCTTCTGACTGGGGCTTCATTTGTTCTTTTTCTAGTTCTTTAAGGTGTAATATTTGAGATTTTTCTTGTTTCTTGATATAGGTCTGTATTGCAATAAATTTTCCTTTTAGTACTAATTTTGCTGCACTCTATGGATTTTTGTATGTTGCACTTTCATTTTTAATTTATCTCTATGTATCCTTTGATTGTCTTTTATTTTTTCTTTGATTCAATAGTTGTTCAGTTGCATGTTGTTTATACATATTTGTAACTTTTTTCAGTTTTCTTGTAGCCGATTTCTAGTATCATACCACTGTGGTTGGAAAAGATGCTTGGTATGATTTCAGTCTTCTTACAAATATTGAGACTTGTTTTGTATCCCAACATATGGTCTATCCTTGAGAGTGTTCCATGTGTAGTTGAGACGAATGTAAAAATTGTTGTTTGGGGAAGGGACATTCTATAAATATCATTTAAGTCCATCTGATATAATGTGTCATTTAAGGTTGATGTTTTTTTGTTGTCTTTCTGTGTGGATGATCTATCCATTTATGTACTAGTAGTATTACAGTCCTCTATTATTATTGTGTTAGCATCGGTTTTTCCCTTGAGGTATGTTAATAATTACTTTATATATGTTAGTGCTTCTAGTTTGGGTTTATATATATTAATAAACATATTTTCTTGGTTTGTCTCATTATAAAATGTCCACTTTTGTCTCTTGTTACTTTTTTTTTTTTTGCCTTGAAATCTATTTTGTCTGACATAAGTATGGCTACACCGGCTTTTCTAGGGATACCGTTTGCTTGGATTATCATCTTCCACCCTTCACTTTGAGCCTGTTTCTTTGGAACTGAGATGGGTTTCCTGAATGCTGCATATAGTTAGGTCTTATTTTTTAATATGTCCAACAACCTTATGCCTTTCAGTTAGTAAGTTCAGTCCATTACATTTAGAGTCTGATATATGTGGACTTACTACAGCCATTTTTTGTTTTTTGATTGCTCTGACTCCATTATTTCTTTTCTCTTGTATTTCTACATGCTATTTTAGTTTGATGGTTTTCAATTATGTTTTTCTGTTTCCTTTTTTTTTTTAATGGTTCATGTCTCAGCTCTGGATTTGTTTTGTGGTGACCACCAGGTCTGTGGTAACGTCTCGAAGATAATGTAGTCCATTTGCTTTTGATCGCATCTTATCCTAATTTGCCTATACAAGTTTAGTCTTTTACCTGCTCCTGGACTGTAGGATTTCTACTGAGAAATCTGGTAATTTGATGGGGTTTCCTTTGTAGTTTACTGTATTTTCCTCCCTGCTGTCTTGAGAATTCTTTATCATTATATCAACTTTTGACAACTTTAATACAATGTGTCGTGGGGAAGGTCTTTCTGCATTGATATAATTAGATGTACAGTTAGCTTCTTGGACTTGAATGACCAACTCCTTCCCTGGGTTTGGGAAGTGCTCATCAATTCTTTCTCTGAATAGGCTCTGTTCCCTTCTCTCTCTCTCTCTCTCGTCTCCTTCTGGGATGCCCATTATCCTTATGTTGCTCTTTTTAATGGAGTCAGATGGTTCTTGTAGAACGCTTTAATTTTTTAAACTCTTGCTCCTCTCTCGTTCCACCTGAATCATTTCTAGATTTCTATTTCTGAGTTCACTAATTCTCTTTCATTTGGTCTATTCTTTTTCCAATCCTAAGGTGTTCTTCATCTCATTTATTGAGTACTTCAACTCCAGAATTTATTTGGTTTGCTTTTATAGTTTCAATCTCTGGTAAAGTGCTCCTTTTGCTTATTCATTTTATTCCTGAGCTCACTGAACTGCCTTTCTGAGTTTTCCTGTATTTCGTTGCATTTTTTTCATTACTACAGTCTTGCATTCTTTGTCATTTAAATGTCTTTATTGACTTTGAGACTGGTTTCTAGAGACTTGAATTTTCTTTCTGTGTTACTATGTTACCTGGTTGTTCATGGTTTTTAATGGATTGCTCCTCTGTCTGTAGACTCTTTTCTTATTTAGATACTATTTTGATTTTAACAATTTAGCTGGTTAATAATTACAGGTCTTTCTTTTGTTTTCCAGTAGATGATGCTATAGCATAAGTTTTCCTTTTCTCTTCCCTGCACTACTTGAACCTCCAGGTTTGCAGTGTGTATATGTGGGGGGTTCACTATTTTTATGGAAAATGACTCCTGGTTGATCAGGGTGTTGGATGTCCCCACTGTGTCTGAGTCACCTCAGTCTTGACGCACCACTACTGTGGTAGGGGGATGTTTCCTACTGACGTTATAGCTTAATATTTTCCAATGTCATGTTAACTCGGTTTCTTACAAAATTTACTAATTTTTTCCTTTCTTTTTTCATTCTATTGAGATATAATTGACATACAGCAGTGTAGACAGTTAAGGAGTATGGCATAATGACTCGACTTCGTATATTGTGAAATGATTACCATAATAAGTTTAAATTTTACTAATTTACTAAATACATTATATGGCAGTTTGGTGAGTTCTATTTAAAACATAAGCTAAATTTACATAACTGAAATGGACTGTGAAATATTATTTGATGTCCTGGAATTTTAACACACACCACATCTAAGGGAGAGTTGATTTACAAGACACATTTTGCTCCTTTCATCTTTCTCCTCCTCCATCTAATAGTTTCCTCAAAGACATGTTAGACTGCAGGCTGAGTCTTTCCTGCAATGAGGTCACTCTCTGCAGAGGAGGAGACCAGAAAGTCCTCATAGAGGACATGGACTGGGACATAAGTCAGTAGCACTTCAAATTCCTCTAAGATGTGAGGCCTCTGACTACTAGTGGTAGGCTTCTTAGGAGGATGGGGTGAGGGAGCTATTCTGAACCTGGAGCTCTGCCATCCCTTGTCACTTCTCATGAAGACAATTCTGAAGGGCCGGCCTAGATGGTGGGGGTTGGAAGACACTGCAGGGCTGGACTGGGCTAAAGGTGAGGCGAGTTGGGTGGAGGCTTGGTGTCAATGCCTGACATTAGGGCAGGTGTCCTCATGGTCATTTGGTGTGCCTGTTTGTGTTCAAGTCCAGTTGTACAGGGGAGAGGATGGAGAATATGGAAAAGCCCTCAGATCAGGTCTCTGAGTGTTCTTCCCAAAGGATGGAAAGGACTTGAGCCTTGCTTTCTTTTGTAGGGAGTTGGGGTGGGGGAGGTTCTAGCAAGTCTGGATGGAGACCTAAGCAGATCTCTTCCCTGGCTGCCTGAGATTTGAGTCCTGCACTCATCTGTTTGACAGCCTCTGGGCTGCATTTAGTTCACTTCAGGACACTTGGCTTGTGCCTTGTGGTTGAGGACATGGCCCAGACCAAGTGTCTTGGTGGCAGGCTGAGGAACATCATGAGAGAAGATTTTAGGCCTGTTGTTTGTCAGCTCAAAGATGATGCTTGAGGGTTGGCCCATGTGCTTGGGTGCAAGGTGTGAGGTAACAATGATATACATATCCTGTACTTTGTATGGTCCATAATTAATATTGCAAGAATCAATCTTGCAATGTTCAGATCTTTTGATGAGAGGCTGTGCAAGGCAGACGAGCCTCATAGCAGGTGTCTTGAAGGGTGGATGGTTTATGAAAACAAGGTCCTTGACAGTTTTTTAATTGACTACACAAAAATTGGCTTGGAAGAATGCTGTGGAAGAGAAAAAATAGAAGTAACCAAATAAAAATACTTAAGAGCATATGAAATTAAATTTCACCGTAGAAGAAATACAAATGGTCATTTTACATATGAAGAGGCACCCAACTTCAATGGTGGTTATAGGAAAACAAATTATAATGCCAGTGTGATACTTTTTGTTTTTTCTATCATATTGGAAACTCGAAGGGCCTTTGTAGTGTCCAGTTAAAATCAGTGGAAACAAGCCCTTTGATACACTCTTGCAGGGAGAATATATGGTTCATGTCCTTTGTAATGCAGTTGCCCTCTCTGTTGCTTCTGTGGGGATGTTTGACGTGATGGCCTTGATATCTGTTTCATGTCCTTGGGCCTCTGGTCAGTCTCTTTCATGCATTAATCTTTGGATTTCCTGAGGTACAAGAAAAAGCCAAAAAATATTATGTAGACCTCTGCAGAGACATAAGTCCCTCAAATGCCTATTTCTCATTTTGTACTGTTGTTTAAAACTTCTTCATATAGACACACTGGTGAATATTTCCCTTGACTAGTGATACTGCTATACATTTTTGGGCACATCTTTTTGTTACAAACAGAATGTGAAGAATGAAGTTGCTGCACCGCCATTTTTGTGCATGTTCGTGTGATCATTTCGTCTGTCTTTCAAAATGATTCAATCCATTTCACTCTCTCTAACCTTGAAGGAGACTCCCCATTTCCCCATATCAACCCCATGCTGGGAGTGTCTGCATTTTTATGAATTGTATGTACGTGATATGTTGTTATTGATTTTATTTGCATTTCTTGGACTACTGATGATGCTGTTTTTATAGTATATTGTCCACCACTTGACATTACTTATCTATAAATTCGTTATGGTCATAATTCTATTTTTGTGGGTTATTTTTGTTTTATTTATGGAATGGTATTTTTAAAAATCCATTCTTGATACGATTTTATCCTGGGTGATGAGAATCAAAAATATATCCTTCCATTTTACAGATTATTTTAAATTCTATTTTCAGGCAGCATTTAATATATCAGTTTAATCTATTCCTTAGGAGTTTGTATGTTTTATCTTCCTAAAGATAAATCTTTCCCTGCTCTAAAATCATAAAGTGTTCATTTAAAAATTTTCATTGACCATTTCCCAGTTTCATGCTTGTCATGTGATCCATCTGGCATTTATTCATAGAAATTATTAAATGTCAGGATATATTAAAGTTATATCCATTCATGATTATTTAATAATCCATCACTGTCCTTACTGATGAGAAAATCACCTCGGATATTTCAATATTATATATGAATGTCTGTTTAGGGACTACACATTCTGTTTCATTAATCTCAGGGTTAATATTATTTTATCACCACCTTTTTTATTACTATTTCATTAAAACAAATCATGATATCTGGTATTTCTGTTGTATTTCTTCAACTTTCTCACCTATATTTTTGTCCTTATATTTTTGTTAACTTTTCAATGTCTGGTCATGTCCCCCCAAAATTCATCGATATGTTGATTGGAGCAGGTTGCATCACACATTAGTTGAAGGAGAATTTATATTTTCATGACATTTTTCCAAATATGGATTTCGGTCACTCACTACTTTGTTTAATATTAAAGACTTTTAGAAATATAATTTTCTTCATAACGTTTCCTTTGCACAGCTTTTCTGAGGTTTATTCTCAAAATATTGACATATAGTTGCTAAATCATTTTAATTAATTGAAAATATGTGATTTTCATAAATTGATCTTGCACCCCATAATTTTGCTGAAAAATCCCGCTCTAACAGGTTTTTTATCACTTTTCCTTAGATTTGCTCTGTAAACAATCAGATCATCTGCCGATAATGAAACCATTTGCTTGTGACTTCCAAAATGACATGCTGTACTAATTTTATATTCCTGAGAGCACGATGTCTGCCAAAACAATGTTAATGAGAAACAATGACTCAGGGCCTATTTATCTGTTGATCTGCATTGAAAAGCACTAAATTTTATCATGAAGATTCATGTCTGCTTTAGGTTTTAGCATAGTGAATATACAGTATTCCAGCAGTTTGTTTTCTATTTCTCTCATAATTATGTTTAACTCTCTCAAATTTCAAAACTTTGCTTGTAGTAATTCTATCATATTCTCCCCATCTTTAAATAAATAATACGAGTATGATATTAATAGATTTTATGCTATAATGGAATGAAAATTCCACATGTCCTTTCTTGTGATGTAAATTTTTTATTTCTATGCATAAACACTTAAGGTATTTTGAAAATTTATTTACTTTTTAAAAACTGGCATACAATATTATACAGTCATGAGCTGCATAATGACATTTTGGTCATCAATGGGGCTATGCATATGGCTTTTGAATGCTGGTCCCAGCAGTTTACAATGGATTATAAGCAAAAATGTTAGTGATGTTGAATGAAAAGGCTGGACTTTACTATGATGTTGAATTTACTGGTAGCTCTGGGTTGTTTAAATAGACAAGAAGGCTCTGCATGCTGTCCACTCATCCTGTGCCCTCTGGAGACAGGCCAGGAGTTGGTGAGGGAGAGAGAAGAGCAGGTCGGGGAAAGGGAGAGCCCGGGAGGCCACCCCTGTGTGCCCGTGCACACATACTCATGTGCACAAACAGATTCCCTGTGTTTCTCTTTCTCTCTCTTTCCTCCCTCCCAAATACTCCCTGACTCTCCCCTTCTCTCTTGTTATTATTTCTCATCTCAAGCATTATCTTTCTGGGTCTCTTTTGATCTCTGCTCCCCTTCTTTCCCTTCCTCCTCCCTTCCTCCTGACATCTACTCTTTCTCTGATGGTGCCTCTCTCCAAAGCTTTCCTATCCCCCAACACACACGGGCAAACACACTTTATTTTTATGGTGTTTATTTTTACCACATCTTTTCTACATTTAGATATTTTTAAATACACAAATAATTGTTACAATTGCCTATAGTATTCAGTACAATAACATACATTACAGTTTTGTAGCTTAAGAGCAATAGGCTGTGTCATATGGCCTAGGAATATCGTAGGTTATACCATCTAGGTTTGAGTAAGTACACTGTATGATGTTTGCACTATGATGAAACTGCCTCATGTCACATTTTTCAAAATGTATCCCCATCATTAAGTGAAACATGACTGTATTAGTTTGAGGTGTACAAAATAATGATTTGATATGTGTATATATTGCAAGTTATTATCACAGTAGGTTTAACATACATCACCACACAGTTAACATTTTTTTCTTGTGATGAGAGGTTTTTAGATCTACTCTTAGCAACTTTCAAATATATAATACAGTATTGTTAATAGTTACCATGTGATACATTATATCCCATGACATATTTATTTTATAAATGGAAGTTGTACATTTTGACCTCCTTTCATCTATTTTGTCCCCCCATCTGCTTCTTGCAATCACTACTCTGTTCTCTGTAGCTATGATTTCAATTTTTTTAAGGTGCCACATATGAAGTCATATAGTATTTGTCTTTCTCAGCCTAACTTCTTACTTACTTAGCATAATGCCCTCAAGGTCCATCACTGTTGTTGCAAGTGGCAGAACATCCTTCTTTTTTATGGCCGAATAATATCCCATTGTGTGTATATCACATTTTCTTTAATTATTCATCCATAGAGACATACAGATTATTTCCATGTCTTGTCTATTGTAAATAACATTTCGATAAACATGGAAGTTCATATATCTTTCCAAGATAGTGATTTTACTACCTTCAGATAAATACCTAGAAGAGGAATTGCTGGGTCATATGGTAATTCAATCTTTACTATTTTTGAGGAAACTCCATACTGTTTGTTTTCCATAGTGGTTGCACCAATTCAGACCCCACCAAGAGTGCACAGGGGTTCGCTTTTCTTCACCTCTTTTCCAACACTTGTTATTTTTTGTCTTTTCAAAAATAGCCATTCTTAAAAGTGCGAGGTGATATTTCACTGTGGTTTTGAATTGCATTTCCCTGATGATTAGTGTTGTTAAGCATCTTTTAAAGTGTCTGTTGACCATCTGTATGTCTTGTTTTGGAAAATGTCTATTCAGATCTGCTTGTCTTCTCATCAGATATTTTTTTCTTTTGAGTTGTGTTAGTTCTTTATATATCTTGGATATTAACCTCTTATCAATATATAATTTGCAAATATTTTCTCCCATTCCATAGATTGTCTTTTCATTTTGTTGATGGTTTTCTTTTCTGTGCAGAAGCATTTTGTACATGTAAATATTTGAAAAAATTATTTTGCAATATAATTTACTCTTTTAAAACCAATATTTTATTAGAGCAATTTTTTCAGTTCTTGTAGGATACCTGACTTCTAAACTATCTGTAAAGTGAACAATGTGATGTTTTTACATACATATACATTATGAAATGATTATCACAATCAAAATAATTAACATACCCATCACCTCATGTTGTTACCTTTCTTTTTCTTTTTCTTTGCGAGAACAATTAACAAGCTTGGTCAAAGGGTACATTATCTCTCATATACCTCAACCTCCATCATTCATAACTAGCATTCTACTCTCTGCTTAAGATCACAAATAAAAGTAAGAAGATCATGCAGTATTTGTGTTTCTGTGGTCTGGCATGTTTCATTTCACGTCTTCCACATTCATCCATGTAGTCCCAACTGACAAGATTCCCTTTTTGTATGGCTGAATAATTTTCCATAGCGTGTGTTTATACATACATACACAAACACACACATTTTCTTTATCCATTCATCTGTCCACAGATATTTAGGATATTTCCACATCTTTACTATTATAAATACTACTGTAATAAACATGAGAGTACAGATATTTCTTGGAGATACTCATTTTGATACTGATTTTGTTTTCTTTCAATGTATAGTATATAGATATGGGATTGTGCAATAACATGATAGTTCTAGTCTTAATTTTTTGAGGAACCTCCATACTGTTTTCCATAGTGGCTGCACCAATTTACATTTCCACCAAATATTGCACAAGGTTTCCCTTCTCCACATCTTCAACATTTGTTATCTTTTCGATAGTAGCCATTCTAACAAGTGTGAGATTTTATCTCATGGTGGTTATAATTTGCATTTCCCTAATAATGATGTTGAGTACCTTTTCATATACCTGTTTACCATTTGTATATCTTTTGAGAAATGTCTATTCAGGTTCTTTGCCCATTTTGTTTTTTGTTTTGTTTTTGCTTATTGAATTCTTTATGTATTTTGGATATTAGTCCTATATTAGACACATTTTTTAAATATTATCTCCCATTTTGTAGGTAGTTTCTTCCCTCTGTTGAGTGTTCCCTTTATTTTTTAGTTTGATTCGATCTGTTTTTTTTTTTTTCCCGATTTTTGCTGTCATTGCCTGTGCTTTTGGGGTTGTATCCAAAAATACCAATGTCAAGAAAATTTTTTTCCTTATATGTCCTTCTAGTTATGTTACATATTCAGATCTTCATTTAAACCTCTAATTCATTTTGAGTTGATTTTTGTGTATAATGTGAGTTACAGGTGCAATTTCTTCCTCATGCATGTGGATAACCAATTTTCCACATCATTTATTGAAGAGACAATCCTTTCCCCATTGTATGTTCCTGGCACCATTATCAAATATTAGTTGTCTATAAATGTGTGCATTTTTTTCTGAGCTCTCTATTCCATTTCACTGGTCTCTATGCCTGTTTCTATGCCACCATAACTATAATGCTTTGGTTATTATAGCTTTGTAGTATAGTTTGAAATCATGCAGTGTGATGTCTTCAGCTTTGTTCTTTGTGCTCATCTGGATATTTTGGGTCTTTTGTGGTTCCATATAAATTTTAAGATTGCTTTTTCCATTTTTTGTGAAAAATTCCATTGGCTTTCGGAAAGGGATTGCATTAAATCTATAGATTGTTTTGGGTGGTAAGAACATTTTAACAATATTAATTTTTAATCTATTCACACGAGTTATCTTTCCATTTATTTGTCTAATTTGTTTCATCAATATTTTCATAGTTTAGAGTACAGATGTTTCACATTCTTGATTAAATTTATTCCTATTTTATTCTTCTGGGTGCTATTGTTAATGGAAATTTTTTCTTCTTTTTCTGATAGTTTATAGAATCACAACAGATTTTTGCATATTGTTTGTGTATCCTGCAACTTACCAAATTCATTTAATTATTAGTTTTAATAGTTTTTTTGGTGGCATCTTTGGGGTTTTCTAAATATAAAATTATGTCATCTGTGAACAGACAATTTAACTTTTTCCTTTATGATTTGGATTTTCTTTTTCCTGCCTATTTGCTCTGGTTAGGACTTCCTAGTACTTTGTTGAATATAAGTGGCAAGAATAGGCAACCCTGTCTTGTTCCTGATCTTAGAAGCTTTCAGCTTTCACCATTCAATATCATGTTTCTTTTGGCTTTGTAATATTTGGCTTGTATTATGTAAATGACATTTTTTTCTATACATAATTTGTTGAGAGTCTTTATCATGACAAGATATTGCATTTTGTCAAATAATTTTCCTGTATCTATTACTATGATCATTCCATTAAGATGATGTGTCACCCCTATTGATTTGCATATATTGAGCCATCTTTGCATTTCAGGGAGAACTCCCACTTGATTGTGTTGTGTGATTCTTTTAATGTACTGTTGAATTGGGTTTACCAGGATTTTGTTGAGGATATTTCTGTTTTTTGGAATCACTGGCCTGTAATTTTCTTGAACTACCCTTGTCCGGTTTTGGTATCTGGGTAATGCTGGCCTCATGAGTTTGAAAGTGTTTCCTCCTTTTTAATTTTTTGGAAGAGTTTAAGAAGTATCGACTTTTAATTCCTCCTTAAATGTTTGATTTCATTCACCAATAAAACTACCTGCTCCTGAGATTTCATCTATTGAGAGGTTTTTGAATACTAAGTTGATCTCTTTACTCATTATTGGTCTGTTCAGATTTTTTTGTTTCTTCACTATTCAGTCTTGGCTGGTTGTGTTTTTAGAAATTTGTCTTTTTTTTTTTTTTTTTCCGGTAATCCACTTTATCGGCATATGGTTGTTAATAACTGTCTCATACAGTCCTTTGTATTTCAGTATCATCCTAATGTCTCTTCATTTATCATTTTGAGTTTTTTCTAAGTTTGTCATTTTCATCTTTTCATAAAAAATTTTATCGATCTGTTCTCTTTTTAGTCTCTCTATTCCTTCATATTTCTATTTGATTTCTGCTCTAGTTTATATTTACTTCTTTTCACTTTGGCTTAGTTTGTTCTTCTAGTTTAGGTTGTGAAGTTAGGTTGTTTAATTGAGATCTTTTTTTTCTTAATGTAATTTAGCACTGTACACATTCTTTTAATTAATTGCTTTTGTTGTATTCCATAAGTTTTGGTATTTTGTGTTTCCATTTTTGTTTCAGGATATTTTTTATTCTCCTTTTGATTTCTTCTCTGATGCATTCATTGTTCAGGAGTGTGCTGTTCAATTTCTACATATTTGTGAATTTTCTAGTAGTCTTCCTGATATCGATTTCCAGTTTCCAATCACTGTGGTTGAAAAGATACCTGACAGGATTTCTATCTCTTGTATTTTTGAAAACTTGTTTTCTGGCTGAACATATAATCTATGCCAGGGAATGGTCTATGTGTACTCAAGAACAATGGGAGTTTTACAGCTATTGGATGGAATGTACTATACGTCTTTTGGGTTCACTTGATGTAAAGCATAATTTCAAGTCCAGTGTTTCCTGATTGCTATTCTGCCTGAATGATCTATCTAGTGTTGAAAGTTGGGTATTGAACTCCCCTACTATTATTGTATTTTTGATTATTCCTTCATAAATGGTTACATTTGCTTTATGTACTTAGGGGCTCCAATGCTGGATGCATACATATTTATAATTATAATCCCTTGATGAATTAATCCCTTTATCATTATATGACCTTCTTTGTTTTTATTGATAGATTTCGACTTAGTCTATTTTGTCTGATAGCAGACTAGTCATTCTGCTCTCTTTTGCTTATCATTTGCATGAAATAACTTTGTCCAACCCTTCAATTTCATCCTACATATGTCCTTAAAGTTAGTTAACATGAGTCTCTTGTACACAGCATATAATCGATTGTTCATTTTTAATCTATTTAGTGACTATGTATTTTGGTTGGGGAACTTAATCTATTTACACTTTAATTATTAACAGATGAGGACTCATTGCCATTTTGGTAGTTGCTTTCTGTTACTTTCTTCCTCTTGCTGTCTTCACTTGTGGTTTCATAATTTTTTTTTTTCAGTGATATACTTTGATTCCTTTTTCTTTGTATATTGTGTATGTGCTACAGGATTTTTATTTCTGTTTACCATGAGGCTTACTTGAAATTACTTATAACTGTCTAAGCTGAAAACAATTTTGATTACATACCAAATCTCTACAGTTCTTTTCCCAACACTGTTATTGATGCCACAATTTACATCTCTTTTACAGTGTCCACCAATTAACAAATTATTGTAGATACTTTTAATAATTTTATTTTTCACTTTTATACTAGAGAAGAAAGTGTTTTATGCCTATTTATTGCAGTATTAAACTAGTCTCTATTTGACTATACATTTACTAATGAGTTTTATACTTTGTTTTCATGCTGCTAATTAGTGTTCTCTTGTTACTACACGAAGAACTCCTAGCGGTTAAAAAAAAAATTCCTTAATATTTATGTCTAGAAAAGTCTATCCTTCATTTCTAAAGGACAGCTGTGCTAGGTGTAATGCTTTTTGTTAGTAGTTTTCACTTTCAGCAATTTCAATACAGAAATTTCAGACTAAAGAGAATTTTCTCTTTGACTTAATAATTTAATTTTAATGTGTCTTGGTATAAGTTGAAATTTAAGCATTCTCTTTGATCTTCATGAATATGTATGTTAATTTCCATCTCCAGATTTAGGAAGTTTTCATTCATTATTTCTTTAAATAGGCTTTTTGCCCCATTCTCATTCTCTTATGATATCAATGTTTCACTTGATATCCCACATGTTCTTTACATTTTCTTCACACTTTTTCATTCTTTTTGCTCCTCCAAGCAGATGTCAAATGGTTTTCTGCTCAAGTTCACTGATTCTGTCTTCCACTTGATCAAGTCTCCTTTCAAAACCCTATATTGAATTTTGTAGTTCACTTACTGTATTTTTCATCTCCAATTTTTTGTTCCCATCTCTTACTTGAGCCCATTTTATTCATGTCTCTATTTGTATTCTTTTGTAAATCACTGAGTTCTTTAAGACAATTATTTTCCCCAGAAGTAAACCCATGCTTATAGGGTCAATTAATTTTTGACAAAGTTGTCAAGAATGTACAATGGGGAAGAATAGTCTCGTCAATAAATAGTGTTGGGAAAACTAGACAGTCCCATGCAAAAGAATGAAACTGGATCCCTATTTTACACTATGTATAAAAGTAAACTCAAAATGAATTCAAGACTTGAATGTAGACCTGGAACCATAAAACTCTTAGAGGAAGACATATAAGGTAAATCTTTGACATGGGTCTTAGCAATATATTTTTAGAGTTGACACCAAAAGCAAAAATAAACAAGTGGGACTATATCAAATAAAAAAAGCTTCTGCTAAGCATTTGAAACTACAAGAAAATGAAAAGGCAGCCTTGAATTAGAGGAAGTATTCGCCAACCACGTGTTTGATAAGCAGTTACTATCTAAAATATGTAAAACTCATACAAATAAAAGAGTCCGCATAGGCATTTTTCCAAATAAGACAAATAGCCAACAGGTACATGAAACAGTGGCTCAACAACACTAATCATCATGGAAACACAAATCAAAACTACACGGGGGATATCACCTGTTAGGATGGCCATTATTGAAAAGACAAGAAAGGCTGGTGAGGATGTGGAGAAAAGTAAACCCTTGTGCATTGTTGGTGGGATTGTAAATTGGTGTAAGTACTATGGAAAAGAATATGGAGTTTCCTCAAAATATTAAAGATAGAACTACCATATGACCCTGCATTTCCACTGCTGGGTATATATTTAAAGGGAAAAAACATTAAGAAGTGATATCTATACTTACATGTTCATTGCAGCATTATTCATAATATTTCAGGTATAAAAAACTAGGTGTCCATTAACAGTTGAGAATCAAGAAAACGTGATTTTATATATATGTGTGTGTATACATATATATACACATACACACATATGTATACATAACATATATATGATAGAGAGTTATGAGAGAGAGCCGAGTGGAGACTGAGGCAGGGACTGACAAGATGGGGATCCCTGAGAGATGATAGGGACCAACAGATGGAAGACAGGGACATCTGGTTCTCCCCCCAACCCCTGCCCTAAGATAATCTCACTGAAGAAAGTCTCCCAAATCACTCATATCCCATTGATGTTTTAAAAAATTTTGATATCAAGGATTGTTCTCACATATAATTATTATCAGTAATTATGAGAGGAAGATAGAAGGGGCAAAACAGTTTCCAATCATTAAGATTACTTGGTGTGAAGGCAATAATATTGGAAACAATATCACAGAGTCGGAGGGTCTAACCAAACCTTCCACAGTATGACCTAGTCTTTCTAAAGACCTTTGAGAGAACATCTGTGGTGATAAACTCACCATTTCACTAAGAGCCTTTTTTATTGCTGTGAGAGGCTTTCTCTTGTACTGAGCCAAAATCTGCCTCTCTTTCTACCCATTGGTTCTTATTCTACCATATACTTAGAGATGCAATTTGTCTTCTATTTGACAGCTCTTCCTTTATATAGGAAAAAAAACCCATAATTTTTCTATTTTAATCTGCAAATTATAATTGTGAATCTAGGAAGTTAAGATTTATTTTTATAATGAAAATGCTATTCCCTCCTTACTCCTAAATGAGGTAATATTTAATGATGTTGTCTATTATAACCTGTGACTGCTGATAATATTCTAAACTTATCATGGTGACTTGCACCTAAAGATTTCTAAGCAAAGACAGATATCCTGCAACTTCATTTAGTCATAGAGTCATGAGCTTCACTGTAATATGGAGGTTTAAACTGTCTCTACCTAATCTGATGTTTTGAAACTTGGGATTCTAAATAAGAATTGGGAATTATTGCTAAGAGGTTCATAGAAATTGAATCTGCAGAGTATCAACCAGGCATTTGAAACAGATGAGCTGACCCTTTACAAGTTCTATACTTAATTGTGAACTTGATCCTATAAGCTCTATCATAATTGGAAATTTTAGAAGCAAATGCTTGCTTGACAGTGTTATGCCTCCATGACAGATTATAGCCTGAATTATTGCTAACAGGATAATGGGAGATCACCAGAAATGGTGGGGAATTTATAGGATGAGACAATGTTATATGATGGAAAGAGCACAGAAGTTAAAAACAGAATAGTTGACTTTGAGTTATAGACAGAAATAATGAGGGAAAGGGCATTATTCTCCAAATTAAAATATTATATCAAGTGCCAAAGTAATTAATACATTTACATGCATGACTATAAAATTTCAGGACACCCAAGTGGGGACTCTCTTAACTTGGAAGGCAGAAAAAATAAAGGGTGGGAAGCTGCAATACTGCATGCTAGGAAAATAATGGGACTATTTCATCAAAGTACTAAGAAAAAATATCCTTAACCTATAATTTTAAACCAAGTCAAATCATTACTCAGCTGTAATGTTATGAGATTCAGGAGTCAGTGGGTTTAATGCAGATGTCTAGGGAGAGATGCCCCAGAAGGAGAGTTGTACTGCAGGATTAGAGACCCAGACTGAAACAGGAAGCTTAATGGTCCTGGTGCAGAGATCTCCAGAATAAAGGGGAAGATGCATCAAAATAGCATTAAAATAAATATTGTAAAAGACAATTTAGAGATAAGAAGGGACTACCTGTAGCAAATGCAACAGAAGTTCAAATGATTACGTATGGAGATGAAGTCTGAGAGCCAGCAGAATATTAATGCCCAGCAAGACAAAACAATATGGCTTCTAAGTCTATATCTGCAGGGGTGGAAGAAGTCTGAACCTCTTAGGAGTAAGCTTACTGAGAAAAACAGACTTAGAAATAACATAATGACCAAAGTTAAGGCCTAAAGAGAACCATTCCCTGAATACCAGTATGTCTGTAGTAAGGAGATTGCATTTTCAAAAATGTACTTTTCAAATTGTGATTAAAATGCACATGGTTAAAACAAATCCAAGATTGCTGAAGGTTTTTCATGAAAAATAACAAAGTATATATGACAACTGTGAAAGAGCAGAGGTGGAAAAGGCTTCCAGAAGCTATTGTAGGCATTGGGGGGTGGGGGTGGGAATAGCTTTTTGACATTAACATATGACAAATTTTAAATATCATTGAGATGTTACTTCCAAAAAAAATTTTTTTTAGATACAGTTACTTCAGTTATGTGATACATAAAGGTGTTTGTTTATCTGTGAAATTCATCTCCCTCTAACTTATCTGGAAATAATTTTAGATTTACAGGAAAGTTACAAAAATAGCACAGAGCTCCCACACACACTTTACTCAGTTTCTCTAACGTTAACATCTTATGTAACCATAGTACACGCCTCAAAACGAGGACATTAACACTAGCTCACTAAATCTAATCTATAGATCTCATCTAAATACCACCAATTCTCCCATGAATTTCTCTTTTCTCTCTTTGAATTTCATGATCTCTATGCTCTTGAAGAGCCAGCCACTCTATGGAATGCCCCACAGATTGGGTTTGTCTATTGTACTTTTGTGACTAGATTAAGGTTATGCATTTTTGACAAGAGTATCACAAAAGCTATATTGTGCCCTTCTCATTGTATCATATCGGAAAGACTATGATGTCCATGTGTCTCTTGACAGGTGATTTTACTTGGTTAGAGTGTTATCTGCCAGATTTTTCCACAATAATGATTATTCTCTGTGTAATTAATATTTTATGGGGACGGGTCTAAAATCTAACAATTTGTCATTAAATGTGCAGTACATAAAAATCCTTGTTATTTAACTTCTCAGTATTTGATGCCCTTTACATTTTTCTTAACATTCATTCATTTATTCTTTCAATGAGTATCTTTTTAATTATTCAGTAAACTACATTAAATTCTACCTTCAGGCCGATGATCACTTATGCTGTTGACTGTGGCCTTGTCTGGGCCGATATAAATTTGGCCCCACCCTGCATAACATCTATAATAATATTTATCCTGAACAAGTCCTTTGGACTTGCCTTTGGCAGGGGGATATAGTTGATTTTTCTCCCTTCTCAATAGTTACTGTTATAGGGTGTGTGTGGGGGGGTGGGGTTTGCTGCCCTCTGAATGAGCTCTATAATATAAAATCCATGTACAGGTCAGAGATATGAAAATTCTCCTCAGACAGAATATTCTCTGATCAGCCTTTCTTAAGTGTAAACTAACTGAATGCATACTTAAAAAAAGAAGGTGTCAATCAGGAATGAATCTGGGCATGGAAGCACAGAGAAGAGTCACTTTGCAGTTATTAGCAGCCATCTACCAAAGCAGGGTTTAGAGGAGAGAGTTTGGTATCCTTTAGAATGCCTGCATCCAGGCTTGTTGCAATCAATACTCCAAGTACCAGAACTAGCTCCTCTCGTTTTGAGCCAAGCGGATGAATTTAGTATTTTGGATGCCAACAAAGCAAGGTCACAAAAAATTAGTTTTGAAAGAATATGATATATGATATTTCAATGAAAGTATAAAAGTATGCGCCATGGGAAAAATCAAAACTTTGACTTTTCACGTTTTTATAGTTTTGTATGGTTTATAATTTGGATAACATGAGAGAAGTAAGAAGGCAAACTAAAATGCTATGGCCTCGAAAGGTCTTAATCATGTTCTGTTCTGACCCCATGCTCACCAAGCAATCTTTGTGTTACACTTTAGCTTCCTGTGCAGGAGTTATATGGTTTCCTGGAATAGAAAGTTGACATTAATATTCCAGTCCATGTAGCAGCTATTTTTTTCTCATTGTAAATCAATAAATAAGCATTCTGGTTTTATGCACTGGTCTGTGAGCTTAATTTGAGTCTACCCCTGAGATATGAGGTACTTTTAGTGAATGACAATATCAGGTCTCCAGGTCTGTTGATCTAAAACCCAGAGACTGGTCAACGTAGCAAAACAAAGGGAGGCCTAGTTCCTCCTGGAAACAACTTTTTAATTAAAGTTTTACTTTTTTAAACATCCATTCACATTTGAGGATTAACTCTTCAAAATAAAAGCTCTTTATCAAGAAAGCACCATATGTTCATGTTCAAGGAAATAAAAGAAATATTAATGCTCAGCAAGAGAAACGATGTGGATTCCAGGTTAATATCTGCAGGAGTGGAAGATGTCTTAACTAACCTTTTAGGAGCCAGCTTAGTTAGGAAAATAGACTTAGAAATAAATAACACAAGGGCCGAAGTTAAGACCCGAAGAGCATCATTCCCTGAATGCCAGTATATAGTGGTTTCACTGGACTTGGTCATCTCTTGCTCCAAAGAGTTCAATAATGAGACAACTATACTTGCAAAACTTACAAGACAGATGTTTTCATGTCTCTGATGAAACAGGCTGGGGGAGCTAGTTTTATGTAAAAGATATCTCTTGAGGAGAACATACATGTAGAGTCGAGGTTTTCAAAAGAGGAGAGTTCATTCAAGGAGAGTGACATGGGAGACTCAGAAAATGTTACTGAGCAGTTTGGAGATGGGAAATGATCAAATGAAATTCAATCAATGTGAAATCAAGAGATAGAAAACCTGACAGTAATCTACAGGTGGATAATGAATGGTCTTGAAGTCATGTTTTTGATACTGATGATATATTGTAGAAGTAATTTTGGAAGAGGGAAAAATAATTTTCTAGATAGTGGGTGCTTGATGTAACAAAAATCTCCTCTCTCTGCCCCTCCCCCACCCAGACAGTGGTTTCTGTTAAGTGTAAGAACAAAGAGGAGGTTCTGAAGGCAGACTAAAGTTTGATGGGTTTCATTTTTTTTAAACAGTAAATATTAACTTATTTTTTCTGAGTGCCCAGAGTCCTCTCTCTCCTTTTAAGAAAAATGTATTCTAGCAAGTAAGTGCCCACGCTAATCAATCTGCAAACTCATACTGAGAACCTGTTATCTGGGCAATTAGATCAAGATTGTAGAAAAGAAAGTAGAAATTATCAAAATGGAAGTCAGCTCTTTACTTGTTTATAATCTGGTTGGGAAGACAAGATTTATACATATACAATGTTAACTAAAAATGTAAGGCGAGTGCCAAAAACCCTCAACAAGTGATTTTATTTCTCTGGGTTTTAATTTCTTGATCCATAAACTTAAGAGACTTGTTTAAAAGTCTTAGGGTTCTGAAGTATCAAAGGAGTGCCTTAGACAATTAGGGGTTGAGAAAAAAGAAGAAAAGTATGGCCTGGGATGGTCAGGAAAAAACTTTAGGGGTCCAGAGTCCTTAAGAACAGTCAGACTGAGATTCGAACAAGTCAGGATTTACAGAATGCTGTTCAAGATAATGCATGAAGATAATCTTTTCTAAGAGAAAAACACAATAGCTTTTTAAACATCCCATTATCTACCTGGACTGAAGTTTTCTGTCAAACACCCTTTTAAAAATAAACACGTTTACTTTCTATTTTTTCCAAATTTGATACGTCTTTACATTCACCCTCTTCAATTTCTCTAACTTCTTTGCCCACCGTTTGCCCTGACTTTCTCTGCTACTGCCATACTACACTGCTCACTCTGCTTTGAACTCCGATGTTATCTCCTGACTCTATGAGCTCTTGCTTTATGCTTCAAATGTCTCCTCACTTCACCTTGCTTGTCTAGCAACCACCTTCCAAATCCTCCCTCAGGGGACCAGTAGAGGACATCTCTTATAGGAAGTTGTGGGAGCACAAAAAATAACTTTCCTTCCACCATCTAAGTTCTTCTGGCTGGGCTAATAAATTAACATGAGACAGATTAACAGGAGAAAATGTCCAAAATGTATTGGGTGGGGAGGTGCCATGAGAACATAAGGCCTGAAGACACAGTGGGCAATTGAGGTCTATATGCCATTAAGGGTGGGGAGAAAGAGGGATCTGGGATTTCAAAGGAAAATTAGGCAATTTACAGGGAGGTGAGAAAGAGCAAACATGTAAAGAAATTCTTCTTGGGCCACCTCTCAGTCTTCCCTTCTCTCCCTGCTCCCCCACTAGAGAGTTATCACTGTTGGTGCATACTGCATACTGGATCAAGCATCCCAACTGCTTGCCTACACAGCAGCTTCCCTGTTCGTGAGGTGGGTGTTTTTTTTTTTTTTTTTTTTTAATATTAGGTGCTATGTGGTTCATTTGTCATTTTCTCCTCAGTATCCAGCAAAGTACACAGCATAAAACAGATGCTCACTGTGGTAAATACATACGGGTGAATAAATTGAGTCTATAAGTTAAGTGAATCCTTAGGGTGCCTGTTACTCATCCCTTTCTTTCTTGCCTTAAAAATTTAGACTCCACAACAAATGTAGAGAATAGAGACAAGGCATTGCTCTTCTCTTTTTGCCATTCTAAAGTGTTTTGATACTGTGTTCTCCTTCAAAATAATGTTTCAATAAGAGATTGCCAACTAGGCATAAATGAAAGTAAAATGAGAGCTCCACAAAACTATGGCCTTTTTACAAGAAACAAATTTTATGAATCATTGCCATTTTAAATTTATACCCTAGTATTTTTGTCCTAAGGGCTCTCACTAATGACTTGGAAAAAAACTACAAAAAGAAAGTTATCAGATCTATCAATTGTGCTTACCATTAAAACTACTGTCTCTTCTTCTCCACCCACAAATGTTAAATAAAGGCCAAGTCAGATTATAATTTAGCTAACATTTTTCCTTTCAGAATAAGCAAAATAGATGCCAAGTAGAGCAGAAATTATTGCTTTTCTCATTCTCTAATGGCCCAATGACTGCCTGGGAGGGACTAACTAGCTTTCTAGAATTGCCAACTTTCTCCTGCCCAGGACACATCGGGCTTGTTGCCATCCCTGCCATTTGAGGATAATGAACCATCATACTCTGTCAGAAATAAGAACTTACTTAATGAGTAGTAAAGCTAGCAATCATAAGCAAGAAAAGTGCTTCAGTAGCATTTTGCACCATTAATAAAACACATCTAACGATTCATTTTTTGTCCTTTTGCGTTATTCTTGCCACTTCTCTAGGGTTCTTTCCTGATGCTTCTTATTTAGTAAAGGTTTCTTTTGGCCACCTCCATCGTGTTCTCCCTTATTGTTTTAATTTTTTAAAAATTCAACTTCCTACCCTTGTGAAGTCGATAATTGCAAAGAGATGCAGGGAAGAGGTGTCTAAACCTTGGACTAAGGAATATTTTAGTTTCCACTCTGAGTTGTCTATCCAATGATCTTAAAACTACTTTGAAAGTAGTATTTTAAAATTGTTTTACAGTGGAAAGTTCATCAAACTTAAGCAGTGTTGCTCCACTATTCAGATATTACTGTGAAACCCTCCCCTATCAAATTCATAACTTTTCAGATTTTGTTAAAGCAGACACATTTTACCAGGGCCTATTCACTTAAATTTTAAACAAAAACAATGTAGGAATCAAAAGTAAATACTTAAAACAAAAAAAGAAAAAAGAAAAAAGTAGGTGTATAAGTATACAAAAAAAAGAGGAAGATGTAGATATATAAAAACTTAAAATGCTTTGAATTGCTAATTTTTAGTACTATTTTATGCAGTGATTTCTTTGAGTGTTCTAATTAGGCTCCTTGTGACCATTTATAAACCATTAGATGAGCAGAGTACTGAAGTACTGCTGGAATACTGAAAGCACTGAAATCAAATCCCAATTTACTATATCCTAGGAACACTCTCTAGGGCTTAGTTTATTCATCTGAGACACAGTACAAAAACATTCAAGCCAGGTGGTCATGGAGTAACTCTCAGCTCTGACATGAACTGACTCCTTCCTGTTCTTTAATTTCCTGCTCTGTAAAATGGAGATTATAACTGTACCTACTTATGTAATTTTTATGTGGCATAAATTAAATTACAACTAGGATTTTCATGGTGATTTGCAATTTTCAGAGTATTTTTCACATGTCCACCAGAGACATTTAATATTTATATCTTTCATAAACAAAATACGATTCTAATGTACAAATTGAAAAAGACAAATGTCTCACTTTTTAACAAACCACCAATAAAAATCTATGTACTTTAAAATGTAAATGACTTGATGTTGTTTAAAATGTCACAAAATAATACTCATAATACTAAACATTTATTGAGTAGTGTCTACATGCCAGACATTACAATAAATGTTCTATTTGCGTTGACTTACCTAATAATCATATAAGCCTCTGAGGAAGGTACTGTTAGTATTTAAAATAAGTAAATGGCTCAGAGTTATGTAGTTAGTTGTAGATTTTCAACCGAGGCATTCTGACTCTAGTTCTTATCTTTAGTTTTTTGCAGTTCTATATTATGTTATACCTAAGTATGAATTTGTTTACTTTTCTTGATTATAATTCTTTGGACTTCTTCAAGCTATGGAAAGGTGTCTTTCCTGCCTTCTGTAAAATTTTCAGCTATGTTTACCTTAAATAATTCCTCTTTTATTCTATACTTTGAGCAGCAGGGGTTAGGTTATTTCTTCTGATCTATCTGTACACTAATTTTTTTTTCCAGCACTGTTTAGTTTGGCATTAAATACATCTATTGAGTTCTTAATTTGGGTTATTTTGGTTTTCTTTTAGTTCCAAAAGTCATATCTGGTTATTTTCCAAAACTTACGGAAAATTCCATATCATGTTATATAATTAACACTGCTTTCATTGATCATCTGTTGATGAACCCAAAATTTGATGGGTACCAAGATGGATAGAGATTTGATGAGTACCAAGCCAAATGAAGAATTAAATCAGTGTTTGAGAAATTTTGAGAATATAAAAGGATTCATGATTTAATGAAATCCACACACTATTGATGTATCCAAACTTTTGTCCTGTGTGCATACTTAATATCATTCAACAGTGATTCACCATAAACATTGTGATCAGAATGGTGGGGCTAAAGAAAAGTATAAAATATGGTTCCTGTCCTCAAAAAATAAAAAAAATGATCTGTGTCTCTTTGGAAGAACAAAATGTATACACAACTGAAGTGAGAAGTAGCAGAGGTAAAAAGCCACAGTAGGGACAACATATTGAGAAAATGTGTGAGGTAAGTATGAGTAATGTACATTAAAAGCCTTTGCTGGAGAGTAGTGGATCAAAAAAGACCTGACATTGCTAAGAAACAAAGACCTTTAACTATAGAATTTGTAATTGATTATCTACTGTGGAGCCATTCTAAATTTTCTGGATAAGAAGCAGCATGATAAATAAGAGTTTATGATCACTAGTGATTTTCCCAGTATTTCTGATAGAAAGTAAAAAATGAGTTGGTTTTGGGTAAATCTTGGAGGAAAAAACAATTTGGAGAATACTTTAATAATTACATGCTTTTACTTAAACAGATAATATCAGAAAGGCCCTGAAGATGTTTTCAGAAATAGAGATCACTAGGATCAGCCCCTGGATGTTCTGATTCATAAGTCTGATATAGTATTTGGGAATCAGATAAGCAAGTTTAGAAATCACTAGTTGTGAGAGAAAATAAATGCCAGTCTAGGGTAATAACAGAAGCGGAGAAGAAATTTATCAAAAAGAGCTTCCCAAAAGGAGCCTTGAGAGTATTTGGATTCTGGACATGAAAAGAGAAAGAGGGAGAGAGAGAGAAGGGTGTGGGGGAGAGGGAGGGAAGAAAAGGTATCAAAGATGAGGGAGAGAGGGAGGGATGGTGGGAGGGAGAGAGAAAGAGGTATCAAAGATGATCCCAAAACTGGTAGCTAAGAAGTACACACAAATCTTGATTGACTGGCTCAATGCCCTTAACATTTTAAAGTTAGACTTCAGTAAAATAATAGAGAATTACAGAAACTCAAGCCATTAGTCCTAAAGTACATCTTGAGAATAGGAAAGAGCAAAATTACAGCAGAATAGCAAACTTCCAACCTTCCCTGTGATGACTAGTAATTTAATTATCACTGGCAATCAACTACATAGAAAAAAGTTCTATAATCAAGGAGGAACTGATCACATTTAAATTCCCCTAGATGCAAAGTTTAAGAAAGCTGAAATACTCAGGTATTAATATCCAGTAGAAATTATACCTGATTTGATTTTTGGGAGAATTATTTTCTTTGTAGAGATATCTCCAGCTATGTTAATTTTTAAAATGGATAAATGTGGAAATGGTGGTGATAAAAAGAAAAATTAGTTTGTAGTGCATGACCATGAGTAAGAGCATTCTGGCCTTTTTATTAATTCTTAATGAGTGAACTACTTTTTGGAATGAGGGAGGAACATATAAACGATCTCACTGGCTTACTTCAAGCAAGTTTCTTATTCTCCTTCAGCTTATTTACCTATAACGTGAGAGAAGAACTAAATACTTCTCGAAATCTATATTGGTTCTAACGTGTTTCTGTGATGTCAGCTGGATGACTGACATTCTTAAATTATCAAAGGTATTGTTTCCATTAGAATTAAAGAAATGTGAGAGGCTCATAAAAAGCCAGGAAAAAAAGGATAGTAGATAATATGTAATAATTATCCAATTATTTCCTTTTCATGAATTAATGTTTATTATTTGTTCTTAGAAAAGCATATTATTAATATCACCATTGTCATTTTTTTAGTAAGTGTGACAATGTGGCATTCATAATTTTTTTTAAATGCTATTATATAAATTTCATTAGCACAAACAAATCTTGAATTTCCTCTGGGATTTCCCAGATATAAATTAGAGTTTACCTATAGGATATCCAGATAATCATTTGCTATAGCCACTGAAGTGAGTAAAAGATGATAAAATGTAATTATCAGGGTATCCTAACTTAAACGGTTATTAATTTCAATGAACTATGTAAGCTCATAAAAATCTGACTCAAGTATGCATATTTCTTGCATCCACACATTTAGTGTTATCAATACATGACTGCGCACAAAGGTACCTTTACTGGTAGAAAGTGACACTGATATTGTACAGGTCCTGGAAGTTATTTGTTCTCGTGGACTTACTTTTATTCCTCAGTACCCCTCCTCAAGGTCTTTCCTTGCAATGGTCACCTGTATTTTGTGCTCACTGTCCATTAGCCTAGGGTGTGTTCACCACTAGCTTCCTTCCATCTCTCTTTAGGCTGCGAGTGTGCACCAGGAGACAGCACATATCTAGCTGTGAGTGTTTGGCTTTCTGATCACTGGTCTAGTCAGTTCTCTTCAGTCATTCTGGATAACACATAAAACATGCAGATATACCTATTTAAGAAAACTCACGAAACACACTGTTTTTACATACTATTTTTGATTGGTTGGGCCAAAGGTGAGATTATTCCGACAAGTGGAGTCAGGCAATTACTTAAAAGTATCATGTGTACTCTGGGCCAACTAATCCCCTACTTGTTAGAATCTTTAGGTTACTTCCTAACTTTATGAAATGTTAAGGGACACTGAAATAGACATCAGGGGTCCTAGGAGATCAGTTGGAAAGACTCTGAGCCTGGTCTGGAAATGTTTTTCAGAGATGTGCTAACTAGTCTGATGGACTGCAGGACCCCAAAGGAGACTGGACAGAAAGAAAATACACAAGAGTTCCTTGGACTGAAGTGAAGGAACAAAAGTGTGGTGGAGTGAACCAGATATTATCAGAGCCTAGCTAATCAGGAAGCAGGGGAAGTTCCAAGTACCTTATGAGCTTGGGTTACACCCAACTTGCACTTGGTATGGGACTCTGGGAAGAAGAGCCCTCTGCAATAAAGGAAAGAACTGTGATTCAACAGCTATGCTATCAGAATCTTCTTAGAAAGAGCTGGTCAACAGATGCTCACTCTTAGGAAACCGGGGAAAGAGACTGAGTTCAAAGGTCTGGGAAAGGCAGGCAGAGATGGGCAGAGGCCAGTAGGCTTGGGCTCAATGTAGTAGAACCCCAAAGAGAATTCTGACAACCCATCTTCCACCCCTGAAAGAACCTGTAGAGTTATGGTTTTACAGTTGTACATGTCATAAGACTCTCAGTATTCTCTAGAACAGACATTACTGGAAAATACTACCTTGCTGATATAAGGAGTTGGGACTGGAAACATCGACATTTGGGTATTTTGACCTATCTGTACATACCAACAAGTAATACTCAAGGCATAGCGGTTATGCATATTCTATAACTAGCTTAGTCACCACATGAAAAGATAATTTTTTGGAGATTTTATAATGTGCCTAGAACTTGTCTAAGTGTTTCACATGGACTAATATCTCAAGATTAAATGTTCACACTTCTGTGTAATGGGGTTATCCACATTTTACGGGCAAGGAACCTGAGATACAGAGAGTTTAAGTCATTTGCCTAAAATCACACAGCTAAAGGTGGAGAAGAGATGTAAATATGGACAGCCTAGATCCAGGGGTCATGCTTTTATTCGTAATACCATACTGCTCTGACAATCAACTGGCTATTGTTTCAAATTAGAGAGGAAATAATTGTTTTTCTAAGACCATAACTTTTGTCCTGCAGGTTGTATAGGACAAAGTATAGGTGGTTGTTTTTTTTTATTTTTATTTTTGCCAAGTTCTTTTCCTCACTGCCCCTATTAGTTTTGCTTTTCCAAAATACAATGAATGCCACTGCCCACTGAATCATGTAAATAGCTCAGCAGCCAATTCATTGGTGATGAAAGTAAATTTACTATTATCTCATAGGAAAGAATTAAGATTCTCCTATTTGCCCAGTGCCCATTACTGTCCCAAGACATCTAGCAAGTATCTTTAACTTACAAATCACTGTCTTAATTCCTTCGACAGGAAGTCTCATAGCCATGCAAGATAACTATTTCTGTTTGAAATAGCAGTTTATTTAGGAAGCAGTATGCTAGATACCTTTATTACAACTCTCCTTAGAACACAGATTCTTTGGCACATTTTCTTGTCACTGTGGCTATCGCTGCAAAGTACAGAGTGGAGCCAAGGGTTCTGCACAGCCTGAGAAAATCCCCAAAGCTCTGTCAGTGAGGACACTCATTAACATCTCATATCCCATCTACCACACATGTCTCTGGTGAGGCCAGCTGCAACCATCTTTACTACTGTTGAGTAGCCAGTTTCCTCTGAACTCATGAAGATTAAAAAAAGATAAAACTTTTACCTTTTGTACCACATTTAAGTCTTATTGACAAAAGGAATTGAGGAATCCCTGAGTAGACTCGGTAAGGAAATAAAACTCAAACCACTCTGCAGCTGTTTTAATTTTACCTTCTTCATTTCTCCTGAGCAGCTAGCATTAATTGCCTATATCATGTATGAATTTTAATTGAGATAAATTAGTGAATCTGATAGAGCTCTACTACCATTTCACCTTAAAAATCACCTCTCACTGAATGAACATATCAGCTATGTGTCTAATGAGAACGGTGAGCTCCCTTTTTACTTCTAAAGGGACAAATGATATTGTCAGTTTGCAATTCAGAGGTGGTTTTGCTGTTGCCTGCTGCCATATTCTTGACTGGCATTGATGTATTAGAAAGAGAAGTTACTGAAGCCTTGTTGCGGGCACTTCTGCATATTTAGAATGTGAGCTGAATATGTATGTCAGGAAAAATCGCTCCAACACAAAGTAATAAAAAAAATACAATTTAGTATTGTTTCACTTATAATCAGGCAAGGCAATAATACTCTTGTATTACATTCTTCCAAATCTCCTGTTAACTCTTCCAAGTGTGTGTGTTTTAGGTAAAAGGCTGTTTTTGTATTTTCTATTGAAATGAACAGCTCCCTGAAAGGAATCAAATAGACAGAGATTTACATTTACCCAAAGGGGGAAGCTTTAAGTACAATGGTGTTACTATAATCAGTAGAATGCAACTTGTGTGCTCCTGGGACCAACCAGAAGGCATAGCTCTAACTTCAGAGGCTTCCAAGTAATGGAACAGCGTTATCCTTTTCTCAGATTTTCAGATAATGTTATGGCAAATTTGGAATACCCTGATAGCACCAGATCCAGAAAGTTGTAAATCTGTGAATTAATAACAAGGATATCACTTTTATTTTTAATATAAAGTGTTACTATCCTGTAGGGGAAGATAATAGTTCAGTATTGCTCAAAACAATACATCGTGCTCTTATTACTTTATTCATTATATTTTATAGCATATTACTGGTGGTGTTTACTCCTGTCTTTATTTATCCCTTCAAAAACTCATTTGCAAAAAAAATTAATCTCATAAGGCAACAGAAACCTTTTTAATGAAGTGGCCTAGAAATTGCATTCATTACATGTGCCACAAGATAATCTATAGTAAATATATAGCATATGCTGAGCGCCAAGTACTGTTCTAAGAGCTTTACATACATTAAATTTTGCAACCCTACCTGGCAGATGCTCTTGCCATCTCCATTTTATAGATTAGGAAACTGAGATATAGAAGAGTTAAATTTTTCACACAGGCAGAAAATCCACATAGGCCAGTTTCAGACACTGTGCTTTTAACTAGGATAGCCATATACAATTTATCATCCAATTTGAGAGAATTTTGAGACTTAACAGGGGCCCTGCTAATAATTACACTGGGATAATAGGTGTAAATTGAGATGATCTCAGGCAGACTAGCATATATAGTCACACTACTCCTTATGTCCAGTCTTTGCTGCTCAAGTTTATTACCACGCTTTTTGGGCAGATAGACATGAGTGACAGGGGAATAAAGGAATAGGGGCCCAGCTCTGTAACCATAGAAACTTCCCTTGAAGACTTTCCTTAAGCATCTCCCAGAAATACCTCTCTTTTAGGGTTATAAATTACCCCAAATCCTAGAGCACAAAGTCTCTGAGAGCTGCTAGCCTAAACCAGCTACGAATGCACGCACAGAAAGTACTGCACCCTAACTTCAGCCTTACTATGCCATCATTATAATCTTATGACTATGTCTGGAAGTTCATGAATCTAATTATAATAGACTGAATTCTGGGTAAGTACCTGTGCACTAGGCAAAGTTATATAGCAGCCAGATGTCAATTAAGGTGACTTCACTTGCCTATCACCTAGGAATGTCTTTAGGACTACCCCATCACTGCCCCCAAATATAGCACAGACCTCTCCCTTCCCCAGCATTATAGCTCTCCATCTTCCTTGGCTGTAGCCCATACCCACTCCTTAGGGGTATGTAACCTCATTTCCTTGTGGCTAGCTGGTCTTTTAGGCTTGACCTGTCTTCTACCTCATAATGTGCTTTTAATAAGCAAATAGTTCTCATATTCACTGAATTGGAATTCATTTCTTCAGCAGTGAAAAGGACCTCGAGGTGTGTGTGTTACTAGAACTCCAATTGCTCCAACAGTAACACTATGTTGCCAAGTGGAGCATAAATAAAGGGTAATTGTAACTCTGTAGTAAATATAGGCTTTTTATCATTTATGGAAGCAATATAAAATAAGTCCTCACTTAATATCATTGATAGGTTCATGGAAACGGACTTTAAGTGAAATGATATACAGTCAAACCAACTTTACCACAGGTTAATTAATATAAACAAGAGTTAATTTCCTACAGCATATTTCCCGTCACAGAAACACCGAACTTCTAAATAACGAACCGAACACCTCTAATATTAACCATCGAAATAGATGTGAGCTGTATAGACATTTAAGAAAGATTAATAAAACAAGTAAGATAAGTATTTTCCAATCTGCTTATTGCAGTTCAGGGTGGTGGGTGGCTGGAGCCTGTCTCAACATCAGGGCGCAAGGCAGGGATCCACCCTGGACAGGATGCCCTTCCACCTAAGGGGTACCCACACTCACTTGCACTGGGATGACTTAGACACACCAATTCACCTAATGTGGACATCTTTGGGACATGGGAGGAAATGACTCTCCACAGGAAACCCACCCAGACATGGGGAGAATGTGCAAACTCCACATAGACAGTGGCCCTGCTGAGAACCGATTTTTATTTCTCATCAATGTTATAACAAAATAACATTGAAAAACACTATGAATCAAGGACCTGCTGTAATGAATTTACTTCTCATTTTCCACTACAGTGTAGAATATGAACTACTATTAAGGATGCTGCCTTAACTATGCATTTTCAAGTGTTCCCTAACTTCCTTGTCAGAGATTAGCTACATCCCATTTACTTAAAAGAGATTTACTGCTGTGGGATGAAGTGCAACTTCATAAATTCTGCTGTATTGTCTCCCATCACAAAATAAAACTACTGGTGACAAGTCAAAACAAATTAAGCAGTGACAGCTTGGTTAGTCTTTTGCCAAAACAACATTGTTTCCAAAAAGCAGATCAGGCTAAATGATTGTTAAGGTAACATCACAATACCTTCTTTTGATAAAAACACATTCAAACTTTATTTCTAACTCACTGAAGAGAGTTACATGCTAAGAGACTGATGGAGTCTTTCCTGAGGACAGTGAAAATTTAATTGGAAAAATCTCATTTACAGAGAATAACTAAACCTCAGCTGATGTCTGCAGAATTCAACTATTCAGAGTCAGAGTGCATTTCATATCTGGAACATTTTATTTAAGGAAACATATGAAGCAGTCATAAGTCAAATGCAGGGTCATTAAGTGTGCAAAGTAGCTCTTGTAATGAACAGAATTAAAAACTGAGCTTTGCAAGAAATGGGTACATTAAGGAACTTTAAGACTAATCAAACCTAATGTAGACTCTACATTCCATTTACAGGAATGTTCCTGTAAAAGCCTGTATATACCCAACCATCATTTACTTTGATCTTAGATGTCAAGATGTAGCACGTATCTTAGTTGGCCTATAAGAAGTAGTCATTTAAGTAACTTTGACATTCATTAGGGGGAAAGGGAGAGAAATTTGCTACTTGTCTTAGCAATTACGTGGCACAGAGTCATTCAGTTAAAGGGTTAAATACTGAATGTCAGGATATCAGCAGAAATGGTGGGGTAAAAAGCTCTGGAAACATGCTCTCCACAAAATCAATGAGAATGCTAAAATTTTTTAAAAATATTTTGGAGGTTGAGATGTCCATAAGGTGCTTTAAAAATCTGATACATACTTGGGACCCTAGAAACCCTTGAACATGGGCAGGGCTATGTGTATGCCTTGGAAAGACCTAAGAAGGTGAGGCTAAACTCTCAAGTCTGGTTAACCTTGAGCCTTGTGCAAGCAATAAGTTAAAGCTAAGGCAGAACTGTAAACTGCCTGCTGGAATGTTGAAGGCATGCTCCAATAATCAGAGTTCCTAAATTACTCTGATGTGTCCTTACTTTTTTGCTATTATTGTCACAAATTACATCTACCTAAATTATGTGCCTCTCAACAGAGATTTATAATCATTGAATTATATGGTTGTCTTTTAAATTGGACAGGAAAAAAAATATACACATATTGTCTTTTTCACTCTAAACTACATTGTTATATACTAAGTACAATCATAGTCCTTTGGGCAATTATGAAATAATTAACTTTTAAAATATAGCAAATGAAAAACAAGAAAATTAAAATGGTTCTTTAAAAACCATCTTTCACACAAATCAAGGCATTCATAGAGGGGTACAGAAACAAAAATTTATAAGGCATTAAAATCAACAAATAGCAAAATGAAAGACATAAATCATATCTTATCAATAATATCTTTAAATGGAAATGAAATAAGCACTCCAAATAAAAGGCAGAGATTAGAAAAATGTAGAAAAAATAATAAAACTTTAAAAAAAATGGAGACTATTTACCAAATAAACAGCAAGCAGAGAGATCTGGCGTGACTATGCCAATAGTAGACAACATAGAGTTTAAGACAAAAAATGCTACTAGAGAAAAAGAAAAACATTTCCTAATTGTAAAAGTATTATTCCATCAAGAAGACATAACAATTATAAACATATACAGACTTAACAAAAGACCTTCAAAATACATGTGGCAATATCTGATAGAATTATAGACAGAAAAGACAATTCAACAATAGTAATTGACCATGTCAATAGCTCATTTTCTATAATGGATAGAACAACTAGCCAGAAGATCAACAACTTGAACACTATAAACCAACTAGACTATATAATACTGCACGCAGCGACAGCAAAATACATATTCTCAAGTGCACATGATATGTTATTGAAGACAGACTGTGAAACAAGTCTTAATATGTTTAAAAAGACTGAAATTATACACAATATGTCCTCTGAACAAAATGGAAAGATATTAAAAGTTAATAACAAAAAGAAGTCTGAGCAAGTCACAAACATGTGGAGATTAAACAATACACTCCTAAACAACCAATGAATCAAAGAAGGAATTACTAGGAAAATTAGAAAATGCTTTGAGAGAAATGAAAATAAAAAGGCAATATACCACACTATGAAAAAAAGTGAAATGATGCCTGCCCCCACGGAACTTT
Source organism: Pteropus alecto (assembly GCF_000325575.1). Classification (NCBI taxonomy): domain Eukaryota; kingdom Metazoa; phylum Chordata; class Mammalia; order Chiroptera; family Pteropodidae; genus Pteropus; species Pteropus alecto. The sequence goes on from NW_006434709.1 coordinate 14,837,206, forward strand.
GTTTTCATCAGGTAGAGACAAACAATAAATATAATACATAAATCGTCACATTAGGTAGTTCCCTTTGAGGCTTCTACCATTGTGCTAAATACATCCTATCTGCATCACAATCTGTCTTTCATCACAGTTCAGGACATTTTCCACTGTGTTACACGCTATAGTTTGAGGAATAGACTTTTTTTTTAGGGAAAAAAACCTAAGACATTTCCCAGAGAGGCTGGAGCCATGGCACTCTGCGGGACATACAAAATGTACCTCTACACCGGGAGAGGAATTTTTCCCTTTGCAATTCTTCTTTTTCAAAGGCAAGTGTGGAAAAAGTGTCATTTTTAGTGGAGGAATACTTAAAACACTTTGGTCCAAGAAAGTCTGGCTTTTTGTCTCACTTTTTTAGAGTTATTGTCTAGGAAGCTAAAACTTGCAAAAATTGGAATTTAGAGTCTCCCACTTCCATCCCCCCCACCTCCTGTCTTAAGGAGGGAGTTACCAAGCCATGGGAGGCTGACATGGGTACAAGGTCCAGGAGTGGACCTAGGTCATTGCTCAGGGAAAATGGTAATTGTATATCTATTCCAGTTCGGCTCTATGGATTTGGCTATTTACTGAATCAACAGCCTCAACTTCATATTACTTTTTACCATATCTCAAAGATCTTGATTATCATATTTTAAAATAAATAAAAAATAACAAACATAGATGAGTAAACTATGGGGTAAGGAAATCTCCCTTCTGTCTTGAAATGAAGGGATTGCCCATGATGAAGACCACATACTGACAGACTAAAGAGATTCCAGCTTCAGACTCACACTCTCTTTGGAAATACTATTTTCATGGTACATTTAGCAAGTGCTTTATTATAATTGAACTTCTACGAAACTACATATTATGCAAATAAATTAATTATCATTTGTAGCATTACAATGGCTAGTAAATCAATTTATAATTATATGACACTTAAAATAAATAGAATAACACTCTTTAAATTTCCCTGCTGAAGTGTTAATACATAATATGCTCAGTAGCAAAGCAATAAAACAGCAAAAGGCAATGCAACATTGTACGCTGAATTGTGGGTACTGAGCGTGAAATGAAGCCACAGTGACTGCAAGCTTTACTCTCTGAGAATTCCTCTACACAGAAGGCTTTTGAAATACCCTGAAGAACTGCCTATAAGTATATCCAATATACTTTTATTTTCATAATCTGTAGATAACATCCGAGGCCAGGAAAGAATATTAGTAAAAATAACCTTCTTTAATTGTTTTCTAATCTGGAATATTGTTTCCAAGAAGCCTCCTGTATTGAGATTGCTTTGCCAAACAAGAATAGAAGATAAAAAAATAAAATAAAACAATGCTACCTTAGCACTGCATTTGCAAAACATATAGGTTGGGCACAGTACTGCTAGTGATACTCTCCTAAGCATGTCAATGGAGAAAGCCTCTCCCCAAATCGAGATAAATCCAACTCTGAAGACAGACATCAGGTAAATCTGAGGCTCTGGAGAGACAGTGAGAATAAAGCATGAGTAAGGAACCATTTCTTATTTTGTATTTCTTTATTTCCTTGTCGCTATCCGAGGGTCATGTAATCCAAAAAATATCTATAGTCCAAATGTCCAGGGAAGCATTTGATGTATCCCAGAGGTCACATATATTTAAAAGCTTTCAATAGGTAAAAGAGCCAGGCTGGCTTATTTTATTTTATTGCTACAATAGAAATTGCACATGTACATACACACTAGGAGAGCAAATGGAATGTATAATAAGATGTGGCTTTGACATGCTTGGTTGGCAATGTTTTCTCCATTCCATAGTAAATCATAAGAATGGCAACAACGAGCTGTCAGAATGTGAGATAAATAATAATTTCCCTAAGTCCCAGACACTCTGAACCTCTAAATGAGAAGAAAACCAATTTAGAATCAGTTTTACTTTGTGGAGTGTGGTCACAAGAGAACGGCACTAACACCAAGGGGCCTGGACTCTCCAAAAAACACACCTGTGGCCTTGGAAAATTCATTTAAATAGTCCTGTTTTAAAATCTGTGAAATGTTAAGATTTGAAACATCACCAATTTATCTCAGATAAAATGTTCTAAGCTTGAGATTAAATAATATTAAAATAGCAGTAATTATTACCAATTGCCAGGTGCAATAAAATTGCAAATAGAAATGTTGCTAATCAAATTTTGTCCACTGATTCATTTCATAACTTTAGAAGGACCCAATGGAAAATTGTTTCTAACACTTAATATTTGTCAAATGCTGATCAGTAAAACTAATAGGAACATGTCTAAAATATAGTAGAAAAGATCTAACTTCAGGCTAGTAAAGGGAGAAAAAAAATCTTCATCTCTGCAGGGTATCTAGAAGCAACTAGAGGGGAATTGTAGAGTCTGGGGAAAGTGGGATTAGTAAACCTGAAGGGTTGGTAAAAACTTTGTTCGGCTTTCAAAATTTGGGGGATAAAAAATAGATAGCTGTGTGTGTACACTTGTGTATGGTGGGGTGGGGGAAGGAAGGGAGAGGATGTATTCTCTGCTGAGTGACCCTAGTTGCACTGGGGCCACTATCACAGTTAGGTGAAGCTGGAGTTCCTTAAGACTCAGGCACTAAGGAAGCACCATGCAAAACTGAAGCTCAAGGTATGAGACACAGTGCTTCTAAATTTCAGGAAGTCTAATGCTGACCTTTAGCACTGTAAGACACTAATGAAATTTAGTCGTTCTCAACCCAATTCAGAAACTGAAACTGAGTTGAAGATACTCCTTGATCTTGCTAAAGTTACCGTGCCCCTCTGCTCTCGCCCTTCGGAAAAAAAGAGATGTTCTGTCAGAGAAAGCTTTTGAACACATACATAAACTTTCATAAAATTTGTTTTATTGTCTCTTTTTTCTGTATTAGGTTTATGTGAAATTTGCTCAGTCCTCTTTTTACCTAAAGTATAAAAGCTTGAATAATTGTAAGAACTGTTTTACTAAAATCTCTGTAAATGATTGGGTCCAAAGGAATATAACATAAAAACTTGAGGAAGTCATTCTCTACAAAAAAGCAAATACGATCTTTAAAAATGTTGAAACTAAGTATATTGCCGCCATGCTTAAAACCCCTCTATGGCATCCCACTGCTCTTAGAAAAACAGCTGACATCCTTCCCGCAGCCCGGGTGCCTGGCCTTGCCTGTCTTCTGCCGACCGCCTCACTTCCACTTCATACTCCACTTTCTGGCTCACTGCACTTGAGGGGTGCCATTCCCCTCTGTTTCCCAGACATGCCAGGCACACTTAAAGCTTTGAGATGCTGCACTTACTTTCTCTGCTTGGAATCCTCTTTTTCAGCTTATTCACATCCTTCTGATCTCGGATTAAATGGCTCTTCCTCTGAGAGGCCTTCTTATTGACCTTATCTAACGTGATTTGCCCTAGTTACTCTACTTGTCACTCTGTTAACTTCATGGCACTTAACACAATCAATAATTAATTTGTATTACATGTATTTACGTGTTTATTATATTTATGCCCCACTTGAATGCCACCTTCAAGAAATCAGGGATCTCGTTCTTTTATTTACCTTTGTGTCTGCAGTGCCTGGAACAAAGCTTTGCACATAGTACAGATGACTGGAGATGCCCTAAACTCTGCAGTGTTTTTAGTACTGAAATTAACAGAGAGCTATGCAAATTATAGACTATTAGAGGTAGATCATTTTTGAGAACGAGTCTACCTTTCTTATTTTACTAGAGATGAAATGAGACTTCATGTAGCCAAGAGCTTTGACTAAAATTGCCTACCTAACAGTTATATATTTATCCATGGGCTTAAAGTCCTACTACAACTAAGGAAATTTTATGAGGAAACAAAGTCTCATAAAATTCTGCTGACTTAAGAATATATGTCTAGTCAATGTAAGTTTTTCGGTGGCTTAACATTATGTATTTATAAAGGTCAAGCATATTATCAACATTTATCACATGGGTGAGAAAATCAGCCTTGAGTCTGTATTCTTCTCAGAAACAGAATAAATTTATCTCAACTGATATCAGCAATTAGTTAAGAAAGTTACTCCTCTTTTCCTGTCATCACTGAAAGAATATTCAGGAACCCACCACAGATCACCATGGCAAATCTAAAACAACAGAATATCTAGTTCTTTTTATAGGGTATGTGTATTTACTGTTTTCTATAAAATTGTTTCTCATGTAGAACAAGGGAGTAAGGGGTATACATGTACAAAGCTGTAACCCTAATTGAAGGGATAAAGGATGAAATTGTCATCACTCAGATATAATTACAGTTGCCATAAACATTCAAATTTGGACATATTTACTTTCTATGGATGTAAGACTCAGCTGAATTCCTTGTTTTTCTTAGGAAACCTGCTGAGACCGTCCTGGAGTAGGAAGAATGAATGGGGATGTCCTATGCTACTTATATGTATTCAGTTGCACATTAAATTGTAATATAATGAAATTAATAGATGGCAAAAAACCCCTACTCATAAGTAAACTACATCAATATTACTGGGCTACCAACACACTGAAATCAAATATACCTATAATTTTTCAATAATCTCTTATTTTTTGTTTTAAGCATTTATCCCTTTCCCTTTGTCATTTTTTATTATGCTTTCATAATGTATTTCTCAGCTCACTACACTAGGAGGGATTTTGTTTATATTAACATCCAACAGGGAAAATACTATTATACAATCTACTATTTGGCTGAAATTAAATTTAATCATTTTCTTCATCAAAATAACTATTTACTGCATAATGAAATTCCACTAATGCCACATCAGCTGCATTATAAAGGCAAGCATAAATCCACAAAATGACATCAAATTTGTATAGATTAAAACAATTCTTGAGAAAATTCTGGACTATTTAAAGCTACTAGAATACTATCAAGTTTCTCTTTAGAACCTTATCGTTTCAGCAGAATGAGATAGTTAGAGGTCAACTAAGTCATCTCTGGGCCTTTAGACAGAATTCTAGAAAATAGAGTGTGTACCATAAAAATTCAAGAAACATGTCTGGAAGCTTGAGGAGGACAAGAGAAGGAAATTTTACTACCTTACTCAGTTAGCCTCTGGAATACTGAAACTTCTAACTTCTAACTATAGAGCCTCTCATCGAGATCATGACTAGTTTGGATGATGGTTATATTTAGAATCTTCCAATTACTAACATCATTTCAAACTTGAAACCAGAGCTAAGGGACAGATCTTAAACTTTAAACATTAAAAAATAGAGACTGAATCACATGCTCATTTAATAAATAAATAAATAATAAATAAAATAATCATTAAAATAATCAATAAAATAATCATTAAAATAGTTTTATTAAAATTGTGAAAAAATGATAAATTTCATAAAGTGATAAATTTATGAATCCAAAAAGAAAAAGCAAATAAAGTACAGATGAGTTTTATGCACTTGGCTGGGACCCAACAGCTGGTTGATATTCCAGCCTACTATTTCATATTCTATAAAACTGTCTCTACATGAGTAAATGTGCTCAGTGACTGCCTTTCATCCAGAACAGGGCTTTTGTAAGGAATGACCAATTATGAGTATCAGCCATTGCCACACAATATCTGCTAGCCTTTCATATTAAATGTACAAAGTGACAATTTCATTTTTAATTGCTTTTATTTAAACCTGTGGACCATTTTACAACATTACATAGATAAAGGAGTGAGAAACAGAAATCACTTTAGAACCTTTTGTTTATAGAACCTTAGAAAGAAAACTCAAGTCATAGAAGACTATTTTGAGATTGCTCCGAAAACCAAACTCCAAACAATTAAACCACACTCTCTTCATTACTGCTACCCCAAGTACAGATTTTCTGGATTGAGATATTCATGTCTGTGATAGCGTTACATACAAGTTCTGAAGAGAACCCTGCACTGCCTACCTGCAAGGCCATCCTAAATGTGAAAGACTAATGGCTAGGATCTAGTCCTTTCCTTGATCGTAAGAATAAGACTCTGGCCCTCATCTCCAAATAACCAAAGGTATTCTGTTTTAACTCCTCTCTCCACTGTAACATAACACATTAGCCTGAATTGAATATTTGGCCATAGTGTTCTTACAAAAAGCCTGAGCTAAATTCATGTACACTTAAACCTATGTCCTTTCCCACTTATCCTCTATAAGAATGATGATGATGATAAAAGATTGAGAATAACTCTACATTCTTCATAAAAAGAAGCACAAAAAACACAATGTGGACTTTCTACTTTAATGTGAAGTCTACAATGCAAGAAGTAGCCTTCAGAGATAATATCTGAGAGAATCAGCTAATGCTAGCATA
>NW_006434709.1:14843535-14890451 GCF_000325575.1 Pteropus alecto
TTGGGAGCCTATGAGAGTGTAAACGATCTGGTTGTTCCAAGTATATTTTCAACACACTGTCATTCAGCCTCAATATTACACACACACACACACACACACACACAGACGTGTGTGGGAAAATGTGGTTCCAGCATTTGGCTGATGGACAGAATAGAAGAACGTTTTATAGTTTATAGGAAAACAATAAAGGGACCTAAAGTCAAGATCATTTATTGGTAAAATAAACAATAAAGGGACCTAAAGTCAAGATCATTTATTGGTAGAATGTCTTACACATAGAGCTAGATTTTTGGAACCGAATCCAGGTCTTTCTCCTTTCTGGAGGTTCATTACCTTCAATTCTTCACTTTGTCTCAAAAATAATGGCTCACAATAGTCTAGTGTGAGAAACTTACTAGATCAGGATCTGTGAGTTTTTCTTTAAGATGCATAGTAATTGAAGGAGGGAGAACTGGATTTAAATGCAATAAAATTATTGGCCATCCTAGTGAATAATTAGATCCTAATATGGTCTGGTTTGTAGACATGCAAGTAAAATGAACAGTGCCAAAGGAATGTACCATTCTTATAGATACTGACTGAAAATTAGTGATCATTTCACTTCTACCACTAAGCCTAAAATAAGTTTTCCCTGTATGTAATCTCTAACAAATCCAAATGCTCTGTGTCATCCTCCTTTTTCTGCTAATAAGTAAAAACCTTATAAAAGAAAGGAATTTTCTATCTCTGATTCTCTTTTGGGTTCTAATATTGTATGCTGCTTGAGCTGATTAGCTGTGAGCACATGCTATCTTATACGGTTCATCTTTATTTATTTATTTTTTTTACTTTTTCAATTAAATTTATAAACTACTTGATAACAGACATGTTTCCCCTCAAAGAACCTTTTACTATAATTTAGATTAGTAACTATTAATTGGAGTATACTATTGCATTTTATTGTCTTAATCTTCTTCCAACTTGGACTAAGGTTCTATGTGAGGTTACTCATGTCCTCATCTCCACTTACAATGCTTTACAAAAAATCAGTATAGGTGACTTTACAATAGGTACTTTTTCTCGCTCAATTTTGATCCTGCTCTGTTACCATTAGACCTGATCATATAAATACAATTGGCTGGTGGGTCAATGTTTTATTTTTAAAGACCTAACAAATTATTTTATTTTAATAAATAATAAACTCTGTATATATTGGGAATTCAAAACATATAAAGTATTTAATATAATATCCATATTATGTGAAAAAGAACACCAATGTTCTACCAACATGAAACTTTAACCTTGATATGTTCTTGTGATAATTCATACTCTTGATTATCCTATTGACAAGTTTTACAATAAAGATTATATTCATAGAATTAATGATCTGTTTGGCCCGTATTACAAAAGAAAAAAAATGATAATGGTTTAATGATAGTTCTAAGGGGAGAAACAGCTTTTCAAACATCCAGAAGGGGTTCAGGTCTGTCAGAGGAGATGTAATACAGTAGATAAACAGCTTAGCGATATAATTCCACATACCAAACAGCATTTCCTCAGTATGAACAGTAAAATGAACTGAGCTTGCATCAAACTTAAAGTGAGAAGTGACTACACACCTCACTCAGAGTTCAGAGTCAAAACGTCAAATAAATATGATGCTTGTCCCTACTTGGGCCTGGCTGACAATATGATGAGTAGGGAAGTGATGGAAAATTTTGGGGTCTCTCCAAATGATACCACATTGGACTGAAATCACCGTTGTTAATACTGATTAAATGACCTATAAAAGTGTGGATTTTGTTTCCAGCTTTCTCTTAATTCAATAAACATTAACTGAATTTTTACTAAGTTCTAACACATTGCGCATATGAAAATATGGAATCTTGAAGGTGAAAAGAACATAATTCCACTTTAAAATAACTCAAAATATAGTGGAAAAGACATGCACATGGCTACCTGTAATATAATGTGATTACTTTATTATGTTAACTATTTCATAATTTGTTCCCCAGGAGAATGAAATACTATCTGGGACTGATGCAATGACCAAGGCAGGGCTGAGGGTAAGGCAGGGTTTTAGCATTAACTGGCCATGGTGGAAGGAGTCCTAGGACAACAAACTGATAGTCAAGTCTACGGTAGAAAAACAATGCTGAGATAATCCAACAAATTTGTAGTTTTGGCTATGATTTTCCATGCTCTCATTCTTACTGAAACTAAAATGTTAAAAGCTGTGACATAAAAGAAACTAAAAAGTTAAACTTCTTGAGAACATTTTGGAGGGTCAGGTCATGTTCTCAGAATTCAAAAAATTAAGTTTGTTCTGGGTCTTGAGGGAGAGGGCTTTAAGAAGCTGGCATAAGTTAGAGAAATTCTCCTCTTCTTGTCTGGCCTATGGGAGTTTTAAAACGATGTATTTTAAAGATAAAAGGGCAAATATTAGAACAGTAATATTAATTCTCTTTCTGAATGCAATGCTCTCTTTCTGAATGCTCTACTGTTTGAGAAGAATCCATATTTGTTTGAGACTTAGGTTAGTCATTGGTATCTTAATGCAGACTAAATAAATTCTCAATTAGAAAAAAAAGATAAAATAGATCTTCCTTTGTTAAAGACATATCTTTTTGCACTTTACTTTCAATTCAGAGGCACAGAAATAAGATAAAATGGCAGACTATATAGTTAATAAAATCAAAATCATTGGTTGTTAATAATAGAAAAATAATGAACATTGTAATTATCTAAAGGAAGTATATGTAATGAGAGCTAACAGAATGATGCTATTCTAATATAGTGTTATTTAGTTTTTTAATAGTTATTTTGTAAATTTGTAAGAGTTGCTTGGGAGATCTTATAAATCCCAGCTATTTAGAATCTAATACCACTGGATTTTATAATCCAGCTCAAAGCAACTGTGACGGAAGGGAATACTATAAAGAAACAGCCATGCCTCCTTTAAACAACTATTTGCTTTCAAGAAATCACTCCTGACTAAGAACTGAGGTGGCAGGTGCAGGGAAGAGTTAAGGGTGCAATCGTTGGAGCCAGACTGTTGGAATTGGAATCCCATATTTCTCCCTCAGTTGCTATGTGACCACGCTAGCACATTTCCTCTCTAAAAAACAGAGACAATAACAGTACTTACTTCATAGTGTCACTGTGATTAAAGAATTCTGATACATAAAAGTATCTGACATGTAGTAAATACTGTGTTCATGATTCCTATTATGACAACTGGATCCTGATGGAAGCTTAGTGTCTGCCCTTGGGACAACATATGATCACACAACCTGAGCTACTTGACATGGGTGTTATCTGAGTCACCAAATGCTAGAGCATGTACATTAGTACCCCATCATCAAGTGGCTGTGGTACATACACGATCAGGCTCGATTAAGGCCTAAAGAAGGTACCAGCAAGTGTTATAAACGGGTGGTTAATACTACCAGTGCACCTCCACTTTTTCCTCCACTCTTTTTGAGAAGTCCCCTAAAAACAGTGAACTAGGAAGAGCATATTTGAACATGGGTTAAAGATGGCTCTGAATGATATTTGGCCCCAGCTGAAAGTGGAGGGCTGTAACACGTCTGATTGTTTTCTTTGCCAAAGGTTGGTCAGGAACTTGGAAATCATGACATTGAAAATTTGATAAACAGGGAATCTTAAAAAGGGATTTGTAGATGAGACTCTCAGGATAGGCACAGGGTATAAGGATATCTATGTCTCATAGGATTGCTGAAAGAATATCAGCTGCAGAAGAGGCTCTCAATAGTTAGGTGCATAGATGACCCATTCTCCAGCTGTCTCTTTACCTGGACACTCCTGTGCTTGTTCAAAGGCTCATAAACAAAGTGGTCATGATGGAAGAAATGAAGATTACACAAGAGGTCAATGAAATGGACTTCTTCGTAGCATGGCTGATCTAGTTGAGATTACTGCCTGGTCTTCTAAAGTTAGAGATGGATGTAGAGTCTGATATGGTACCATGACTCAAGAGAATCCAGCCATTAGTTCATTACTTTTTAACTCTAATTATCAAGATTTGTTATTCCTGGACTAGATACTTATTATGGATATGTATATACCTTCCCTGCCTACCATGCTTCTGCCAGCAATGTTTCTGTAGCATTAGGGAATTCAACTATCATCCTGATGCTAACTAAGCAAATGACTGATTCTAATGAAAATTATAACTATCTCGTATATACTGTATAACATTGTTTTCCAAATTATGTTTCACTAATCACTACCTACCCACAATGTGTTAGTAAATGTGCTATTGCCAAATTATTTTGGAAAATTTGGGCCTGAACAAGGTTAAATAGGTTTCTTTACTATAAAACCTTTCAGAGAATAAAATATAACAGTGTGATTCATGAAATTTTCAAAACGAGTATGTAGTAGCAGCATATCCCCAATTTTTTGATCGTGGAATGCTATTTATTTTTTCTTAACTATTCTTATATGTTATTGTGCTGCAGGGAAACATTTAATGGAAAATTTGAGGAAATGTTTTAAATAACAGTATCTTGATATGAAGCAAGCAAATGATGATGATAAAATTATTACTATTATGTTTACAAAGAAATTGCAAAAATTGTAATAAACAAAAGCCTAGGACAAGTGGGTCTGTTAGATTTGGTATAAATATATAGTTTGGCGGAATTCTTTAGCTTCAGAAAGCTAGTCTCTACAGGTGACAAATTATCAACCAAAGAGTAGTTATATTCCCATTCCTAGTACTTCCATTTACTAGTGTTAAAATCAAAACAGTGAGAAATCTGCTGTATCGTGGATTCATAGTCATTTAGTTAAGATACTTAGCAGTTTGATAGAAATTACATCTGCAAAATAAAGGTTCGTTTGCTTTTATTTTCAGAACATTTCAAAATGAGGAGTTTGCATTCAGTTCTTAGAACCTGACAAGCTAGCAGGTAAAGAAACGGAATTGTCAATCTTCGACCTGTGTCAGAAGATATAAAAGTAACCGGCTGAACAATCCTGCTTGATTTGGTTTGTTTTTATATTTCTTATATTAGAGAAAAACTAGGGGAATCTCAATGATAGGAATGAAGTGTTACTTATAAATGAATAAGTACTTCAAATCCACGAGCTGATGGGGCATTTGATTTTTGTCTTCAGAAGAAAATCATTAAACACTTAAAACACTATTTTGGAGCTCAAAAAACCTGACATTTTTAACAAGTGATGCTTGTATAACCTATTTTGTGATGAAACTATCACATATTTCATATTTCCATTCTCTTTTTTTTACCTATAAAAGTTATTTCTTTCCAAGATCTGTCAGTGCTATTTTAAGAGTTAAATTACATACTCCCTAAACTAAGTTTTCCTAACTAGACACGAATTTAAACTTTTGAACTGGAAATCACGTCATTTAAAATAGGCCATAAGTTACTAGAAACAGTTATTGCACTCACCAATGTTGTTGCCTGGCGTGGACAGTTCCCTGGGATTTCTTGTGCCAATACTCTATTCAAGTTTTTGACCAACTTACAAGTGTTTATTTGTTAATGTTTAACCATTATGGATCATGCTTAGCCAAAATTGATCAATTTGTTTGCTCAATGAATCTAGTAAAAGGAGAAAAATACAACTTCCTTCTAAAGCTTACCTTTGACATTGTAGAAAACTGCAATCAGCTCTCTATTTAAGGCATTGTAGTAAGCCAAGTCAGGAATACTAGCTAAGGGAAGGGAAAAGGTGGCTCATTTAGCCAGGCAATATTCATTACCTTCTAAAGTAGGTCTTCATCCTTTCTGGTTCATATGAACACTATTTTTAAATGTAAATCTTTTATAATTAAGAACCTTTTAATTCTATCTATAGTCCTAACATTATATATGTTGAGTCCTCTGTTTCATGTAAAGGCTGTGGCATAAAGAATAATACTGTCTTGGTCAAAGTCACTGGAAACCAAAACACGTGTATGTACACATATATGCACACACACACACACACATACACGCTATAGTTATTTTTTTACATTCATGGTCAAAAATCATTAGACCTTGAAATACCTGAAAGTGTCAAAGATTAGAATTTCTTGATTAAAATATTCTGCAATCATTAGTAAGCATATGTAACAATACCTAGCTAAGATTTCAGATCATGTTAGTTCTTCATAGGCTTAGTAATAATAGTAGTTGCTAACATTTACTAGGTCCTTGCTTTCCGTCTCAATGCTAGACTTTTTTTTTTTGTAAGCAATTCATCCTCACAACAAAACTTTGAGGTACACATACTGTTGTCTATATTACAACCAAAACTTGGAAAGACAATGTAGCTTATCCAAGGTAAAACAAAACAAACCCAATAGTGAAGCTAGGTTGAAAACCTAAAACAGCACAGTCTGTAACCATCAGTTTTGAACCATTCTAGTCTTATACTGAAAGAGCACTGTATTGGTACCTCTCTTATGGCACTGGTCACACACTATTGCTTTTGGGGAGGATTTTTTTTAGATTTGCTTATCTATATTTAAACGGAAATTAAATAATGCCTCAGTATATTGTTCTGAGCCACAGGCCACTGAAAATGCTGATGTAAGAGAAACAAAACATTTGATATATCATTCATAACCTTCTACAACTTGTCAGAAACAGCTATTTTCTTTCTTATAAAATATGATAGCATCAAGCAGCCAGGCACCTGTGTATTTATGGTTCATTACATGGGTATCATGGGACTTCTCATTCCAAGATGGCTGGCTTAGAGACACTTTTGAAATATATAATACATTAACAAATAAGTTAACGAGAATATTATTTGTTTTTTCAGATCGTCTCTTTTGTTTTCAATTATAAGTGTATTTATGTGTTTATATGTGGGAGAGAGGAAGTCGTTTTTCTTTTTCAGGAACAAAACAATTTGCTTAGGAGTAAATAGGAAAATATGAGTAAAATCAGTGATATGAGAGACAACTACACCACAGTGAATCTGTCATCGAATATGGTATTTTTAAGGTATACAGACATCACGGATCCTCCCTACACTATCGCTGCCATTTTATTTGACTCTAAATAATTTTCTATTAGTTTCTCTTGAAAGAAACTGAAGAAGCAGCTGTGAGCAAAGATCGAATAGTTCTCCTCACTCAAATGCATTATGGAAAATCACCCTTACATTAATTATTTCTTCCTCTTGCACTACTAAAGTATCCTACCACAAAAAGCAAGAATGAGAGACAATTGAAAATTAGTTACATGCATCTATAAATATCTGCTGATCACCTGATCTATGCAGATTATTCACTAGGTGCTATGGAAGATAAAGAAATAATGTAATGACCATCACTGTCAAGAACTAGAAATTAAATCAACGCATGAATGCACAAATGTGCATCTTGGAGTCAATTCTAAAACTGCATTTTCTCTGAAGCTCCATATACATCAAATATTACTAAAAACCTTTAAGCACTCACATTTTCTTCCTTCCTGCAATAGGTAGCTCATAACCAACAAATTTTTTTTAAGTCAGTAATACCATTCAATCATAGTGAAATAAAGAGCATGGAAAAAAAACGAAAATGCATTTACCTTAATGAAAAAAAAGCCTTGTTATTTTCTTAATGGTAGTAGCAATAGAAATGACAATGGTGATAAAAATGTTATCATTTCTTAAGCACTTATTATCAGCTAGGCAGGAGACTTAGTGCTTTACAAACCTGAATTCATTTAAGCATGCCAAGAATTGTTTAAGATAGAAAAATCCTAATTTTACTAACAAGGAAAGTAAAGATAATTAATGTAAATATTAAACAACTAGTCATACAGTTGGGAAATAGGGAAGCTAGGCCCAAACCCACATTCTTAAAAGTTTCAGAACATGTACACACCTAACATATGCCACTCCACATTTTTAAAAAAATCCAAATAATAACATTTAAATGGACTCCTAAATTGACTTATATCAACTGAATCCTACAGTGACAGGTCGCTCTATTGAGCATCAGTCATCATCAGTAAAGGTGGATCATATTACTTGTTGCAACACTGCATTTACCAAAGTTGGCTAAACCTATATATCCTACTGGACAAGCTCTTTTTAAAATGCAGCATGGTCTCTTTTTTCATTGAGGAGGATGTTCTATATTTCCCTTTCTTGAATATGGGCAGGTCTGTAATTATGGTACAGTAACCCAATGTAACTTCCTAGGCTCCCTGTTAAAAGGTTATTTAGTTTCCCTCTGGTTCTCGTGAGAAATTCACCCTTGGAATCTAGCTGTCACGCTGTGGAGAAGTCGAAAAGCGACATGGAAAGGCCATGTGCAGGTCTTCCACAGCCCCACCCCAGCTGAGGTGATGGTTACCGTCTAGCATTAACCATCAGATGCAGGAGCAAACCTTAAAATGACTCCATTCCTGAGCATTAGAGCTGCTCCCAATGATGTCTTGTGGAGACAAGGTGTGCTCAGTAACTTTTGGGTATGTTACACAATATATAGCCATAACATCTGTCTAACTTCACAGTATTGTGTGTTCTAAATGAGATATTGAGAAGAGCTAAGAAAATGATTAAACCTGTTCCCATATTCTCTACTCTTACTACTAAGAATATGGTCCATGGACCAGCAGCATCAAGTCACCTGGAAGATGATTCAAAATGTAGAATTTGAAATCTCACCTTACTGAATCAGAATCTGTGCTTTAATAAGATCCCTAGACAACTCCTATGCATATTAAAGTCTGAAAAGCACTGGTATAGCCCACTCTAGCAGGTCCATGATAGTACAGGGTATGTCCATCATCAGTCACATGTAGTGGTTAGCTTAAGAAGTGGATAGACACTAGTTCCTTGTCTTCCATAGGTAGAAATGTTGAGCCAGTAAAACGACAACAACAACAAAAAACAAAAAAAAAACAAAAAAAATAAAACCAAAACTCTAGTCCGAAAGGAAAAAGGAAGAGATTTCTGCCTGCGAATTTTTAATAATACAGTTTATTGGGTCAAATACTGAAAAACTCCAAAGAGTGTCTGCTGTGTGTATCCAAGAAATGTTTTCACTTTTTTTCCCCTCAAATATAACATTGCTTTTACAGTCCTGCAGATTACAAATCACATGGGTTTTTTTTTCTTTTTGTAGGAATATTGAATTTTTCTTCCATTTGTCCTATTTTATTTAAATAGTCCAAACCTCTGTGGTTTGGTCATTAAAATCCAGTTGGCAGAGAAAGGCTGAATCTTTATGTTTTCCAGCTGTGTTCCTACCAGCTACACATAAGCATTATTGCCATATGACCGTGTTTTCATCAGCTGTGACAGATTCTCATGACCCATCCTGCATGCAGCACATGGGGGTGTGGTGTGCCCTTTCTTGAATATGGGCAGGTCTGTAATTATGGTACAGTAACCCAATGTAACTTCCTAGGCTCCCTGTTAAAAGGTTATTTAGTTTCCCTCTGGTTCTCGTGAGAAATTCCCCCTTGGAATCTAGCTGTCACGCTGTGGAGAAGTCGAAAAGCGACATGGAAAGGCCATGTGCAGGTCTTCCACAGCCCCACCCCAGCTGAGGTGATGGTTATCGTCTAGCATTAACCATCAGATGCAGGAGCAAACCTTAAAATGACTCCATTCCTGAGCATTAGAGCTGCTCCCAATGATGTCTTGTGGAGACAAGGTGTGCTCAGTAACTTTTGGGTATGTTACACAATATATAGCCATAACATCTGTCTAACTTCACAGTATTGTGTGTTCTAAATGAGATATTGAGAAGAGCTAAGAAAATGATTAAACCTGTTCCCATATTCTCTACTCTTACTACTAAGAATATGGTCCATGGACCAGCAGCATCAAGTCACCTGGAAGATGATTCAAAATGTAGAATTTGAAATCTCACCTTACTGAATCAGAATCTGTGCTTTAATAAGATCCCTAGACAACTCCTATGCATATTAAAGTCTGAAAAGCACTGGTATAGCCCACTCTAGCAGGTCCATGATAGTACAGGGTATGTCCATCATCAGTCACATGTAGTGGTTAGCTTAAGAAGTGGATAGACACTAGTTCCTTGTCTTCCATAGGTAGAAATGTTGAGCCAGTAAAACGACAACAACAACAAAAAACAAAAAAAAACAAAAAAAATAAAACCAAAACTCTATGCATTTTCATGGGGGAAATTCACGAGAAAGAAAAATCTTCAAAAGTTGTCTCTCTTTCAAGATGAGCAAAAGGCTGACAGAGGTGACCCAGCATGATCTGACAGATGGTGTGTGTCAGATGGATGAGTGGAAAAGAAAAAAGTCTTTCAAAGTACCTGATTGTACTCTGAGCTAAAAGCTGCCTTTAAGCCAATTTTCCAGAGTCCAGTAGCTTTCAAATGTTTTGAGTCAAGGGTTCACTATTACAGTATTTTGCAGGTAATTGGCCAGCTGGATTGCCAATTACCTACACAGGTAAAAGTGAGCATCCCTGTCTGTCCTTTTCTCTAATTAAAATTGTTGGTTTGAGAAATAAATATAGGGCATTAACATGGTGTTGTGAGATCAGAGCCTCTTCAATTTTAATTTAGCCTGTGTCAACTCCAAAATTTCCTATCAGATCTTAATTTCTAACTGTATTTGGCCCTTACTTTTAATCAAAATATTAGTTTATACATTTTTACTCAGAAAAAAAATGAATGCACAAGGCTAATGTATGTCATTGCTTACTGTTAAAAATTATTAAAAACAGCAGAAAAATAATTAAGACTCAAAAAAAAAAAAACCAAATATCTTTGAAAGTAAGAGAAAATAAAAGCCAAGACCATTTTTGTTTTTTTTA
Source organism: Pteropus alecto (assembly GCF_000325575.1). Taxonomy (NCBI): domain Eukaryota; kingdom Metazoa; phylum Chordata; class Mammalia; order Chiroptera; family Pteropodidae; genus Pteropus; species Pteropus alecto. The sequence continues at coordinate 14,854,300 of NW_006434709.1, forward strand.
AAGTGGGTTTTAAAACATGACATCTTTTTAAATCATCATCACCATTATTATGAACTTCATAGCTATAAGGTTTTTTCAGCTTTCTGGTTGGCCCTTTCAACCACGTGAGATTAGCAGGCATCTATTTTCTTTATATTACAGATAAGGAAGATGGAACACATAGCAGAAGAGATCAAAACAGATAACATAAGTTAATTGTTTTATGGTTGAGGAAAAACTAATGTTTGCATTTGTTAACTCCTTGTGGGAATATTCCTCTATGGAAAATAGAAGAGGTACCTTAATTTTAGGTAAAACTTATAGCTAAAATCCATACACTTTGGAATATAACCACGGTCTCTAAGCACAGTGCTGTCCAGTTTCAATAGGACTCTGTGACAACACGAATGCTCTTTATCTGCAGTCTCCAATATGGTAACCACTATCCACATGTGACTATTGGACACCTTTCACATGTGCCTATTGTGACTAAGAAACTGAATTCTGGGGTATTCAATTTTTATTTATTTATTTTTTTAAAGTTAAATTTAACTTTGCTCCAAAGAGGAGAAGCATAAAAGGCTGAGGGCTAGGCTTTGGAAACCCATCCTCCAACAATAACTCCTAGGCATCTACTTGCACAAAGCATCCTATTATTCCCACCTACAGAAACCCCAAGATAAAAAAGAAAGGAAGTATAGAGTATCCAGAGGCCACGGAGATGGAAGGTAGCAATTTAGAGTCCTGAATTCTGCTGTGTTTGAAAAATAAGAAAATTGGAAAGTCTATACATTTTAAAGCACTTTCCAGTTATAAAATTATGCGATTTTAGAAAGATCCCAACTGGTTTCTCCCTGCCTCCTTTCTGTCCCTTATTTTCTTCCTTTATAACATCATCTTGAGATTCCTTCTAACCTCAGCAAATTTAAAAACACCATTTCTAATATGCAATTTCATGTTCCCCTCTCATAAGCCAATTAAGAATAATTTTCTTGTGGCTATCATTTTCCACTTTAAAAGAGCCAGGTAGTGTATTCATCCAGTTTCTGAGATATGGCAAAAGCAATGAATTCAAAGCTTGACTTTGTTCTTCCTATTCTCGTGTCCTTTCAGAGTCATGAGTTAGAGTTATTTGGATTTGGTACTTATACTTGCTTTGCCTAAGGATGTTCCAATCTTTTTTTTTTTTTACAATGGTCTCTTCCACAGCTACACTAAGAAATATGCTATATGCCGTAGGCAGCTCTTTTTTCTGACTTCACATTAAATGCAGTAGGGAAATAGTGATATAAAATCCTCCATTTCCTTATAACTTCTCTTTAATTCTCCACTCTTCAATTTTACTAGGGCCACTTTTCTTTCATGTATGTTTCAAATACATTTGCAGTATTTTTTCCTTAGTAATAATCTGGTCTGAATGACATATATTTCTTTTCCCATCTCTATCCTTTTAACTTGTTTCTATTCACTCTCTATTATTTCTTTTCCTATCAGCCTTCTTAGACCAAAAATCAAACGGTTATTCATCAATTTCAATCAGTTCGTTTTAATTTCCTATGCTTTTCTGATAACATTCGGATTAAATCCAATTTAAGAAAATTTACATCTATTCCAGTTGAAGAAATGTGCTTGGGGATTTAAAGTAATTTTGAAGATGTTTTACTTTTTGAAAACACATTTCCTACAAGGTATCAAATCCTATGAAACAATCCTATTTAGGACATTAGTTTCCTGAAAGGCAATATATATCTGTTTCCTGTGATTCTTCTTTTTAAGAATCTTGGTCCTTAAAAGCAGGAAATAGATTTTTTAAAAATCTAAAATTTGGGTCTCTGGTCAAGATTGCAGAGTAGGTAAACACTGTGCTTGCCTCCTCTCACAACCACATCAAAATTACAACTAAAGTACAGAACAGCCAGCATTGAAAACAGCCTGAAGTCAAGCTGAACAGAAGTCCTATAACTAAGAGTATACAGAAGATGCCACATTGAGACTAATAGGAGGGGCAGAGATAGGAAACAGGCTGGTCCCCATACCCATGTAGGTGGTTAAAAATCTGGAGAGATATCTCAGCTGCAGAAATCCCCCCTGAGGAGCGAGGGGTCCCAGCCCAGGATTTCAGTGCTGGAGAGAGAAGCTGCCACAATTTCTGGCTGTAAAAACTAGTGGATATTGTGACTGAGTAAGACGGAGGGTGGCTAGAGTCCCAAGCACTCCTCTTAAAGGGCCTGCACTTGAACTTACTCTCTGAAAGACTCACTCACTCTGAGCTCCAGCATTGGGGCATCAGCTCAAAAGGCACCAGAGACATATGGGAAGAAACTAAATTGTCTGGCTTCAGGGAAAGGGCTAGAGGGCAGGTTTCTCCCAGATAGACTGCTGGCAGAAGCCACTGTTCCTCTGTTGAGTCCTCCCTCCCCCACAGCTTAGAGAAGAAGGCAGCTGCCATATCTGAATCTCCATCAAACTAGATAACTCTGGTTGCCCCACCCTGGTGATTCCCAGATCCCACCCCATCCAATTTGCAAGGGTCCACCCATGCCACTTCCACGGACTTTTCTATGCAAATTGCCTGTCTTGGCTCATATTGTGGACTTTCCTAAAATCTTTCAGAGGTTCACAAACCCCAAACAAGCAGCTTCTGCCCTTGGCATGCCCCATACATCTTGCTAAACAGGCCCAAACCCAGCGCTAGCAGTACCCAGTCTTACTTCGCAGCTTATCCTCTCAAGGTACCTCCAAGCCCAGTGTGGGTAGAAGACATCTGTAGATCGGTTTGTAGCTCATGCCAGGTGACCCTGGGCAGGGCACAGTTGGTGGCTGAATTTGGCCAGGAAGCCTGGGGATCAGCACACCTGGTGTTTAGCTTCAGACCTCACTGGAGCGCCACCCATCTGCCTCCACAGATGCCTCCATAGGGCAGACTATGGTACTAGAGCCCTGCTAAAGTGAATCCTGCTCTACAGGGTCAGCCCCTTCACAACAGCTTCTCCACTGTCGTCACAGCCAGTCCTCACAACCAATCAGTCTGAGGGTCGATCCCTCCCACTGAAGTGCAAACAGCAGTCAAGGTTAAACACAACCCACACAAGGGATACACTTGAAGAACCCAGCTCAGGTGATCAGGGAGACTGTGTTACTGGGCCCCCACAGGACACCTACTAAATAAGGCCACTCTATTAAGACTGGGAGACATAGAAGCTTTACTAAATATATAGAAACAAACAAAAGGAGGCAGCCAAAATGGGGGAAACAAAGAAACACATCCCAAATGAAAGAACAAAGCTTCAGAAAAAGAACCTAAGAAAATGGAGACAAAGAATCTACTAGATGCAGAGTTCAGAACACAGGTTATAAGGCTGCTCAATGATCTTGGTGAGAACTTTAATGAAGAGGTAGAAAACATAAAAATAGAGATAGAAAACATAAAAAGGAACCAGTCAGAAATGAAGAATACAATAACTGAAATAAAGAGTACATGAGAGGAAATCATCAGTGGATTAGATAATTAGGTAATCAGTGATTTAGAAGATAAGGTAGCAAAAACATCCAATCAGAACAGCAACAAGAAAAATGAATCCAAAAAAATAAGGAATTTTAAGGGGCCTCAGGGACAACATCAAGAATACCAACATCTGCTTCATTGGGGGTACCAGAAGAAGCAGAGAGAGCAAGGAATTGAAAGCCTATTTGAAGACAGAATGATTTAAAACTTCCCTAACCTGGTGAAGGAAATAGACATATAAGCCCAGCAAGCACAGAGTCTCAAACAAGATGAGTCCAAAGAGGCCCACATCAAGATATGTCATAATTAAAATGACAAAGGTTAAAGACAGAGAATTTAAAAGCAGCAAGAGAAAAGAAGTTAGTTACATACAAGGGAGTTCCAAGGGAGTTTCCATGAGAATGTCAGCTGATTTCTCATTAGAAACTTTGCAGGCCAGAAGTGATTGGCCCAAAATATTCAAAATGATAAAAAGCAAGGACCTACAACCAAGATTATTCTACCCAACAAAGCCATCAGAATCGAAGGACAGATAAACAGCTTCCCAGACAAGAAAAAAATTAAAAGAATTCATCATCACCAAACTGGTATCATAAGAAATGTTGAAGGGACTTCTTTAAGAAGAAAAAGGGAAAAAAGATAAAAATATCAATAAAATTGCAATGACTACATATTTATCAACAATTACTTTAAACATAAATAGGTTAAATGTTCTAATCAAACAGTAGGGTGGCTGAATAAGGAAACACAACCCTTACATATGCTGCCTACAAGAGACTCACTTCAGAGACATACACAGAGATCGAAAGTAATGCGATGGAAAAAGATATTTCACAAAAAAGGAAACAAACATAAAAGCTGGTGTAACAATACTTATACCATACAAAACAGACTTTAAAACAAAGGCTATAACAAAAGACAAAGAAGGACCTAGTTATCTCACTTCTGAGTATTTATCCAAAGGAACCTAAAACACTACTTTAAAGGGCACGTGAATCCTTATGCTCATTGCCACATTATTTACAGTAACCAAGATATTGAGGCAGCTTGGGTGTCCATCAGTGGATGACTGGATAAAGAAGAGGTGGCATACACACACCTGAAATTAATATAACATTGTATGTCAACTTAATTGAAAAATAAAAAAAAAATATTAAAACAAATCTAAGGTTCCACTCTTATGCTCCTGATGATTAGGGGACAGGATAAAGAGCATCTAAATTTAATCCATGGAGTTTCAAAAGATTCATATTGGCCTTAATACATCTCCAGTCTGAAGGACTCTGGGGGGAAATAAAGTAAGTTTCAGTTTCATAGGTTTCCAGATCAAGTCAGGTCTAGAAATGATCTTCAGAAAAAAACTGAAGCCAACTTAGATGCCCAAGAATCTTGAACCCAGCCTACAGCTGACTGAGAAACCCATTATCTCCAAACTAGTTCTGGAGAGAGCTGGACATTGGAGATAGCTGTGGCCAAGCCTTCAGCACTCACAATATACTTCACTTTGGCTTCTCGGTCTCCTTATGAGTCCCTTCCAAATTTCTGAGAAGCTTAGAAGTCCTATGAATGCTGCTTTAAGTTTGAATAATCAATAGCTATGTTTTTAGGGTCCACTATCTTATCCTCAAAAGAATTCTAGCCCTGCCAGGAATTTTCTTCATTGCCACTTACCAAGTTCTCTCTCACACCTTCTGAATAATTAAGAAACCAATGTGACCTTTTATGCTTTCAGAGTTCGTCAAAAAATACCTTTTCTTTAACTGTCTCTGACAGGATTGGAATATGAAGAAACTGCCACTAATGAGGGCAGCTATTTTTATTGTTTTCCCTCTGAACCAGCTCTGTTTTGTCAGCCAAAATATTTATATCCTTTTCATTCTGTCTTTTAAATATTATATTTATTAAATGGTATCACCTGTATCTTCTCCACCCTCCGGACACAGCCTAAGGGCTAGCAGCTAGCTTTTCCCAATGCATTTGACCTAAGGAAAATGGCCACCACCACCACCTGAATAAAGGATTCTGGAACCACACTCCACATGGCACTACCCACCCCTCTAAGAGTTCCTCTGAACCATCCCACCATGCCTCATCAGACTGTGTTTATCAATCACCAACCAGAGACCAAGTTTCCTCAGTCATCCATTATCCTTGAAACTTTCATCATATCCTGCTTCTGATGTCTCCTGATCAAAGCCAATCTCCTCAGCTACCCCATCTCACTCCCAAACACTTTATCTGGATTTCTCTGGATTTCTGGAACTCCTATCCTCTGATTAAATTTTAGTATATTTTCAAGATTTTTCCTGAATTTATTGTTCATCACCAACCCTCAAGAGAAAACTTGTCAAAACTTTGGAAAACATTTCTCTTTTGACTAAGTGAATGCTGGTTTCTCCTTCAAGAAGCTGGCTAAGTTTCTTCCTTTCTCCCCATTTGATATTTATTATTCTTCCTGTCTCTTGCCACATCTTGATGCTTAGAGACACAAGCTCCAGAGTCCAATTGCTAGGGTTCCAGTCCCAACTCTACCCCTAACTAGCATCGTGTCCTTCAAAAATTAATTTATTTCATCTGCCTCAGCTTCCTCATTTTAAAAATAAAATGAAAAAGCACCTTACTCAAAAGGATATTTAAGCCTTATAAAGATTAAATAAATTAATATTTGCAAAGTATTTAGAAGAGTTACTGATATAGAGTAGATCTGATCCACTTTTATTATTGAACTAAAGGTTCTGAGAAGTCCTGAAATTAAATGAAAACATAGTTTTCTTTTATTCATCCTTTGAAATGTAATTGACTTCAGCACATCTCCTCTGCAGGGGCACACCAGGCTGTGAAGATATAATACTCACAGTACCAGTGGGTAAAGAGATCATAGTGAATTTATGGTAAGCCCCAGTGGGAGAATCTTAACACAGACTCTGTGCCACCTGCAGAAGAGAATTATACTATTGCTGGAGATAAAATGCTTGACCCTGGCGCATCAAGAGATAATGCAGCCACACCTATCCTCCACAAGTCAGGTTCCATCAGAACCACCAATTCATAAGGTTACTCAGGTCCATAAAAATCCATTATAAGATGAAAATGGTACATTTGGGACTGAACACGAGGAAGACAAAGGTAATAAACAGGCTACATAAGCAAGCAGCTCAGATTCCCATGTATCCACTTCTGTTGCAGTAGCACCTTTCCCTCAGATTACAAAGGATGTGAGTAGGAGCAACTCTGAGCTCTGCAGATTTAGAAGTCCTTGTTTCCAGAGGAGGAACACTTCCCTCACAGCACATAACAAGAGACCCACTAGACTGGGAGAAAATAATTGCAGTTCCTATATCTAATAAAAACTTGCATTTGGAATATATAAAGAACTCTCATAACTCAATAATTAAAATAAAAAAAAAACAAATAAAAACCCAGAAGAGGACCCATCTAGTTTTTATAAAAACTAGACTGGTAAAGTAAATGATGATTTGATGAGTATGACCACACCTGCATCCTTTGGTGCTATATGAGTGGCACAAGTTTTGCTGTCCCCCTAGGATAACAATGTTTTCATTTTATTTTCTTGGCTTAGGAGAAAAAGACAGGAGAGAAGAGGTTTCCACTTAGACTTTGCTACTACAATGACTTTTGCTCCAGAGACCAAGAAACTGTGGGGCTTGTGCCAACTACTCAGTAGGCCTATTTCTATTATGTATTTGGATAATGGAGAAATAACACCTGCCAGTGTTATGAATGTGTCAAATTAACACTTATTAAATGGCACACAGGGTGGAGATAGTGAACCACCACAGGAGGCACTGAAATAGGCAAGTCTGTTACAAGTCCTGGAGGAGGTACATGGCATGCCTCCAGGGCCACACAGGAAGGTCAAGGCTGAGCGCAGGCACAGAGAGGGAGAGAGAGGGAAAAGGATGGAGAGAGAAAGAGAGAGGAAGAGATAATCTGGTCAAATGCCTTTATTAGAGTCCATGGGTGGAGTCCTTTGTGATTCTTGGGCTATGACCAGATTGGTCAATTCAAACCAAAAGAGTCAGTTTTGGTAATCCCCATAAGAATGTTACCTAAGGGCACATAGGAGAAAAGTGTTGAGGCAAGGGAGATTGGGAGACTGTTCATTACAAGGGCTACTGGGGAAGTCATATCAGGAACTTACATTTACTTGTGACTCTGAAAGCTGCTATCTAGGGCATGCACTTGCCTGAGGGCCTAGTGCCAGTTTAAGGTCACTATAGGCCACTTGACCAAACAAAATGCATGCAAAGGCAACAACACCATGAAATAGCTTAGGTAAATTCTTGGCATCCTGCACTCCACTTATTATTTATCCCCTGCATCCTCTTATTCTAACAAGGGGGTCATGATGACATTTGAGGTTTTCGGTAAGAATATCAACATGGACCCTATGTTCAAGTCTTTAAAATGTTTGGGTATTACCTTTACTCAGTACCTATCTACTACAGTGAATATCCAATTCTTTGGGGGAAGAACTGGAGGGAACCATTACGGTCTACACTTGCTGAGTACTTCTGCCTGGGGACCTGGGCTCTTTAGTCAGTTCGTTAGATGTATTAGCTGTCCTAATACTGGCTCAGGTCCATTGGAGAAGGGATTGTGACTTTTTAGTGGGCAGCTTTTCTCAACTTCTGAATCATCCATTCTTGATTTATTTTCACAGTACAAATAAAATGGTAACCTTTTGGGCTACTTTTCTATTTTGTTCCTAGGATTCTATGTCCTATTAACCATTCCACAACTCTATGTGGGTCAAACTTCCTTAATGCCATTCATTAGGATAATTATGCTTCTGAAGGTTAAGCACTGCATTCATGCCTCTATTGTTTCCAGGTACTACCATCCCCATTGCTATTTGTGAACTGACTTTTACAGATAAGCTTAGCTCTGAAGGAACTGACAGCTAAAGGATGTCTGTGGTCAGTACTTCTATCAGCTGGGCTAACAAATCCTTTATTGAAAGAGTTTCTGGGTCACTGCAGTGTCCACAATACAGAAAAAAGTTCTACTAAAATCATCTCTATCCTTTCTCTGGGACCATGCACTTCTGTATAAACAGTTGAAAATTCATTGTATGGAGGTAGGTACTTAATAATAGAAGTTTTGTAAAATAGGAAAACTACCAGGTTGGAAGAATAGGGTATTGGTGGTATGTCAGCCTGGGTCTCTTGGAACATTGAGCAGCCATGTTCCAAGAAAACACACAAATTAATGAAGTTATCTTGGTTCTTCCATACCAACCCAACTGCCAACTGAATACTATTGAGCGACCCTGGTAAATGACACGTGGAGCAGAAGAGTCAGCCATCTGAGCATTGCAGATGCACAAATTCACAAGATGTAAGAAAATGATTATTGTTATAAGCCACTGTATTTTGAGGGTAGTTTGTTATACAGGAACCCAGGCTATGTTCCATTTATTTGTCAGCCCCATAACTTACTGAGGTGCTTCGCATTATAAATAGTTGTTAAGTATTTGATTATCAATTTCAGATAGAATCAATTAAGTATTGAGTTTGTGCCAGGGACAGCACTTTGCATATATTATCTCCTTCAGTCCTGACAACAAGAACTACAAAACAGTGCCAATCAATTATCAGTTGTGTCTCAGCCATAAATACATCTTTTGGGTTCTACTCTGTTCTGTGATGCCGAGACTCCGACACATTTTCAGACTCATTTTCAAGTTAAATTCTGGTTAGATTCTACCATTAGGAGGCATTAGAGGAAGACTGAGAAGTGGGAGAAGGAAAAGATGTCCTTTCTGTTTTGCTACTCCTGTCAGCATCATTTCAGCAACAGCAGCTGTTTTCAGTCTCAAGTGTCTGAATTTCAGCACTCTCAGAATTAGCCTCAGTATATACTCTCTCAGAAGTACTAGAGGGAGCAGTCATCTTATGCCATCTTTTCAATGTTCTGAACACCAACTCTGTATAGACTCTCCTCCGAGCTCCTGAGGTATGTTTTTCAAATATGTTTCAGGCTGCTCGATAACAAAAGAAATGATGCCTTACAGATAAAGTTAAAATACCCTATTTCTCTCTTCCCAGTATGATCTCCTATTCTCCAAAGGGGCGTCTTCCATAAGATTAGTAGATATCTTTTATTTGATAGCTACTCTTTAAATTTGTTTTAAAAATATTTTATCAAAAAACTTAATCTACTTATGATTCCATGAAAAATACATGGTATTTTGTGTTTTTAATATACTTAAATCGCCTTTGTGTCCATAATTTTCCTCGACATCATTTTTAAAGCTATCATTGTTAGTATATACATATCTAAATCATTTATTTTATCTAATGTACAGAATTTTATTATATGAATAGACTACTATTTATTCATTGTTATTGCTAATTTTAGGTGGCTTTCATTTTAAAAGTCTCTTCAATACCTTGATTGAAGAAAAAAACAATTTACTTGTTTGGGACTACTGTGGAGTGTAATTGGAAAATATATTTTGCTCACTTATTTTGCTATTCAATCACCTTTTAGAAATTACCATAACCAAAGCTCCTAGAATGTTACGTTTTCATTAAAGCAAAACATGTGTTCCTTCAAAGAGATGCCCTGAGATCTTTGCGGCATCTCTAACCTCATTGGTCAGTTACAGCAAAGAAAGGGTTCAACAAAATTTAAAAACTTCATCCCTGAAACAGACATGATCACTGATTGTCTTTTCCAGGTTTTACCAACAACACTACCTACTCCCCAAAAGGCACCTATTGAATAAAATCTTACTTTTATCAATTGAAAGATCTCTTCTGATACCCAGTACTGCTCCTCTTTCTAGAGGTATTAATTACAAAATGATTGTATTTGATTAAAAACTAAGAAACAGTTTTAAGCTTTGATTAATTCCTAGCAATCTGAGGCAAATGAAAAACTCTAGTCACAGCAAATGTATTTCTTTTCAGATGGCTACTTATCCCAGTCTTCCCAGGGTCATCTTGGTTTCCATGGGCTTAGGCTTTGTAAGTGTTACAAGAATAAAACAACCTAAGTTGGGATAAAGAATGAAAATCTTGATTTACCACAAATTATTTAGTTACAGTATGGCAACGTGTGGCATATGTGCTTTCTTTTCTCTATACGATGGTGAATATATGCTCAACAGTTCACCATGGCACTATTCCCATACACTCAAATGAGGCTTTATAGTTTTTTGGTACAGCAAATTGATCGTGAAATTAATCATTCAAACCAGGGCATTGTGAGAGTGAGACAGTGCTACTAATAATCGTACAACAAAAATGCAAATGAAACATATATCTCAAATAAAAAATATACAGATACCTTAAAAATAGTGAACATACCTCTCTGTGATAGAACAAGCTTATATTGTGTGTTAATTTAACTCAGTTAATCCTAACAGCACCAGTACCATGTACCATTAATATAATTTATCTCTTATGGATGAGAACATAGAATATTGGAGATGTTGAATAACTTGCCTAAAATCACAAAGGTGGTAAATAATGGGTTTGTGCTATAAATCGATTATTTTTTATTCCGGACCCTGTGTTTTAAATGCGAAATTCTATTATCATTCAAGAGTTGCACCATATCCCATAAGTGGTTAAACTGCCAGTCACCTACAGGTTGATTTCAGTGATTTTATATGGGATTTACTCAAAAGCTCCCTCCCCTCCAGTTTAAAATGGTGCCACTCACTATGCTGCTTAGTAAGAATTATTGAAACTTCTTGAGTGAAGCAAAAGCAGCAGCAATAAATGGAGAGAAAAGGGATGTGTCATCTACAAAATGGCTCAATTTAAAAGTATATATTCATTCATTTGCAGTTCTCATTATCCATGGTTTCCATATCTGAAAATTCACCTATTTGCTAAAAGCTACTTGTCACAATAAAATCAATACATGGGTCGTTTTTGTGGTTATTTGTGGACATAGAGTCATGAAAAATTTATTGCATGGGGCACATGTTCCTAGCTGAGGTCTAACAAGGTGATGCTCTCTCTTCTTGTCTCAGCTCTCACACTGTAAACAAGAGTCCTTTTCATGGTTTATTCAGTGCCACATTTTTCACATTTTGTGCTTTCTCTTGCTAGTTTTGCTATTTAAAATGGCCTCCAAGCATAGCGCTGAAGTGCTTGCTATCTTGTGTTCCTAACCACAGGAAAGCTATGATGTGCCTTACGGAGAAAATACGTGTGTTAGGTAAGCTTCTTTCAGGAGTGACTTACAGTGCTGTTGGCCATGAGTTCAATACTAATGAATCAACAATATATATTTAAATAAGGCATCTTTAAACAGAAACATACATAAAACAAGGTTGTACATTTTCAGTTGATATAAATATTGTGGCCAGAAGCTCTGGAGAACTGAACGCTGTATTTTCCCTAGGAGCGTTGGTTCAATATTCACTAATTCAGTGTTTGTGGTGTTTATATAGAACATAATGACCATGAATAATGAGGATCAACTGTATTTATCCATTTATTCATTCATCGGTCACTGTTATGAAGAAAACCTATCTTTTACATGTTTATATTACATAATGAGGAGTCTCGCTCCATTTTTGATGTTTGACTACTGACAGCTTTTAGGTCTCACCCCTTTCTCTTCTTCTTAGGCTTCATATCTGGGAAGCTAATAAGAAAGCCCAAGTTCTCCATTTGGCACTGGTGAGAGATTCAAATCATGCAAGCCCCTGCCCATGCATGGCAATCTCTCAAATGGCTCCACCCCATAACCATAATAAAAACCCAGATCAGTCTCTTTTCTTTGTTCTCTCAAGCCATTTCAGATTTGTTTGCAAGGCCTGCCCTGCTCTCCCATCATTTCTCTCAATGATTTACATAATAAACCTTTTTACTCCCTCTTGGTAGATGTGTGGTATCATCAGTCCTAACACAGAAACCAAATTTTGGGTGGAGGGTCCATCTACCTCTGTATTAATACACATTTATTTTGTCTTTTTAATGATCTTATGTAATATGTTACTTTATATAGCAGAGCATCCTAATTTTGAGGGACAAAGTACATAAAAGGCCCATTTCAGAGAAAGAATCAGAATGGTGTGTGGTAAGGCAAGGCTCTGAGTCAAAGATAATACTGTGGTAATTAGCAAGTAGAGGTATATTTAACCACTGTGATAACACAACACTATATAAGGCATTAAAATGATGGCTTGCATTTTACCTCAGTCTTTATTTACTTACTGCTCTATATCTTTCAGGCCCTTACTTCTTTTCTTTGAAGAAAAGGTAGGTAGAATTCACAGATATTTTACAAATTCCCCAGAATAACAAGAATTTATCAAAATGGGAACTTGGCAAGTAGCCAGAGAGCTTTCCTCAAACCATGAAACATCCAACTCTGCAGGGGTTAGAAACTAAACTCTTGATCTAAACACATGTAGGTCTTTGTAGTGCTCTTCAAGTAACATACTGCTCCCCAGCCCTAGGCATGGATTTTACCAGGCTTAACAACACTCACATGCATAAACAGAACTATCAGCTCTCCTGAAACACTTCCGTTTTATAGGCCACTTCCTTTGCTCTCTCTAGACCATTAAGGCAAATCTAACACAACTCACTCCAAATTACAAAACCCACCCACCACAAGAACAGAACAAATGCCAGGATTTAAAATGTATATATATTTCCCAATATCACCCAGAAGAATTTCTAAATAGTTTCTATTTTCATCAAAAAAGCTGGCATATATTGCTGCTGCCATTGGAAAGGACAATTAAGAGTTTGCTAACTGAGGAGAAAAAAAACCTCTCCAGATGTATAATTTAAAGCATTGGAATTAAGAGCATCATTATCCAATTTTTTAGAAAGAAGGATTGCTCAAGCTAGATGATATTGCTCACAAAGGTAGCAGGAGAGGCTTCTGCTGTCTTCTTCCCCAGCATGACTTGCTTCCTGGCTAATAGCATTATATTACTTTCAGCATTAACTTTGCATATATTACTAAGCCGCTTTCAGATCCATGATTCAGATGTGAAACAAAACACTTATATACTGGAATTGAACTTAGGAAGCCTGGTGTGTAAAAAAACTATCTCTTATTTAAAAGAATAATTTAAAGGCATGTTCCTGCTTGGGGTGAAGAAAAATGTGGAGGCAGGTTTTCCTTTAAAGGTGTTTTGAATCAGATACTTACAAGTCTGAAATTGAGGCATTTTTTTTGTTGTTGTTAGTTTTATTCATCCTCACAATAAAACCCTGAGATACATATAGTGTCTATATTACAACTAACACTTGTAAAGAGTACGTAACAAAACAAAACAAACCCACTAGATAGTGAAGTTAGGATGAGAACCTAGAGAGGTGGGGTAGCATAGGGGATTGGCTGTTTTCCCTTCAACCAGCTACATGCAGATTTTAAGGCCTATTCAACAGTAATGGTGAAAGGAGCATAGTCCTTTATGGCTCCTTCATAAAGGAAAGTCATCGGCCACTGGGAATATTCACATCTGACTTTCAAGTAAGCACCAAATAGTCATCTACTGTGTTTGAGCCCTTATTCAATTTTAAAATCTGTTACAACAGATAGATTTTCAGTAACTAATGCAGACATGTAATAGATGTCAGGAATGGCACATGTACTTGCTCACATAATTCATACTCTATTCTGTGAAGCAAGTACTTCTATATCTGTAAAATGGTTCATCGAGGTTAATTAGTTTGTCCAAGGTTATATAATTCAAGAGTGTCTGACTGACAGCTATACAATGTTACTCAATGTGGTACCTATGACATGCATATTGTTTTGACCTCTAAGTGTTACAAATCACAATATTTCTTTGCTGGCATATAGTCACAGCATTTTGAACAAGAGGACTTCTTAACAGACATCCATCCTCTCACTTCTTCCTGGCTAAAAGAATCATGTTTGGTTTGGGTGCAGCCCCAGGTGATGGATTGCACTTAGCCTCAGTAAGTTAAGACAATGGGTTCCTTAATTCCTACACTACCTTGCTGTTCAAGAAACAAAGTTTATCTGGAAAGGTTTTGAGAAGGCGTTCCTTCTCTTGTTAAGGGAACAGAAACAGCTGATCTCCCCCTTTTCCTGCTTAACCATGGACAGGATGATGGGAGCTTCTCCATTCATTTTGTGTAACCATGATGGAAAAGCCAACACCATTGTTGAGAGGTATGAATCAGCTTCGGTAATATCTTACCTCTCAACAACTTTTTATATGAAAAAAATCCTTATGAATATGCCATAGTGTTAGGTTTTCTGATATTTAGAGCTGAAAATAATCCTAAACAAGAAAACTATAGTTTGGAAATCTTTTTCAGTATAATCTTTACTAAAATGCAGGCACGCCTCAGAAATACTGTGGGTTCCATTCCAGACCACTACAATACAGTGAACACTGCAATAAAGCAAGTCACATGAATTTTTGCCTTTCCAGTGCATATAAAACTTGTGTTTACACTATACAGTAGTTTATTAAGTGTGCAATGGCATTATGTCTAAAAAAAAAACCAATGTATATACCTAAACTTAAAAATATTTTATTGCTAAAAAATGTTAATGCTAAAGTGTTAAGGCTATAAAACACAGGGTCACCACAAACCTTCAATTTGTAAACAATGCAGTATCTAAAAAGCACAATCAAGGGATGTGCAGTAAAAAGAGGTGTGCCTGTATACCAACATCCCATCAAGGTACATTACAGTCTATGACACTCTAAATGCTTCTTTATCAATACTTGAAAATTTTTATATTTACCTTATATATAGTCATCATAAAATCATTATTTTCTATAGTATATCTTCACAGAAGGAATTTGGTTTGTTAAATATAAAGACTTTAACTTGTTAAATATGTATTCATTCCGTGTGTGTGTGTGTGTGTGTGTGTGTGTGTGTGAGAGAGAGAGAGAGAGAGAGAGAGAGATATTAAGGAAGAGTAGGATACCTCATTAGGTTGGAAACACCAAAACTTTAATATTTGATATTTGAAATATGGAATCAGACAACTTATAGAATTCAAAAGGAGCAACAGAGAACCCTTTCCTATTTATTAGCTTTTTTAAAGTTTGGCTTCTTTACCTATAAAAGATACTGACAGTATATAGCTCACTGAGTTTCCCACCCCACCCACAGTGTCATGCACATTGAAATGGAGAGTTGTTGTTTTCGTTATTGTTATCATCATCTAATATGATAATGGTTCTGAAATATCGAAATATCTTTAGTAAAGACACTGGTGTGACTCACTAAAGTGATTTAGGAGGCTAGCTATGCTCTCTAATTTACTCTGTGTGATAGCTACATGGTAACTAGAATTAGCCACTGGATGCATTGGCTGCCTTTTAACTTCACAACTACCTTCAATTTAAAACTATGTCTTAACTTCAAAAAAAGAGACAAAAACAATGTCCAACTTATGGCACTAAGCTAGTAATGTGAATATTAAGCGACCTTTTTTCTACTTTCTCCCCAAAGCGATTTTAGAGTACACAGCAACAGTGCTTCTAGAAAGAAATTCCAGTGTAAGAAAGTTGGCAACTTCCAAAAGAAATGAGGACCTATAGAGAATATGTGTCCTTTGTATAAACTACATTAATTCCATGCTTTATCCTGCTGGGTTAAGGGTTATTCTAACCTCTACAGAATACAAGAAAATTTAGATAGCTCTAGTCTCTTTTAAATTGCTTTTCCTTAAATTACTATATCAAGGTTAGAGCTTGATAAAATACTTTGAACCATTGGAAATAGACTCTATAAAGACATTTGATCTTTGCCTTTTTCTATTTTAATTGTGAGAAGTATTTTAAAAGTCCTGCCTTCCAAATTGGGTGATTTGCAACTTCAAAATGTGTAGGGGGAAATTTTCCACTGTCTAGATATTAGGTTACCAAATGTAATCTAAGAATAGATTTATATATAATTCTGATTCAAAACTGTCCACACAATTTAGTGAGCTGGGCATTTAGAAATCCAGCATCAATACCGGATGCTGCCACTAAACTAACCCTGTGACATGTGGAAATCCATCTTCCTTCTCATAATTTCATTAAAAAAAAAAAAAAAAAAAAGCAAAAGGATTGAACTAAAACTCTACAGCTTCAGCTTCTTCCAGCTATGATACTGTATTTTTTTTTTTTTGCAAGGCTTATTATTATCACAGCTCTTTTAATATAGAACATAAAAATTCTTCCGGTCCTCAAAAAAATTATCATAGAAAAATTACCAGAGATTATACATAAGCAATTTACAGAAGCAGAAACAGATAAAAAATACTCAGCCTCATCAGAAATCAAAGAAAGCAAATAACTAATGATATGATAGGTTTTACCCCACTAGACTGTGAATAGATTGGGGATAGACATTTCTCATACATTGCTGACAGGACATATTGGCTTAGCTACTTTAGAGGAGACTTTGGAAATAGTTTTCTAAAATTAAACTGCACGTAGTACACTACCTAGAAATTCCATTTTACTGTACTGTTACCAGAGAAACACTTTCCCAATTCATAAGGAGACATATTACAAGATCATTATATGTAATAAAGACACATTTGCAGGGAGAACTTTGGCTCTTCATCAATAGAAGAATCACGTAATAAACCGAAGTACATCTATACTACTGAATGCTATGTAGAAAAGAATGACGTAAATTTACTGTACTAATTTGTAATTTAGTGTGTTCATTTTACAGAAAAATATAAGCAGCAAGATAAAAGTGTGTGTGTGTGTGTGTAAATAAATTTCAAAAGATCTAGAATATTAAAGATCGAATGAACTACCACGTTTCTCTCTGGGGAGAAGAAAGGGGATCGGTACTCATAGTTAAAGAGTCTTCTCTATAATGCCTACATTTTTGTAGGTATAATCATATATTACTTGTGAAATTAAACACTGTGGAAAAAGAGAATTTAATTTTTGTACGTTACTATGAATTCTGTCAAAAATTTGTCAAAATTAATTTTGTCAAGACTCAATTAACCATAGATTTATGGGTATATTTCCAGACTTTCCATTCTATTCCATTGATCTGTACGTCTCTTTATACCGGCACAGCACTGTCTTGATTACGTCTTTGTAATTCTGGCACACCTAGTATATAGCCTTTCAAATTTCAGTTTTATTTTTATATTATACATACATTTTGTTTTAAAGCAAACAATGTGGTTAAACTTCTCCTTTAATGTAAAGAAATAACAAAGATAAAGATAAGTTACTACTTTATAAAACTACTTTTCTCAGAAGACATGGGGCATGTGCTAGTGTATAGGACCTGTAATGAGGGCCATGTTGATTTCTCCCTGATTTCATATACTGGTTAGTTAAATGCAAATTTCAAAAGACTGTCCAGGAATGTCAATCAGCCTTGGTATCTCATTAATTATTTGTGTTTCTTCTTTCTCTCCCTCTCTCTTTCTCTCTCTTCTCGGCGGCTGGTCTCTTGTTAATTTCCTTTTAAATTACTTAGATAAAAATACTTCAATTTGCCACTTATTAAAATATTCATTCATGGAATAATGACAATCATAATAAGCCACATACATAAAACACTAGAATTTGCAAAGCACTTTTAAATTTTATCTTATTTATTCTTGTATTTTATACAGGTAGCTGATTATAACTATTTGACACTTGAAAAAACTGAGAATCACTGCATAAATAATTTGACTTCAAACAATGAATGTGTGATAGAGAATAAGTTTTTGATTTTAATTCCAATTACTTTTTCATTGTGGACTTACTAATGGAGTAATAAACATAAAAGTAGTTGACAAACTGTAACCACCACAGAAATTTTAGGTGATTTTTATTGCTAATCTCATTGTTATGCAGAAGAAAATTAATCTACAATACCACCTACATTCCTCTGTAGAAAATCACATCGGTAGGAAATCTTCCCTGAAGCAGGCTCCAGGAGACAGCCACAATGAGCCTGTTTTATTAAATAGGTCAAAGTGAGAGATAAATGGAAACAGAAGCTAAAAGCTTTTAATTCTGCAGGTCACATATGAATTAGGACATAATAACTATATTAGAACCAATGGTCATTTGGACATCTAGTGGCTTCAAACTGTTTGGATACAGCCTATGTTTCAAACTACCTCACTGCTGAATATAAAACATATTTAACCCACAAACTCCTGAGAGAACAAGGCACTTTATACAATGGTTCAATAAACTACCAGCAAAACTGACATGTTTCCCAAAAGGCTTAAAAATATTTCTCCTTTTGACTGTATGAAGTCTATATGAAATCGGTCATGAAAAGAGCCACTCTTAAAGAGGCCCCTGCTTCATGATCCACACAACCCAAAGGAAATTAATCTATCAGCTGTTTAGTTACTGGTTATGCTAGTTACCAATTTATTGCCTCTCAGTTTCTAATCCATTTTTCATTACCTGATCTGTGATAACAGAGATTTACCCTGTGAATATCTACTTTTGATGTTAACTTCATTTTACGCCTTAGTAAAAAGAAAATAATAAACCTATCTTGTAGGATTGTTACAATTTAATGATGCTATCCATTAAAAAGTGATCACTAATGTACTGAACACATTTTAAGTTCCCCACAATTGTTAGTTCAGATTCTTTTTCCATCACCATCTGATCTAAGTCTCACTCACACAGATCCTGATAAAGTTCATCTTCAATATGAAAGTTTAAATTAAAATATAATGTTCATGAAAGCCAAATAAGTCTATTGTTCAAGATTAAAGCACATTGACTGGCACAATCAATATGCTCAACAATATGTATTGACTTAATTGATAAATGACACCTTCCATACTATTTTAGATTTCACTGATTTACTCTCTTCTGTTATGGTTTAATATTGTTTAAGCGTATCGTTATTCTTCTTTCCCTTGAGGTCAAGTAATATGACTTCTTTTGTATCCTTATAATACCATGCACAGTGTAGGGTAAGAACAAGTCCTCAAAAACTACATATTTAGTAAATGGTCTTTCACAAATCCTAAAATTTTTATTAGAATTTATTACAAAACTTTACTAAGCCTATCTAGACACATCTAGTACATGAGATGCCACTTTATGCTCTGTAAAGGTTAAACTGCAGTGTAATTTTCTTCTCTAAGTTATCTTGCCATACCTCCTCTTGAACTTCTGACATTAACTGTCACTCACTCTCAGAAGAGCTGTCTCTAGGCATGAACCAATCTTTAAGCTAAGCATAAATGTGACCTGAGTCGCAGAGAGCAAAGTGTCTTCTTCCGAAAAGATTGTCTTCCCATGGGCTCCCTTCATGAGAAGAGAGATTCCCCTGAAAGAACAGTGACTGAATAGCCAACTCTATCTAGCACTTCAATTTTCAGGCTGCAGACCATGTGAATGTACATAGCCACAAATGAGAAAACCAGTTCTCCTGGAGTTTCAAATGGAACAGTGAATAGCAAAGCATAATTCTAGATATGAACTTCTCACGAGAAAGGAAAAAAGAATAGGAAAAATGTTTTAGGATGACATTAAGAGAAAAAATTAGCACAGAACTTGGGAAAATGGCAAGTAGAATATAAAAAGTTAATTATGTATAGTATCAAAGAGAGGAATTTTTAAGAATTACCTATGAAAACCTGAAATTGATAAACTCTGTGTTAAATACGCCTTTTTTATTTAGCCAAGCAAGGGAAATACATGGATGAACTAAGCTGTTAATCTTGAAGTGTAAATTGATGACAGCAAAGGAAGTAAGAAATGGGCCAGATGTCCTGTCTGAAATACACATGTCACAGCCTGTGTCCTCTTCCCTTTGTACATTACACAATTGGTCCACATCCCTTATTAGCATGTTGATGCTACTCAGACATCACTGCCATTCCATTCGAATTCTATCTGTAAA
The DNA here is from genome assembly GCF_000325575.1 of Pteropus alecto. Taxonomy (NCBI): domain Eukaryota; kingdom Metazoa; phylum Chordata; class Mammalia; order Chiroptera; family Pteropodidae; genus Pteropus; species Pteropus alecto. Next base: position 14,874,619 of record NW_006434709.1, read on the forward strand.
AACAGCCACAATCACTTATTATGAAAACAAATCATTAAGACACTTAACTTTTGGTTTGAGAATTTCATAATTCCCATTTTAGTGTTGAAAATCCTACAAAAAATGGCTACATCTAGCCTGCTTAGGGTAAATTAAACCATGGTTGTCTAGCTTCTCAGAATAAGAGAAATGGAATTTCTGAAAATACTCCCTTTGGCTAAAATGAACAGTTAGAGCAGGGAGACTGATTACAGCCTTAAGTCAGTGGAAGTGAAATCAGATTAATTTCCACCTGAGAACTTAGACACCCCCCTAGCTGGGTAAGAAGTTGAGGGAAAATCATACAAGGTAGGATGATTAATTTGTTTGTACATCTTGGTAAACTGTCTTACACTTTACCTCACACTCCTTTTTATTAAGCAGTTGACCTTTGCTGTGAATTTCCTGTGTAAAGTAGATATACTTTTGCTTAATTTGTAATGGACAAAGATGGAGCATTCAATTCTCTATTAACAGATGAAGTAGTGCAGAAAATTAAGACTCCATCACATTTTCTCTGCACATGGATGATCATCAGTTTAATTCTAGCCTAATATTTATAAGGGCAGTCTGAAGCATGGTGCACCCTCACAAGACAATGTAGAGCGATGCAATAAGGCTCTCGGAGAGAGGAAATAGGGATTTCCTAGTTTCAGAAAAATGCCAGGACCTGGATTAACACAATATTTCAAACATCAAGATAATTTACTATTGGATTCTTTAAAAAGTTTGCATTCAATTCCCGACAATCTATCTACCTTCCCAATGCCTAGTCAAATGTCCTCATGGCCTGGCACTGGCATTGAGTTCTGCTGAGGATTTGATTTCCCTTGGCCTGCCACTCCTACTACCAGCTACGCCCATAAGGTTAGTGTCCTGCCTTTTATAGGTAAGGAGTGCAGATGACAGAGCTAGGAAAAGAAAATAGGATGGGGATAACTGGGGTAGAGGAAGAGAGGGAAGAATATAGAAGTATAGCAAAGGAAGAAGTGAATAAAGAAGAGAGAATTACGAAAGTCAGTATAACAGGAGAAAAAAATACTAAAATTTGGATGAGAAGAATTTAGGTTAGATTAAACCACAAGCTTTCTGATCCTACCTTTTTAGGAAACTAGAAAAATTATTTAAACTCAATTTCTCCATGTATAATATAGAGATAATAATATCTGCCTGGCCTACTCCCTAGGGCTGTTGTAATAATCAAATGTGATCTAGTGGTGAGAATGATCTATGTCTTATAAACCACCATGAACATATATACTCTAACTTTTAATCTTTATTATATTCAAGTTTATCTCTATCCTGAGGCTGGAACTAGATTCCAGTTCCACAATCAATGTGGGTCCAAAACCATGCTAATAAGTACATAAATAGATAAATATAGAAATGAATAAGTGAATGTGTAAATAAGGTAGAGGCAACTTTATCAAGGTTTACTGGGAATATGCAGTACTACAGAGGGAGCTGAGAAGATATAGCCTTAGAAGCTTAGCCATCATGAAACCCTCCCTGGAAGGGACTTATTTCAAGGAGTTAGAGAAATTCTAATTCTCTTGAGTAAGAGATACAAAATGAAGGCCAGTGGCAGAATTCAATATAGAGATAAATATTTCAGCAATACTTAGAATGTGAATACCTTTAAGCAGGTATTTTCCAGCTTCACTAATTTATATGCTTGAATTCTTAAAAACAATCATTTTTTTGGCCTCTGATTAGATGACTATTTCAAATACCTGTATTCTAGAAATGAGCCTAATTTAAAGTAGTGTGATAGTTGCTTATATGTTTGATTGGAAAAAGGTGAGAAGGCCTCAAAATATAATTTTGTCCAACTATCTGCTGCTACCTTGAACTTCATGGCCAGTATCCTCTCTATCTTCAATTTAAAGATGACCATTGAGAAAATGTTCCATTTGGTGCAGGAGACTAAGAGGGAATACAAGCAGTTTAGAGAACGATAACATCATAGAAGAACAGTTTACCAAGAACAAATTTTGTCACCTCATAATTTCTCTCCTCCCTATTTTCTATCTTCTTCAGAGGTGATGAACCTGAATGAGAACATGCTGGGTTATTCCAGAATTATAGGGGAGGGAGAATGTCTACATATCCCCCTCCTCATAATCTTCTCTTTCAAGTTCTATCTTGGGTTTAGTATCTTGAAATTATAAGACTTTTCAGAGCATATTTGTATTTGTGCTCTCTAAATTGAAGAATAACTTAAAAATACAGTAAAATCTTTAGGATTCCATTAATTTTGATTGGAGATATCCCTAGCATAAATAGGAACAGATGTTTCACTGAGTAAATGCAGCTCTGAAATTTTTAGAGTCTAATTTGGGGGAGGGAGGAACAAAATCACTTTAAAATAAATGGCATTTTCAAAATCATTAAAATGATTTTCAAAATCATTAAAGACATTAAAACTCCTTTTACATGCCTTCATTTTTTTTATTCAGCAATTAGTTCTCCAATGTTAACACACTTATTTTTTGAATCCATTATTATGTAAAGATCTATTTCAAATTGCTATTTTCTCATGAACTTATCTCACTTTACTTATTAGTATACAATTACATATGTGCTTGAAAATTAGAAAACTGTACTTGTAAACAAATATTTTAATTTCCACCTTTTTACTAGGTCATTCTGAACTTCTCGGGTAATAAACACCTAAGTGCACTAGCATATAATTTACTGGATTTTTTTAAGCACTGCTTGCACCCCTTCAGGCCATGGGAAAATCCTTTAGGCCTTTTTTTTTTTTTTTTTCACACTTTAGTATTGGTGACAATAGCTGAGCAATAAACTTCTCACTGGTTCCTGAAAAGACTAAGAGTTTGACAACTCCATGGCTTTGCATAGCCTGGAATGCTGTTCTCTAACTCCTCTCACTTCCTATTAAGTTCCTTCTCATTTTCTTCCCTCTGATGCCAGCTCGATATCACCTTTCCTGTGAAGTCTTTCCCAACTCTATGAGAATAGTCAGCTGTCACCACTCTAGTTACACTCTATGTCTTTTTATTATAGCACTCTGTATGGTATCTTGTAATTATTTTTCTTATTTCTGTCTCCTACATAAACTGTGAGATCATTAAGAACAAAAAGAATCTCATTCATGTTTTTAACCCATGAAACATACCAGAACTAACCTCTTGATGGTAGAACTTTAGAGACTATGATTCTGAGATTTTAATTTTATAAAACCCTAAATTCTCTGTACAATTCATGACTCTAAAGCATAGGTTGCTAATGAAAATGCAGTATTTTCATTTTGTGCGAAGAAACTAGACTCTGAAAAAGAGTTCAAAAGTAGTCAGAGGTTTCATTAGTGCTCTAATGGGTAGTTTTCTGGACCATTTCAATGTTATGTTCACCACTGGCAGCATTTGACAAAAAAAAAAATTAATATTTGAAAAGAAAAATTAGCAGGAAGAATGGAAATCAGAGGTCAGAAAAGAAACATCTAGGGGAAAAATTTATGCCTCTGGCTATTCTTAAGGTTGGTATGCTTAGGAGGAAAATATTTTGAATAGGTATAGTTTAGAAGAGATGCAGGAAATAAAGTACTTGTGCATTATAGACAAATGTGTTAGGAAGTAGAAAGAATTGGTGAAATAGTTGCTAAAACTATCACAGACGCTAAAACTTCATTTGTGAGCAATAAGAGAAAAAAAATTCAGGGTTCTAATAATTAGAAGGAAATCAACAGAGATTCTAGCTCTTGAATCAAAACTTTATAGATTAATCTAATGCTTTCCTTTAGAGCATTACTTTTAGTCAAGAATGACTCAAATTGATTTGGCCATGCTGAAAACTCAGAGGTTCTAGGCAGACTACAGACTTTTTCATTAATTTCATTTGTATGTGCTCGTGCGCACAAGTGCACACATGCACGCACGCACACACACCACTTTGGTTTCCTGTCTCCTGCTATTAACTAGTCCCTCATTTTTTAATCAAAGTTAATGTGGCACTGAAGTTCCAAAATTCAGTGCCCCCCCAAAAACCATTATAGAGATAAAAGCACATATATAGCTGGACTATCAGATTTCTAGAGAGGGATTTTTTATGCTCTTCAATAAAACAATGCTTGCGTGCCTCTCTTTTTTCTCCTACAACTCATTGCTGAAAAGTTTTGACTAATTCTAGGAAGTCATGTAATTGGATAGTCACTATTCATCTATTAAGCTGATAACCTAATCTGTCCTTAGGAAATGATAACGTACTCATCCTACCGGTTACATACTTGTGATCCAATTATCAAATTGAATCTTATATTTGAATTTAGAAATTCACTAATTCTGTTCTTTATCATGACTCTATAGAAACATGATAAGCATTATGTTATACAGACTATTGGCTTTTAAGTTAGGACACCCAATTTTCCTGAGATTTGTATAAATTAGCATTCAAAAATATTTGGGAAACAAATCACTGACATTAAAAAATGAATAAAAGGCAAAAATTTTGCCTAAAAGAAAATATAAGCACAAACTAAAGCCAATTAGAGCACCTCCAGAAAAATAATGTTTCCAGTGACAAATAAAGAAGATTGTTGGTTATGAATGTAAAATATGTGATTTTATTTTTTTCTGACAGTTTTGTATAATAAACATTAAATTTGGAACATATAATAAAATATCAGTGGTGGTTTCAGATACAATCTACCATTGTAATAAAAGATATATTTTTATTAATTATGAAAAATAAAGGAATGACTACGAAAAAGCAGAATATTTTCTTTAGATATTTACCTACAGTGAAGGCCAACACACATATGTTGAAAACAGTTGCACTTATATCAATGCTCTCTAAAAATACCTGACATTATGAATCCTTTTTAAAGAATGGATTTTAAGCATAAAACACCAGGAATTAATGCCTTAAGTATATAAAGCAATGGAATATTAAGATGAAAAGAAGTTACATTCAAGAGGTTAATTTCTTCACTTAAGAACTTAATTTGGTTTAATTTGAAAAGTGTTTCAGTGAAAATATACCTCCCTGATTGGGTATCTTGAATGGCAGAAAAGGAAAAATAGAAACAATTATTGAACAGCAATTGTGTGCCAGTAATGGGGCCAAGACCTCTGTCTGTATCTCCAGACACGTCTTCCATTGTTCTCATATTATACTCAGGACATACTACAACTAAATTACAGAAAAACTGTCATTAAGAACCACCTGGAGCATAGCTGAACAGAATTTCTATAACTGAGAATATAAAGAGGAAGCCACTTTGAGACTAGTAGGAAGGGAAGAGATGTGGATTCAGTTGGTCCCACACCCACATGTGGTAGTTAAAAATTGGAGGGCTATCTTTGATATGGAGGTCCCCTCTAAGAAGCAGGAGGTATTAGCTGCACACCAGGCTACCCATGCCAGTGCCAGGAAGGAAGTGCCTGTAACATCTGTCTATGAAAAGTCCCTATAACATATGACTATGACAGTGGAGATTGCAGCTGAGTAAGAGAAAGAGCTACTTGAGACCTAGGTGCTGCAGATCTAGACTGCTCATACTCTCTCACTCTGAGATCCAGCACTGAGACAGCACTCGAAAAGCACCAGGGGCAGATGGTAAGGAGCTGAACTGATGAGCTTCAGGGTGATGGCTAGAGGGGCAGGGGTCAGGACAGCTCTTTCTTGGGATGGAAGTGCTGGAAGATGCCATGGTTCCTTTGTTGAGCCCTCCACCACACCCAGAGGGCAGGCGCAGGTGGGCAACAAATCTGAGCCCTCCATTAACTTGGCTAACACTCTTCACCTCACTTAGGTGATTCCCTAAGATCACAAACCAAAAATCTATAAGAGATATATAAGAAATAAAGAGAAAGGAATCCAAACAACACTAAAGAACATTATCAACATACGAGAGAGCAAAAAAGAGAATAAGAAAGCAAAATAGCAGAACTACAAAAACAGCCAGAAAACAGTTAATAAAATGGCAATAATTACATAGCTATTAATAATTAAATGTAAATGGAATAAATGCTCCAGTCAAAAGACAGGGTGGCTGAATGGATAAATAAAATAAGACCCACAATATACTGCCTACAAGAGATACATTTCTGATTGAAAGACACACACAGACTGAAAGTAAAGGGATGGGAAAGATATTTCATACAAATATAAATGAAAATAAAGCTGGGGAAGCGATACTTATATCAGACAAAATAGACTTTAAAACTAAGGCTGTAACAAGAAACAAAGAAGGGCGTTTCATAATGATAAAGGAATTAATTTAACAAGAGGCTATAACTTTAGTAAGCATCTATGCACTCAACAAAGGAGCACCTAAGTAAATAAAGCAATTACTGATGGACATAAAGGGAAAGATTGACAGTAATACACTCATAGTAGGGGACTTCTATACCTCATTGACATAAACGGATAGATCATCCAATTGGAAAATCAAAAGGAAACAACAATGTTCTTAAATGACACATTAGACCAGATGAACTTAGTTGATATTTTTAGGATATTTAACACAAAAGCAGCAGAATATACATTTTTTGCAAGTGTACATGGAACATTTTTCAGGATAGAACACAAGTTATGCCCCAAAACAAAGCTCAATAAATTTAAGGCTGAAATCATATCAAGCATCTAATCTGATCACAATGGTATGAAATTAGAAATCAATTACAAGAAAAAAACTAAAAAACACACAAGCACGTGGAGGCAAAATAACATGCTACTAAACAATGAATGGACTAACAGTGAGCTCAAGGAAGAAATCAAAAGATACTATGAGACAAATGAAAATGAAAAGACAATAATCCCAAATCTATGGAACATAGCCAAAGCAGTTCTAAGGTGAAAATTTACAGCATACAGGGCTAACTCAATAAACAAGGACAATTAAAATTAAAAAAAATCTAACTTAACACCTAAAGGAACTAAAAAAAAAGAAGAATAAACAAAGCTCCAAGTGAGTAGAAGAAAGGAAATAATAAAGATCAGAGCAGAAATAAATAGAGTCTTAAAAACAGTAGGAAAGATCCATGAAACTAAGAATTGGTTCTTTGAAAAGATAAACAGAATTGATAAACCTTTAGTCAGATTCATTACTAAAAAGAGAGGGCCCAAGTTAATTTCAGAAAGGGGAGTGACAATAGACACCACAGAATTACAAAGAAGTATATGGAAATACTACAAACAATTGTCCTAACACATTGGATAATCTGGAAGAAATGGATAAATTCCTACAAACAAACAATCTTCCAAGACTGAATCAGGAAGAAACAGAAAATTCCCAACAAACAAAATCTGTGGGCCAAAAGGCTTCAAAGGTTAATTTTACCAAACATTTAAAGAAGAATTAATACCTATCCTTCTCAAACTATTCCAAAATTGAAGAGGAAAGGCTCCGAAAGTCATTTTTAAGGCCGGCATTACCCTGATACCAAACGAGACAAAGGCATTACAAAAAAATTATATGCCAATATCCTTGATGAATGTAGATGCAAAAATCCTCAACAAAGTATTAGCAAACTGAATTCAGCATACAATAAAAAGATTACACACCACGATAAAGTGAGATTTATTCCTGGGGCGCAAGGCTGGTTCAATATCCCCAAATCAAGTAATATCATATACGATATAAACAAAATGAAAGATAAAATCATATGATATCAAGAGGCAGAAAAATCATTTGACAAAATCCAACAACCATTTATGATAAAAACTCACGGCAATGTAGGAATAGAGGGAACCTATTTCGATATAATAAAGGACACATATTAGAAACCAACAGGTAACATCATACTCAATAGTGAAAAGCTGAAAACTTTTTTAAGATTAAGGTAAGGATGTCCTTTATCGCCACTTTTATTCAACATAGTATCAGAAGACTTAGCCATAGCAATCAGACGATAAAAAGAAATAAAATGCATCTGAATTGGAAAGGAAGTAAAACTGTCATTATTTGCATATGACATAATACTACATAGAGAGAACCCTAAAGAATCCACCAAAAAAGTATTACAATTCATAAATGAATTCTGTAAATCAGCAGGATACAAAATTAATATTCAGAAATTGGTTCCATTTTTATGCACCAATAATAAACAGAAAGAGAAATTAAGAAAACAATCCCATTTACAATTGCATCGAAAAGAATAAAATACCTAGGAAAAAATTTAACCACGGAGATAAAAGATCTGTATTTGGAAAATTGTAAGACACTGAAGAAAGAAATTAAAGAAGATACAAATAAATGGCACTCTTCATAGAACTATAACAATCCTAAGATTTATATGAAACTATGGAAGTCCCCAAATGGCCAAAGCAATCTTGAGAAAGAAGAGCAAAATGAGGTATTACTCTACCTGATATCAAACTAAACTACAAAGCTATAGTAATCAAAGCATAAAAACGGACCCATAGATCAATGGAGCAGAATAGAGAACCCAGAAATAAACCCTCACCATTTTGGTGAATTAATCTATGAATATACAATGGGGTAAAGATAGTCTCTTCAATAAGTGGTGTTTGGAAAACTGGCTGGACATATGAAAAAGAATGAAACTGGATGACTTTCTTATACCATATACAAGAATAAACTCAAAATGGATTAAAGTCTAAAATATAAAACTCGAAACCATAAAACTAGAAGAAAACATAGTAAATTCTTTCAAATCTCTCCTAGTAATATTTTTTTGGATGTCTCCTACGACAAGGGAAACAAAAGAATATAATAAACAAATAGAACTGCATCTAATTAAAGAGTTTTACACAATGAAGGAAATCATCGACAAAATGAAAAGACAACCAACTGAATGGAAGAAGGTATCCACCAATGGTACATGTAACTAAGGGTTAATAGTCAAAATATATAAGGAACTCAAACAACTTAACACCAAAAAACCAAACAATCCGATAAAAAAATGGGCAGAGAATCTGAATAGACATATTTCCAAATAGGACATACAGATGCCTAATAGATGTATGAAAAGATGCTCAACATTGCTAATCAGGGAAATGCAAATTAAAACCACAAGGAGATATGACCTCACATCTGTCAGAATGGCTATCATTAATAAATCAACAAACAACCAGGTATTGGCAAAAATGTGGAGAAAAGGAAACCCTCGTGTACTGTTGGTGGGATTGTAAATTGGTTCAGGCACTATGGAGAACAGCTGTGGAGGTTTCTTAAAAAATTAACAATGGGACTGCCATATGACCCAGCAATTCCACTTCTGGGTATTTATCCGAAAAAATCCAAAACACTAATTCAAAAGACATATGTATCCCTATATTCATCATAGCTGTATTTAAAATAGCCAAGATATGAAAGTAACCTAAGTGTCCATCAATAAACAAACGGATAAAGAAGTGGTGTGTGTATGTATGTGTATGTATATATATATGTGTGTATATATATATATACACACACACACACACACACACACACACACTGGAATGTAACTCGGCAAAGGAAAAGAATACATATATACAATGGAATGTAACTCGGCAAAAGAAAAGAATAAAATCTTGCCATTTGTGACAACATGGATGAACCTAGAGGGTATTATGCTAAGTTAAATAAGATAGAAAAAGATAAATAGCATATGATTTCACTTATATGTGGAATCTAAAAAAACGAAATAAATAAACAGAACAGAAACAAACTCATAGATACAGAGAACAAATTTATGGTTGCCAAATGAGAGGGGTTTTGGGGAATGGGTAAAAAAAAGAAGGGATTAAGATGTACAAATTGTCAGTTATAAAAACAGTCATGGGGGTGTAAAATACAGTTAGGGAATATAGTCAATAATATTGTAATAACTATGTACGGTATCAGGTACTAGAGTTATCAGAGTAATCACTTCATAAGTTATATAAATGTGTAATAACTATGTTGTATGCCTGAAATAAATATTGTATGTCAACTATTATGGAAAAATTTTTTTTAATTAAAAAAAATATATGTTTTGGATAAGTAGCGCTGACCGGCTGTTGCAGTGGATATGTGGAGTAATGTGAAAATTGTTAAGAAAAGGCGAAGATGATGCCTAGGTTTTTGGTCTGAGCAGTTGAGTAAATGGTGATGTCGTAAATTGAAATAAAAACTAGAGAAAGAGGAGGTTAATGTGGAGGGAAAAAACAGAATAGTCAAGATGTTGGGTAACTGATCTGTGTTATGTTACCAAGAATGATAACAGAGATAGTGCGAGAGAGAAAGAGAGTAAGCAGGTGCTTTTATTTAAGGAATAGTGTGTTATGAGCAAGCTGTTGGTGATGACATTAAGAAGCAGGCTGAGTGGACAGCAGAGTCCAAATGTACAAAAGTTCTTTGCTGACCTCATTCATTTTCATTCAAAATAAACAACAACAAAAACTATGAAAACATTTGGATTAAATCTCTGAAAAAAAGATCCTGATACCTAACTAGATGGATTTTTTTTGAAGTGCTCTACCCGCACACTATATAAGTCAAAATACATCTTAGAGAACCTATAATGTATTGGCCTCCTTAGAGTTATTTCAAAGGATCAGTGTTGTTTTATGTAGGTAACTTCAGATAGTAGGTAGAATGCCTGAAACAAAATTAAGTTGATCAAGTGAAAAGAGATTGGCCTAAATGATTTCTAGATGAGGTTCCATTTAATACTCAATTCAACATAATTGTAAGAATATCATTTTAGGGCTAGAAGCATTGGCTATGTAAAAGACGGATGCTACTCTCACCGATTTTATGAAAATATTGTTGATTTCTCCCAGACAAAATATACTTTGAAGCTCTGTGCTAAGTAACATCAATCACACCAATTTGATCCTTATCGCACCATGTATATGTAATAGCTGTGGGTATTAAAATTAAAACCAGCTGCTTGACATATCCTGGTTTATGCCTATTTGGTTTAATTTGTATTAACAATGCCCTCTTTGCTTTCAAAATTGTCCTGTTTTAGAAGATAAAGTATATGGTTATGCCAATTAAAAATGATATGTGGATCACTTTGCCAATTAAGGCATAGAAGCACACATTAAACAAGGAAACTAAAGCATCTCAAATGCCAAAAAGATAGAAGCACTGCAGTAAATTTAATACGATTCTTCTGAACATAACTACTATACCAGAAAGAAGCTAGAGTAAGGTTGTTCCTTTCTCAAGGATGAAGTAAATTTCCATTTGCCCCATTTACTTATATGCTTGATTTGTGGCAGGCATTGCATGTTAGTGATTAAGGCATGAGATTAACATCAGGGACATTTGGGTTTAAATCCAAAAGTTGACACTTCATGGCTGCGTGACATTGGCTAAGTTACTTAACCTCTCTAAGCCTCACTTTCTCATCTGCAGGTTGGGAATAACGAGATCTTCCTTATAAAGTTGCCCACTGTTAGAATTCTATAAATGAGAAATGATACGATCATCATCATCATCATCGTTACTGTCGTCATTATGATTATGCCATCCACTCCAAGATCCCTTGATGATGCTTCGTCAGTTATCCCCTCTTCTATCTAAATAAATTATTTTCCCTCTATATTTGGTTCTTCAATTATTTCTAATCTAAACGCAAAATAAGAGAGTAAAACTATTTAACCCAACTCTATCAACTTTAGTCATCCTTTACCATCAGCAAAATAACTTTAAGAGACAGTCTTCTTTTACGTTCTCTTTTTCCTCAATTTTCCACCCCATGCAATTTGGTTTCCACCCCTTGCACTACATTGAAACAGTTCTCTAAAGAGTAACCAAGGACTTAATAACTTTCAAAGTGAATTGCTCATTCTCAGTTTAATCTTACTTGACAATCTGCAATATTTGACACCACTGAACACAGCTTTCTGTTTGAAGCTCCCTTGGGTTCAATGACATCTCCGGATTAGCTCTCTTTATTTCTGGCCCTTAGCTCCTGATCTAAGTTGTGAGATTTACATGTTCGCTTGGATGTTTCATAAATACCAGAACCTAATGGATTTAAAGCCAAGCTCACTTTCATGGTCTTGTTCTTTCTGTTACCTATCTAATTAGTGTGGTTTGAGAAGCCCCCAAATCATCCTAAGTTCCTTTCTTCACAGAACAGCTATAGCCAATTAAATCCCACCAAGTTTTCCTCTTTATTTTTACTAAGATTGCCATATGTCAAAATCTCTTTATTTCTCAGACTATTGTATACAATTTCCTAATCTGTATCCCTGCCTCCAGCCTTGTTCCTACTTATATACATTTTCCATGTTACTGACACAGCAATACATCTAAAATGAAAAACTAAACATACATATTACAAACTTAAAACCCTTCAAAATTTCTCATAACACATAAGCCAAATTTCAAAATTCTTGGCATGGTCTACAAAAAGAGCTACCATTGCTCATAGAGCTCTTTTGTTTACATTAGAAAGGGTTGACTTCCCTTGATTTAAAAAAAAAAAAAAAGAAAGAATGTTTCTATTACATAGCTGGTCAATAATATGCTGATTCTTAAGACATCAATGGGAGCTACTGCTGTGTGAATCACATTCTCAGCTGAGCCAGAATCTGCCTGGGGAGCTTTTCAAGAATATCTATACACATGTTTACACATCACTCACCAGTTTCCCCCACACACACCCTGGGTGCCAAGGTGAATATGTCTCAGAAACTCTAATATTTCATGCCTGCTCCTATGCCTTGTCCTGCAGATGAAATGACCATGTCAGATTTGGGGTGGAAAACCAGATCTCCAATAGTGACAGTTAGGTTAAAGAAACCTTAGTGGATGCCCAGAGTGAAGTTATGACAGGTCACAGCAGAATGCACATGTGTGTGCAAGTGTGTGTCTGCTTGCATACTTTTCTGAGCTTATATATGGTTAGGTTTCTCTGCTTCAGGTCATTATATGTTCACTGTGTGAATGTGTTCCCTAATACACCTGCATACGATAAACAACCAACAGCCATACAGAGCAGCTCTAAGATTCTCTATGCCTCGGCTCTATCTTTCCATCCATTTTTCATACCACCTGCTGCCTTGAGATGTATGGTTTAGTATTATTGAGCTGCTTCTAAATTTAGCTCTTATGTCACATTGTAACTGTCCCTGGTCTTCATTCATGCCTCTCCCATTCTTCGAAATTCCTTTACTACTCTCTTTTACATTTTAATCTTTTACATTTTAATCCATTTTACAAATTAATCCTTAATTTTAAGGATTAAGCCTAGGAATCTTTGGCTCTAAAATTTTTTTGAAACACACACATACACACACATTTGACAGAGCAGATTGACCTTGCGTTTTCCTTTCCTACATTCCATGTCACCTTGTTCCTATTTCTGCATAATGTTTATTATTTTAGGATTATCTGTTTATGCATACCTCCCCAAACTAGTTTTCATGCTATTTAGATGTCACTCTCAGCTCCCAGATTCGGTTATAGAATTTTACAGGCACCATAGCAGCTTACTTTGTGCCCCCTATCTGTCTTTTGCTCCAAAGGTAACTTATTCCTTAGATTTGTAACACGAGAGTAATTTTGCCTGCTTTAGGATTTCACATACTAGAATCATATTGTATGTATTATTTTATTTCTGGCTTCTTTCTCTTAACACTGTGAGATTTAGTTAGGTTGTGTTCAATCATTCTCATTGCCATATAGAATTCCACAGTATGATTATGCCATAATTTATTTATCAATTCTACTTCTGATGAACATTTTGTTTGTTACCAATCTTTGGCTATCATAAACAGGATGACTATGACTGTTCTGGTACATGTCCTTTGATAAACATATGTATCTCCTTCCAGTGGGTCTATTCCTAGGAGTTGAATTGTTGGATTAAAGGGTTGCGTATGTTGAGTATTTTTAGATGTTGCCAAACGTTTTCCAAAGCAGTAGTACTTATACTCCTACCAACGGTATATGAGAGTTACAGTCTCTCCATATACTAACCCTTATTATTGTAAGATAATTTTAAAAAAATAGACCTTACTTTTTTAGAGCAGTTTGTGCTCACAGCAAGACTGAGCAAGAAGTACAGAGTTCTTGTATATCCCCTTGCCCAACGGACATTATCACCCAAAGTCCATAGTTTAGAGTTCATTCTTGGTGTTGAATATTCTAAGTTTTTTTTTAATAGGCTTTATTTTTAGAGGAGTTTTAGGTTAATAACAAAACTGAACAGAAGGTACAGATATTTTTCATTAACCAACTCCTCCCGCTGCCCCCCCCCCCATAAAACAGCCTCCTTCCCTATCAAAATCCGGCACTAGACACATGAAAGAAATAATTAAGAGTGTAAAGGCAACCTACAGAATGAAAGAAAATATTTGGAATGACATATCTGATAAGGGGTCATAATATGAATAGTATATAAAAAACACCTATAACTCAATAGCAAAAAATCAAATTACCCAGTTAAATGTCTATTCAAAGGACCTGAGTAGACATTTCTCCAAAGAAGACATACAAATAGCCAACAGGTTTATGAAAAGATGCTCAACGTTACAAATCATCAGGGAAATGCAAGTCAAATCTACAATGAGATATCACTGTTAGGATGGCTATTATTAAAAACAAAAAAAAGATAATAAATGATTGCCAAAATGTGGATAAAATGTGGATAAAGTGGAACCCTTACACTGTTGGTATTGGTGGGAATGTAAAATGGTACAGCACTGTGAAAAACACTGTGGAGTTTCCTCAAAACATTAAAAATATGATCCAGCAATCTCATTTTATGCTATTTATCCAAAGGAATTAAAATCAGAATCTCTAAATGATATCTGCACTCTTATGTTCATTGCAGCATTATTCACAATGCAAGATGTGGAAACAACCTAAATGTCCCATCAATGAATTAGTGGGTAAAGAAGATGTGGTACATACCTGCAATGGAATATTGTTCAGCCTTAAAAAAGGAAATCCCACCATTTGCAACAACATGGATGAACCTTAAGGACATTAAGCTAAGTAAAATAAGTCAGCCATGAAAGGAAAAATGCTACATGATTCCACTTATATGAGGTATCTAAAATAGTTAAACTAATAGAAGCAAAGTAGAATGGTGGATACCAGTGGCTGAAGGAAGGCGAAAATGAGTTGCTGTTTAAAAGACATAGTATTTCAGTTTTGCAAGATGAATAAATTCTAGAGATCTACTGTACACATCATGCTATAGTTAACAACACTACCACACACTTAACATATCAATTGTTTGTTAAGAGAGTAGATTTCATGCAAAGTATAATAATGATGATAATAATAACAATAATGATGATGATGATGTCATCCCACAGAGTGGTACATTTGTTATAATTAATGTTGTCATTTAATTTTTATTTTGGTATGCATGTTTCTGTTGTTTAATTTGAATTTTTCTGATGAGGACGTTGACCAACATTTTATGTGTTTACTGGCAATTTGGATATCTTATTTTGTGACACAGTTCGAGTATTTCATTCAAATTGTTCAATGGGTTATAGATATTTTTCTGTAGAAGTTATTTGTGTAATCTGTATATGAGTCTGGATAGATGCATCAGGAACATTTTCTCTACCTTCTACATAGTTATGCTATGATTCCAAACATCTGGATTTTCTGCACAATATTTCTATTAACCTGTGCTTTTTTTGTCCATCTGTTTTCTACATCATTTGGTCCTGCATTCTTGTCATGGCTAATAATTCTTTATTGAATGCTGTATACTACATATAAAAAATTATAGTGACACTGGATGGTGTTTTTTCTAGGAAAGGTTTAATTTTCTTCTGAAAAATAGAACAGGAGCAGATCACTTTAATTCCATGAAAGTTGTTCTATTTGTTTTGTGCTTTTTCCTAGAGCATAACCCTTCCTGATGCATCTATCCAGACTT
>NW_006434709.1:14890485-14915976 GCF_000325575.1 Pteropus alecto
TGAAAACCCCTATATCAAAATTTGTCTCTCCAACACTATGCGACTGGTAAATTCTCTGCTTACATGTCCAGCCTCTTAGCAGTTTCACTCTGCTTGGTTTCTCTGTATCTCATCCCAAGCATGTGCAACCTTGCAGTATATAATCACCTTGGGAAGAAATTGAATGTAAAAATTTAGATTCACTTTTCACTTGTTCTCGTTTCTCTAGGATCTTGTCTTTTCAAATCCTGGCTATCCTGAACTCAATTTTCATCTCCCCAGCTTAGTAAAATAGCTGCAATTTCTAGCATTGTATATTCTGTTTGGTCTCTATGCCCCATGCTGTAAATCAGCAAATACAAAGGGAAAATATGGAGAAAATTTAACACTCCCCTCATTATGTCAAGTTATCATCAATTACAAATCACCTTTCTGGTTTTTAAGGTGAATTATGTCTAATGTTTTACACATTAAAGACACAGAAATTTAAAACATATAAGGGTTTGATGTTTAAAATTGAAGGACAATCAAATGAAAGTGAAATACTTCTACCTGCTATTTAGCAACTCACTTTGCTAAATTCTCCCCCATCCACGCCACTTATTCCATGGCATCTTTTTATATCCCACCAGTGTTGAATAGTCTCCTGGTCCATTATTTATTCTATTTATAGACCCAACTTATAAGGACTCCTGCCCTGAGCCTTGCACTTTAGAGGGCCTATTTCTGGTCTTTTCCATGGTTTGTCCCTCTCCAAGGAGTATATTTTCTTCATCTTCCAAATCATACTCTGGGGTACCTCAGACTACAGAATTTTCTGCCCAAACAGCCCCATGACCATTCCAGTGTTTGTGTGTGCATTTGATCTGGATCAATTCCAATGAAGGTGCAGAAATGGCCATCTGAGTATGTACCAATGGGCCCAAAAATATGGCTAATGGGTGAATGCTTGTAGCAAGGGTTAAATACATATTAAATGCAGGATACCTAGTTAAATTTGAATTTCAGATAAACAAAATATTGTGAGACATACCTGTATTGAAATTACATCTGAAATTTATATTTAGCTGGGCACTGTGTATTTTTATTCACTAAATCTGATGACTCTACTAGGAAGGGATGTCAGCAAAGATGATTTTGTAGGACAAGGTGTCTATCATGGGTGTCTAAGGCCCTCATATTATAAGACAGAGACAGGAGTAGAGAAAGAAGTAGAGTGGGTTGTGAGCCAGGGAACAGGAACTGAAGAGTCAGGGACCTGGTACAGGCTCTCCCTGAGTACCCACGTTCTGGTGTGAAACTCTAGGAAGTCAGAAAACTCTAACTTTGAATTGAGTCCTCTAGGTTGTTATGGAAATATGCCTGTCAAGACAAGAGACTAGAATATATTTTAATTAACTTGATTTAGACATTTTAAGCATGTAGAGTCTAGACATATGGTCTTTAGGACTGCATTTATATTTTTGCCTAGACACTGGAAATGTTGGAGGCAGGGCCCTTGTTGCCCCTGCTCTAGTACTTAATCCACATGTACTTATGTGTTAACCTGCAAATTCAGTTGTTTCCTTTACTAAACCACACAAAAACACTAAGAAGCTTCAGGAAAGAAACACATGCTTCTTTCCCTTCATCAGGATATCTATTACAGATTGATACATATCTATGTATTTTATAGATAGAGAGATTGAGGCTAGGCAAATAAAGTAGCTGAGCTTGCCCCTCAGATGTCCACAGCATGAAAGAAAAGTTAAGAGAATAAAGCTGATTCCAGAGGAATTTCATAGGTCATTTTTGTGTCTCAGTTACTTCATCTGTAAAATCAGAATAGGACCTTCTTGTCAGTTATTAAAAAGATTAAATGAGTTCGTATATGTAAAGCAATAAGAAAATTACTTGGAACATATTTAGCAGAGACAAATTTTGAATATTTTTTAGTTTTTAGTTTCTGGCCTCGGGGAGTAAGAAGAACCTCCTATATTGGGAAAGCCCTAACCTACCACACAGCAACTAGTATCAGAAATGTTGATGATTCAAATCCATTCTTGTCCTTTTTCATGTCTCTTTCTGGGCAAACCCTGGAATTCCTTATCTGTGACTCTTAAAATGGCTGCTGTGTGTTCATCAGTATCTCAAAAACATTTTTTTGGTTTCCACTTCTAGAGAGAACTGCCTGAAAGCAAGTTAGAGGCACAAAATCTCCCAGTGATTTTGAAAAGGAAGGAAGTTTGAAAAGTTTGCATCTCAGTAATGCAGCTGAGGAATGCAACAAGGGAGTTAGAAAATAGAAAATATGCTTGCTTTACAGAAAAATCGCTTGCTACCCCAGGCTATGTTCTTGCTTATAATAGCTGTACATGGACAGCCTAATGGGCTTCTTTGTACTTTGACTACAGCAGTTTTCTAAATAGATAAAGCACTTATTTAAGGAGAGAAATGGAAATTACTCTTTAATAGTTCCCCAAGAAACACTGATATAAATCACTGGGTGACTGAGCTCTGCCAGGGTCTGAGTGTCCTTGCTTGGCTGGTGTCTAGAGAAACTCAAGCCTTATTTGGTATCTAGTTTTCTGTCAGTCAGGAGGGATCTTTGACCCTGGCAACTGTCTGCCAAATTCCCCAAAGTGATAACTATTTGGCAGATTCTAGTTATTCTGAGAACACCATCCGTGGGGACTTTTTCTTTTCTAAAGGCTGTTGCCCTCCTCACACACAGTATCCTGTTATATGTCCAGCAAAGGAAATGGGGGATTAAAAAGTATAAACGACTCTCTTTACTCTCAAAGGTCTTGTAGTCTAATTGAAGACACAAAATATTTATTTACACCTGTAAGCAATTTCAACTAAAAGTATGAGGTTCAGTGTCAGAAAATAACATAGAAAGTAATAATAATAATAATAATAATACATAACAAAGTCTAACATTTAAAAATTAATGATACACCAGCAACTATTCTAAACATCTGCATGTATCATTTATTGTCAAGGAGGAGGGTGCATTAGTTTCTTATGGCTGCCATAACAAATTATCACAAATGGTGTAACTTAAAAAACCAAATATTTATTCTCTCACAGTTCTGAGAAGGGTAGATAGCTGAAATCAAGGAGTCAGCAGGTCCCTGATGCTTTTGAAAGCCCAAAGGAAGGACCCTTCCTTGCCTCCTCCTAGTAGCTCCTGGTGGCTCCCACTTTCCTTGGTGTTACTTGACTGCATCACTCCAATCTCTGTGTCATCATGTGGCCTTATTCCCTGTATCAATTTGTGTCCTCCCTTCTTATTATAAAGACATCATCATTGAATTTAAGGCTCATTTTCATCCAGCATGACCCTATCTTAAAAATTACACCTGTAAAGATCCTGTTTGCAAAAAGGATTGGATTCTGAGGTTTTGGGTAAACATGAATTTTCCAGGGACACTATTCAACCCACTGAAAGTTAGATGAATTATAACATTTAATAGAGATATGGGCCCTGAAAGATGAGTGGCTTTGGACAGAGTTTGAACACCCATTCAATAAGCACTTAATGAGCAAATACTTTGTACCAGCCACTGAGCCAGGAGCCAATGGAGTTTCAACACTTAGTCTACGTTAGTATCTATGAGTCGTGGCTTCATAGCAATGAAAAAGGGCAAATTTACAGAAGCTTACATAAGACCAAAGTAAAAAATTTTTTTTTCTCTAAGTGAAAGAGGTACAAGAATTGGCTATGCAGGTAAGATATGGTGGCTCCAGAGCTCCATCAGGGACCCTACATCTACTTCTTGGGATTGCCATCCTCAGGTTTGGCTTTCATATTCCATTTTCTAAATCACTTCATAGACTTGGATGGCTGAGGGAGCTCCAGTAATCATCTCTGTATTTCAGACCAGCTGCAGAAAGGAGCAAGAGATAGACAAGAGTCACCTTTCTGAGTTGAATAAATCTTTTTGGAAGGTCTTTTAATAGAACTTCCTTTTTATAACTTAGTCACACGGTCACACTTAACTGCAAAGGAAGTTAGGTCTACTACATTCCTATAAAAAATACAGGATTCTGTTACCAAGAAGAAAGGGGAGAATAGATGTTGAACTTTGCTTTTCAGTCCTGACTTCAAGGAGCTCAAAGTCCATTTGAGGAAGACACTAAGTTATTAGATACATTAATTTCTCTTTGTTGCTATAACAAATTGCCACAAACTTAAAACATAAATTTATTATCTTAAAACATAAATTTATTATCTTGTAGAGAACATAAACTCAAAATGGGTTTCACTGGGCTAAAATCAAGATATTAGCAGGGCTGTAGTCCTTCTGGAGGTGCTCGGCAAGAATCTATTTCACTGCCTATTTATTTCCTAGAAGCTGCCTGCATTCCTTGCTTGGCTCATCATCCCTTTCTTCCATCTTTGTGGCCAGCAAGGTTGCATCTCACTGACCATTCTTCTATAGTCACATCTCCCTCTGACTTTGAACTCAGCTGGGAAAGACTGTCTTTTAAGTATTCATGTGATTAGATTGAGTCTACCTGGATAATCCATATTAATCTATCTGCTCACTTCAAGACCTTTAACATAATCACATCTGCAAAGTCTCTTTGCCTATGGAAGGTGACATATTCACAGGTTCCAGGAATTAGAACATAAACATCTTTGAGGAGGGCCATTATTCAGCCTACCACAATAGATAATTGAAATATAAGATATTTAAAATATCATAAGATATCATAAGATCTAAAGGGAGAGGTAGACAGGGTAAAAGGGGTGGTGACAGAAAGAAATCAAACTATGGGCAATATATTTTTGCCTTACTGTTGAATTGTACACCTGAAACTTGCTTGACTTCAATAACCAATGTCACCATAATAAAATAAATAAAATAAATAAATAAAAAATGTAAGGTTTAGTGCAAGGTTGATTAAAAAAAAAAAAAAAAAAAAAGAAAGAGTCTAGCCTCGACAATAAGCATGATTTGTTACAGGAGAAATGCTTCATGTGCTAAACAGAGGCTTCATAAAAGGATTTAGAAGAAGTTTATATTTGAAGAAAAGAAAAAATTGAGTAGACTCTAAAATATCAAGCCTGCCATTGAACATTAACTTGTACACAATGTATACTTAAAAACAACGACAAAAACCTCCACTTTTTGGCATCTAAATAATGGATAATAGTTAAAATACCTTGCATTTTTGATGAGTCAGTTGGGTTCGGCTGGTTTATATATTACCCCATCCCTTTTTATTTCCTCTAGATGAGCTTTCCAATCAGTAAAAAACATATATCATATATATCAAGGCCCTGTCAACAGACATAGGCCATGAACACACAGAGCCCTCGTGAAGAGGACTGAAGTTTAGCCACCCTAAAATATGCACTTTAGGATATTAATTTTAAGCTGGTTATTAAGAAACAAAAGACTCACCCCTTACCTGCCTAAAGGACTTCAGATAGAAAAACCTGTTTGAAAGAAGGGAGCATCGCCTTAGCATCATAATTAAACTAAGTGTGGCAGACAAGGAGGAATAGAACCAAGCCTGTTTGTCAGAGTCCCTCTGTGTCCCATTGTTTCTGGGTGGCCTAGCAAGAATTTCCTTACCACATGTTTGGTCTTTCTCATCTACCTGTAAATTACCTTCCTCCTTCTTTGTTCGAAATGGCATGTAAATCTAAATTGCCCAATGCATCTTAAAGTCTTATGTTCTTATGGCAGGCCTGCACGTTTATCTGTAATAAATTTTGAACATTTTCTCCCGTTAATCTGTTTCATGTTAATTTGGCTATTAGCCTAGCTAGAATAACTTTGAAAGTGGGAGGAATATTATTTTTTGTACCTCCATGCTCATTAGGTACACATGGAAAAAATTCTAACTGAAACAGGAAATAACTGCATATCTGGCCTATAATACATAGATGGAATAATCGACTAAGCTACATTATTAAAATAGTTTATCTTATTGGCTACAGTACATTCTTAAAAATTCAACTGCAGGGGGCATTTTTGTGGGGGACAAACCACAAATTCTTTAGTTGATAAGGCCTTGAGAAAAATTATGTGCATTAAATTGCAGTTTGTAAAATCTACAAATTATTTGTTATGCTTTCAGAAAGAATTTTGGTATAATCAAATTTCAGTCATTTTGAAGTTAATATTTCCAGGAGCATCTTTAAAACATGCTGTGCTGGAAACTGTCAGGCTTTAAAGTCTGAGTAGGCTTCCAGAAACAGTAGAAATGTTTAAAGAGATTGCATAGGGAAACTGCAGGAAGGACCAGAAAGTGGCCGAATGCAATGCCTAGAAGAGTAAAAATGGAGTCATCAAAGCACCCAGGCATACTGGTGAACACATACGAAACATCTATTGAGAACTTTGAATCGCTGAGCAGGAATTTGAGAGGAACTAAGACCCATTTATACAGATAGAGTCCATAAGCCAGAGGAGTTTGAGCTATCACTTTCAATGTGAAGTCATTTCTATTCTTAGGCTAATACATTATGAGAAAATTAAATATTTGTACACACAATAAACATTCAAACAATAAATGGCAACAAAAGAGTTTCTATCTTTAAAGAATGGTATCTACGATCTTTTGAATGTACCAGCCAACCTGCTCTTAGCCACCACCCAAGTAAGCTGAGTTTCTTTTATATTTTAAAATAAGGGCCTTAGGGTCAGATATTTCTGCTTCAAATATCCTCTATTAGACTCATAAACTTGGGCAAGTTATTAAACTCCTCTAAACCTCAGTGTCCTTATTTTTTAAATGAATATAAGAAGAATATGTCCCTCATAGGGTTCTTGTGAGGATTTAAACGAATAATCCACATAAAAAAAAAAAAAAAACTTAGTAGAGGCTTGAAAGATTGTGAAAAATTAAGACAAGCTTCCCCAAGAAAGATTACTAACCCTTCCCAATAGAGAGATGGAGAGAAACATAAAAATAAAAAAAAAAATACATTTCTATTTTTTTATTTCTGTATTATTTTATTCAACTCAAAAACACTTGTCCCCAGCCAGCAACCCTTGGCACTCTAACAGTTCACCACCAAGCTGACAGCCGGGATTGTGAAAAATTAAGACAAGCTTCCCCAAGAAAGATTACTAACCCTTCCCAATAGAGAGATGGAGAGAAACATAAAAATAAAAAAAAAAATACATTTCTATTTTCATATTTCTGTATTATTTTATTCAACTCAAAAACACTTGTCCCCAGCCAGCAACCCTTGGCACTCTAACAGTTCACCACCAAGCTGACAGCCGGGAAACTGCAGATCTAGAGCTCTGTGAAAAATGTTTCTGCTGTCAGTGTAAATGAATATTTACCAGCCAATATCTGTTGCAGCCCTTTGGCAGGGGGCATACAGGGGTAAATATTGGTTTTACTTTCTAAAACTAGAGGCTCTAATTATAAACTGGGAGTCCACATACCTTAAATGAGTAGATTAATTAATTATAAAGCCTCATTAAAAGTCAAGCTACCCATTAGCTTAAGTAGTTATCATATGAACACTTGATTTATTAGAGCTGAAAAATTCGAATAGAATTTTCTTTCTTTCTTTTTTTTTTTTAAGTTACAGTGAAGTGACTAATTATCAGCTGACGACAGATTATCCATTTTGGCTCTTACATGATAGACCATTTGCCAGCCACTGGTCAAGTAGAAGAGAGTGAGCATTTTATTCTTATGATTGGTGTCACACTGTATTCGATATCCTCTCAGTGTTGGGAACGAGAAAATCCTATTACAATAAATCACTTTCACTTTTAATGAATCACTAGCAAACTAGGTACCTTATGATCAATGAGTAATTCAAAAAAGTGAGGCCTAGGTCCTTTATGTCTGAATAAGTAAAGAAGCACTTTTGTTTCCAAGACCCAAAAGCCATGTATGCCACAGATGGATTGGAGAGTCCAATGAACTGACAGGCAATAGAATTCACTATATAAAGGAATGTGTTGAGAGCTGGCAAAAAAATCAAAGCCTTGCATGATGTGTTCCCTGCCCTCAAAACTATCAGACCTGACCAATTTTGGGGAAAAGACCAGTATGATCTTATATAGCTTCTCATTCTCTCTGTTCTAGGTGAGTGAATTGTGATGGATTGTAGAAACAGATATCTTCAAAAATGAAATGGTTCTAGCTGGAAATAGAATTAAGGATTCCCATTCCCTCCCATAGGAAGAATCTTGAAGGCACACCATCGAGATGCTTTTCCTGACTCAGAGAAAGAAGAATTATTAAAAAAGAAGAAAAAAAACTCCCTGTGATTCTTTTTGCCATGCTAACATCCAACCACACCTTCTTCTAATCAGTGACCTAATACCCCTTTTGGTTACTGACCACACATCCCTCAAATTCAGAGACTATCTTTGTTTATACCAGTTGTTCCTGCAAAAATATTAATAGTGCCCTTTTAATTCTTAAACATATATTAGTTTGAATAATAAATTATATGATAATCCTACTTTTAGGGGGTCATCATTCTTTAATGGTATTGATGACATAGAAGCTTCCAGTCCCAGTGCCCTCTTGCTTCTTGATGCCTCATACCATGGCTATATTAAAACAGAGGTAGCCACAAAATACAAGCATAGTTGGTCAGAAAGTCACTCCCAGAACTTTGAATCTTGAGTGAATGACACAAAGGTGGAAGGTACAATTGATTGGATTCAAAATAGTCAGAGTTGAGGGGATTGAGATCATAGGGGTGCTGAGTTGTGGCCTTGACAGCAATTCTCACAGCCTGTCCTCTAGAGTTCACTGTGCTATTTGCCTGCTCTTCGCATCTGCTCTTCCAGATGTTAGTACTGGAGGACCTCAATTTCTTCTCCAATCATCATCACTTTTTTTTTTTTTTTTTTTTTGGCTTAAAATGGTTTCTGTTGCTTACAGAAGAGAATCTATAGTTGTAATATGCTAGAGGAAGCCAAGAAAGAAGTAGCCTTTTTTAGGTGGCCAAACAAGCAGAGAATATATACAATGCCTGTTTTCATAAAATTGATGTTCTATTGTGTGGGAACAGGGCATATCCAAATAAGCAATTTGTATATCATATTAAAGGTGATAAGAGCTTTAAACAAGGCGGCAGCGGGGGGGGGGGGGTGCGGGGAGAGAGGAGGAAGAATTAGAGGGAGGGAGGAGGAGAGGGAGGGAAATTTAGAGGGAGGGAGGGGGCCGGGGGAGAGAAGGAAGATTGGAAAGCAGAGTGAGGGTAGGATAAAATTATACTTGGGTGGTCTCTGTGGTCCGACCATTAGGTAATACTGCATCATTGTAGGTGTGAATGTGAAATGGAAGTTACTTCAAAATTATGAAATGTAAACAATTTAAATACCATCACATATTGATCTATCTGTGGAGCACCATCAATTTGGGGGTACTTTTTAATATTTAAAGTCTGTTAACATCAGCTACTTTGATCATTTTAAAATGGCATTAATCAATAAATGATTTGTGAAGGCACAAAGTACCTGTTATAAACTGAATGTTTGTGCCTCCCACTGCAAATGCATATGTTGAAAATTCTAACCCCAATGTGTTGGTACTAGGAGGCAGGTCTGTTGGGTGGTAATTAGGTAATGAGGGTGGGGCCCTCATGAATGGGATCAATGACCTTGTAAAAGGGACTCCGGGGAGCTCTGTGCTGTGTGAGCATATAAGAAAACAGCTCTATGCAACCCAGAAGCAGGGTCTCACTAGATCCCCATCAAGCTGGTACCCTGATCTTGAATTTCCAGCTTCCAGAACTGTTAGAAATAAACTTCTGTTGTTTCTAAGCCACCCAGTCTATGGTATTCTGTTATAACAGTCCAAACTGGCTAAGACAATAGTTAAACTGAAGCTACACTTCATCTTTCTCTCTCCATTAGAAATCATTTATTGCAATTATATATTGATGATGTCTGGTGGGCAGGGTATTGTGAGTTATGTTGGGGACCTTCTCTGAAGAAAATTACTTGTACTTTAAATTTAACATTCTGAAGAGTTTACTTTTACAGACTTATTGAAGTCTAACATATAACAGATTTTTGAGTTTTTGATATGTGTATATAACTGTGAAACCATTACCAAAATCAAGTCATTAATATATCTATAATCCCCCAAAGTTTCCAAGTACCCCATTTCTCTATCCAACTCCCTCCCAATCCCCAGAAAATCACTGATCTGCTTTCTCTATAGATTAGTTTCCATATTCTAGAATTTTCTTCAATGAAATCACGCATTTAAATAATTATACATGGTGTGAGAGAGGGCTTCTGTTTTTATTGGAGTCTAGGGTTTCAAGGGCTCACTACTGATGCATTTCAAACATAAGAATGGGAATTTAAAGCATGGAAGGAGAAAAAAAAAAAAAAGCAGCCCAAATGGTCAGATATCTATCTAATCTACACATATGTGAAAACCTACAAAACTATACCGTACACCTGAGATATTTGCATTTTGTTTTATGTAGACCTTACTCTCCAACATTTTAAACAGTGAGGGGCCCTGAAGACTTCACTGCTTATTTGGCTGATTTCTTTACCACATCTCTTTCATCAACAGTGTTTGTCAGACAAAATGAAACAAACAGCATCAGCACAAAACAAACACCTACTTTGTCCCCTCTCCTGGGTCCCAGGCCCTGTTCCATGTGCTCTTGGCCTATTCCTTGAGTATCCCACTGCCCAGGACTCGTGCCCTGCATGTTAAAATTAAGTATTTGTGACCAAACAGAACATACTAGTTAGGACTCAGGCTCCCACTATTACAGAGATGCAGGCGAGGGGGCTGTGTAAGCTAAAATTGAATCGGAAAGGGCTGGGGCGCAAATTCCACTAGGAAAAAAAAAGTAAACGGAATCATCCATATGTACTCTCATTTTAAAAACACTTTCCCAATCTGTTTCCATGAGTTTGGCTTTTTAAAAAAGATTCCACATTTCAGTGATATCATGCAGTATTTGTCTTTCTGTGACTTACTTCACTTAACATAATGCCCTCAAGGTCCATGAATGCTGTTGCTAACAGCTGTATTTCCTCCTTCCAGTCTCCTTAATTCCAGTCTTTCTAGTGGGTTTGTGATAGTATCTCATTGTGGCTCTAATTTCCATTTCCCTAATGGATAAAAATGTTGAGTGTTTTTTCATGTGCCTATTTATCTTTAGTACATCTTTGGTGAACTGTTTGTTAAAATATGGTTTTCAATCAGCTTGTTTTCTATTATTGTTTTATAGGTATTACTTATTCTAGGTACAAGTGCTTTTACTTTATGTTTTGCAAATATTTTCTCCATTCTGTGGTTTGCATTCTCTTCTTATTAACAAGTATCCTTAGAAGAGCAAAAGTTTTTAACTTTGTTGAAGTCGTTTATCATTTTTTCTTTTATAATTCATACTCTTTATGTTCTATTTAAGAAATCTTGAGCTAATATAATATCACTAATATTTTCTCCTATATTTTATTCTAGAACTTTTATAGTCAAGGCTCTAACACTTTGGTCTATGAACCACTTTGGATTATTTGTATATGGTATGATATTAAACCTTTATTATTTTTTTGCATATGGCTATGTAAGTTTTAGCAACCTTGTTGAAGAGACTCTTTCTTTCTTCTTCATTGCTTGTCTCTTCCTAGATTCTTTCCTAGACTATTGATTGACCTATACTTTACCTTTAAAGCAATACCATATTGCCTTGATCTTTGTAGTTTTATATTAAGTCTTGATATCAGGTAAGTTCAGTGACTATTCTTTTTCAAAACACTTTTGGTGATTCTAGGTCCTTTGATTTTCATGTAACTTTTAAAGTCAGCTTGTCAATTACTACAAAATCTGCTGAGGATCATGATATTGTCTCAAATCTACAGATCACTTTGTGAAGAATCCACATTTTTAACACCACCAAATTGCCTAATCCAATCCACAGTTAACTCCACATTTCTTTTGGTCTGTGTTAATTTCTCTTGGCACTGTTTTGTAGTTTTCAGTGTATAGGCCTTGAACACCATTTGTTAAACTTATTCCTATATATTTCATAAGTTGTGATGTTACTGTGAGTTTTCCTCAATTTCGATTTCATTTCTTTATTGTTTGAATACAGAAATAAAATTTTTATTTCTGGCACTCTCTAAAATGGCTCCAAATTATGCTTACTTTCATGGCTTTGTGTGTCATCTGGTTATAGTAATTCACTTCTAATGAGCAGAATATAAATATATTAATGGGATATCACTTCCAAGATTACATTTCAAAAAGACTGACTTCCCTCATGTTCATCCTCTCATATTCTCTCTTGAAGCCCTAATTTTGAGGGAAACCAGTGCCATGTTATGAGCTTTATTACATAAAAATTCCCATGGCAAGAGAAAAAAAGGTAACCGTCCGGGTTACATTCAGCAAGGAGCGATGGCCCTCAGTATACTAGCTCACAAGTATCTGAATCATGCCAACAATCATGTGGAAAAGTCTGGAAGCAGTTCCTCTCCTACCAAAGCCTTTGGATGAGACCATTTTGACCAACAGCTGACTGCCTCCTTGTGTGGGATCTTGAGGACAAGGCGCCCAGCTAAGTCCTGCCCATATCACAGACACACTGAATGATTAAATAATAAATCTTTACTGTTTAGGCCATATTTTGAAATAATGTTATACATTAATGAGTAACTGATATTTAGATATTGGTCTTTTAACCTGTAACTCTGCTAAGGTCACTTATTAGTTCAAGCTATTTTGTAGATTCCTTAAATTACCTATGTGATCACATCATTTACAAATATAGACAGGTTTTATTTCTTCCTTTCCAGTGTGTATGAACTTTCTTTTTCTTGCCTAATGGACTGGCTAAAGCTAACAATAGAATGTTGAACAAAAGAGGGGAAACTGAACATCCTTGCCTCATTTCTATTCTTAAGAGAAAAGTACTGTCATTCACTACTATGTAAGATGATAATTGTAGGTTTTGTGAGGATTCTCTTTCAGATTGACAGAGTTCCCATATATTCATCATTGGTTAATAGTAGTTTCTAAATCATAAATGAATAATGATTTTTTAAAATCATGAAAATCATGAATGGATCTTGTCAAATGCTTTTAATGTATCAATGGATTTGATTGATGGTAGCTTTTGAAGCATGAAAGTTTTAAATTCTGATAATTCTAATTTACTTTTTTTTTTGTTACTCATGCTTTTGGTGTCATATCTAAGAGTGTTTTGGCAAATCTAAGGTCATGAAGATTTAACCCTATATTTTTAAAATGAGTTTTACACTTTTTCTTTTATATATAGGTCTTTGATCCAATTTGAGTTAATTTTTGTATATGGTGTATGGTATGAGTCCAATTTTATTCTTTTGCATGTAGCTGATTTATAATTTTACTCTGATTAGAGCTAATACTTTTCATTATTTGAATCTTTTTCACATTAAGATTTATTTTTATGTCAAAATATGGTCTATCTTAGTGAAAGTTCTGTATGCACCTGAAATATGTATTCTATTTCATATATTTTACCATTTTTTGTTTTTGTTTTTGTTTTTGTTTTTGTCTTTTTTCTCTTTGCTTTTAAGCTTTGGAAGTTCCTACTGAGCTGTCCTTAAGCATACAGAGTCGTTCCTCAGCTGTGTCCAGTCTTCTAATGAACCCATCAAAGCATTCTTCATTTGTTAGTTTTTTTATCTCTAGAATTTCTTATACTTGCTTAGTATTTCCATCTCGCTGCTTACATAGCCCATCTGTTCTTGCATGCCATCTATTTTATCTACTAGAGCCCTTAGCATATTAATCATAGTTGTTTTAGATTTCCAGTCTGATAATTCCAACATCCCTGCCATGTCTGAGTCTGGTTCTGATGCTTGCTCTGTCTCTTCAAAGTGTGATTTTTTTCCTTGGAAGCCAATCATGATATACTGGATAAAAGAATCCCAACAATGGTTCCCATGGAGGTTTCTGCTCGGGTAAATTGTGATTCTCTTTATTTACCTGTCTCTCCAATTTTGTTGGGGACAATGGTTTGCAGTATGAGCTCATTCCTCTGATGGATCTAAAAATAGTTGATCCTTCAGTTTTTTTTTTAGCTTTTTACTTGTTAGGACATGCCAGATTAGAAACCAAAAGTTTACTTCATGTATTTTGAAGCTGTTTTTCCGTAAATAAGCATTCGACATTACTGGTCTTTTTATTATTAGACTTCTTTATTAATTTAAATAACAATTTTTTTACCCCTGGTAATACCTCTTGCCCTGAGATTCACTTTATCTAATGTTAGTATAGTCATTGCAATTTTCTTTTGGACAGTGTTAGCATGGTATATCTTTTCCAAAGTATTTTTTATTTTTACTCTATACATGTATATATATTTAAAGTAAGTTTCATGTTGAAAGCATGCAGTTAGGTCTCACTTTTTAATCCAATCTTTACTATCACTACATTTAATCAGGTGTTTAGGCAATAACTTTTAAGGTGATTATTGATATGATTGGCTGTTAATCTGCCATCTTGGTTAGTTTTGTTCTATTTCAATTCTTTAATTTTTTCCTTTTTTTGTGATTTTTTTGTATCTTTGGATTGAATATTTTATGATTCTCTCTTATCTCCTTTACTGGCTTATTAACTATACTTTTATTAACTTTTTTATTGGTTGCTATTTGGCTTACATTATACATCTTTAATTTACTAGATCTATTTTAAGTAGTAGTATATACTTTTATATATATCTCATAAACCTAAAACAGTGTACTTTCATTTGCCCTATTCTGGTCTTTGTGCCAATGTTCTCACAGGTTAACTTATGCGTATATTATAAACCTCTTAGGTTATTTTAGTTAAAACAATTGTAACAAAAATTTTAAATATGAATAAAGGTTTTATATATTTATCCATATATTTATCATTTCTGTTCTAACATGCGTAGATACATATTTTCATCAGGAATGCAGTATGTACTTCATTTTATAATATTTATGGTTATGGTCTGCTGGTGATGCATTCTTACAGTCTTGTATATTTGAAAAATATCTTTATGATTCAGGTATGTGGCTATAGGTATTTACTCATGTGCCAATTTATGCCTATACATGAACATACACATGAATGTTTATAGTAGCTTTATTTATAATTATTAAAAACTGGAAACAACCAAGATGTCCTTCCATAGGTGAATGGATAAACAAAGTGCAGTAAATTCATAAAATAGATGACTATTCAGCAATAAAAAATGAATGAGCTATCAGCCACAAAAAGACATGAGTAAATCTTAAGTGCATACTGCTTATTGAAAGCAGCCAGTATGAAAAGGCTACATATTGTATGATTCCAATTATATGATATTTGGGAAAAGACAAAATTATTATAGAGATTGTAAACACATCAGTGGTTGTTAGGAAGTCATAAGGGAGGTTGAATAGGTGAAGCATAGGATTTTTTAGAATGATAAAACTATTCTCTATGATATTATAATGTTGGATACATAGTACTAAACATTTGTCAAAGCCCATAGAAATTTACAGCAAAAAGAGAAACTTTAATGAATGCAAATTAAAAAAAAATAACTTAGCAGGTTAGGGGATCCCCAAGTGGAATGAAAAATGTTATGAGTTTAACTGTATCACAAATGTATGAAACAATATACCAGAAGGAGTGGGAGGAAAAAGGGGCTGGCCTAAGTAACTTTAAAAATAAGTAGGGTCTATAAGACCAAAGGCAAAATGAACTGTAATAAGTACTGTACTGTAGTTGCTTTAGGTGTTACCTGTAGTTGTGTGGATTAATAATTATGAAACCATTATACACATGTACTGGAATTGAATAATTAAGTAAATAGATGACTGATGGTGGGAACCAGTTTTCTTGCTATTAGTGTGGGAGGTTACAAATAAGAGAAGAAAGCTATAATAATCCATGTGGTAGTAAATTGAAGTTGGAGACAGAACCCCAGCGCCTTAGTCAGTATGAACTCATCTTTAGCTAACTACAGATAGTTGATATAACATACAGAAATATTTATAGATATGTGAATATATATACACATATATTTCCTTGCTGTGTCAGCTGAGAGGGCCTACGAGCAATGACATCTCAGTAGTGACAAGCACACCTGGTACTCATATTCATATCTTGGTTTCTCATATTATTATCTAATAGAAGAAACCATACTTTTGTTTAAATGGCTGATTCCAGGACTGAGGCAGAAAACGTATAATATTAGCCTGGAGCATTTCGTGATATTGTAATAATAGAAAGTAAGGAAATGCTCAAAAAACTAAACAAATCCCTTCAATGCTGAGGCTAAGTCAAAGTGACACATGAGCCAACTAAATTTGATCAGTAAAAAAAAAAAAAATTGCATTAGAGCTCAAAGCATAAATAAATATCCACGAGTCTGTGCTGATATAAATGGTAGAACGTATAAGTATTCTTTTATATAAGAGTTTGATTTAGTATGCAATAATTCCAAATAATTTTCCCATACAGAGCTGCAAATCATTTATGTTAATATTCTGCCCTCAAAGAAGTAAAACATAACTCCCCACTTTTTAAGTATGGGGTAAACATATTGAATTTCTTCCAAAGAATACAGTACAGAATAGGGGAAAAAAGGAACTCTATAATGAAAAAAACCTGATAGAACACTATCTCAACCAGATGTCAAGGTAAACAAACTTGATAAATTATGCTAATAGTATATACCCTTGATATGCTGTGATGAATATGGCACTTTATCTCTGTGATATTCCTCCCAAGCACACAGAATCCCAGTGCTTTAGTCTGTTTGGGCAGTTGTAACAAAATACGATAGACTTACGAACAACAGAAAATTTGCTTATGATATTTCTGGAGGCTTGAAAGTCCAAGATAATGGCACTGGCAGATTCAGTGTCTGGTGAGAGCCCTTTTCCTGATTCATAAATGCCATCTTTTCATAGTATCCTCATATAACAGAATGGGTGAAGGGTCTCTCTTGGGTTTCTTTTATAAGAGCACTGATCCCATTCATGAAAACTCTGCCCTCATGACCTAATCAACTGCCAAAGAACCCATCTCCAAATCATTACATTGGAAATCAGGCTTCAATATATATGAATTTTGGGGAGACACAATATATATGAATTTTGGGGAGACACAATATATATGAATTTTGGGGAGACAGTCTATTATAGCCAGTTTAATCATGGGGAAAAAAAACTTGACATTCTATAAAAATATCTTATGATTACTCAACAATGTCAAAGTCATCAAAAGCATAGAAAGTTTGAGAAACTGTCCTAGCCAGAACAGAAAAAGGATGTCAGGTAAATATTAAGAAAATCTGAATACAGATTTTTAAAAATATCATTATCAGTTCATTGTGATAAATGTACCATGTTAATGTAAGATACTAATAAGGGAAATTGGATGTGAGGTATAGGAATTCTTTATACTATAGTTGTAATTTTTATTTATATCTAAAACTATTATAAAAATTTAAAATTTATTTAAAAAAATCTTGATCTCACCTTTATTTTTGAAAGATAGTTTGTTGGGTATAAAATTTTAGAGTGACAATTTTTTCTTTCAATACTTTAAAGATTTCACTCCATAGCCTTTTCTTGCTTGCGTTATTTCTGAGAAATCTGCTATTATTCATATCTTTCTTTTGTGTATGTATTGCTCATTTTTCTCTAGGTGTTTATCACTGGTTTTAAGCAATTTGATTATGATGTGCCTTGGTCTAGTCACATGAGACCCTTTCTGAATGAAATGGCAGGTACTCATGGTTAAATGTTAACACACAGATTTCTTAAAACTATCAATTTAAGCCTATAAAATAGAGCATGTAATAAGTTAATATGAAGGAAAAAAAGAACCAAATATATTTTCATGTTTACTAGGTCCAACACTTAAAATACTACTATTATTAGGCTAGAACAGAGGTTAAGTTATTTGTGATCTTATTTTATAAATAAACTTATGACCAAGGATGACCAAACAATTTGTTTTAAATCTCGCAGGAATTTCATAGTATGAAAATGGAAACTGAGCTTAGTTTCCTATTGGTTACTCATTAGTACTATAGCATCTGTAGGTCAGAATCTACCTCTCCAGCTTGGTGGCTGAATATGAATCCATGACCAGATGTGAATAGCAGGCTACTACCTATGTTTGCCTTACCTAGACTTTTCTATACAACTAGTTTCACATCTACAAGAAAACAGAAAATCAAGGACTTAGAGCCTTTGAGTCCTCTTGATGAAGATACACTGGCTCTCAGCCTTTTATTGTTTCCTCTCTGGACTGACCCTGGTTATGGTATGAACCTCAGCAGATGTAGTCATACATATGTAGAGATATGTGGATTCCAGGAGATTCATCCATGTGTCTATATAGATAGCCTTATATACAGCAGATACAAATAGGCTAAAAGGTAAATGATGCTTGAAAAGCCTTTGAAATTTTAGCAAAATATCTCTGCCTGTCCAGCAAATGATAAAACCAGTTTGGAAGACATGCTGCTCAGTGACCAATTTCGAAGCACACTGCTAAATTCATTTATGTATTTTGAGCACCAGAATCATACACATATGGGCAAATTCTGAACTCCACCTAAATTTGGTATTTCTTAGGACCAACAAAATTACTAGTAAGATAATAAAGTGAAATATCCATTTACTGAATATCTCTGGTCTACAAGGTAGCACATTGCATCCTTTTGTTGTACATATAAAAATTTCAAGATTAAACAAACTACATCTAATCTATTCACTTAATGGAGGTAGCTAATGGTAAGACACAGAAAACCATGTTTCTGCTCCAAGAGAAATACCAATTAGAAAGTGATCCTCCTAATTTATTGACTATTTACCCAGATTACACTCAATATCAGTAAATTGATAACAGCATTTTACAAGAGTGGTACAGATTCACAATTCCTTATCTGCAGTTATGAAATCTAAATGAAATCTAAATGGTTCTGAAAACCAGGTGTTTCACAGCTCTTAGTGGCAGAATCTAACTTGAACCAATATTTTAAGCCCTTTTTAAATAAATCTCACTTAATATCCCTATTCATCCATGTAGTTGTAGAAATATTAATATTTGATTGTGGGATAATGTAACAGGAATTGTCACATTATATGCAGTATATGTCCATAACATTTTTCCAAAATCTGAAAAATTCTGAATTTTAAAACACATTTAGGAGTGATGTTGACAATGGAGAAGAGAATGAATGTATGGAAGCAGGGGGTTATGAGAAAACTCTGTACCTTCCTCTCAATTTTCTTATGAACCTTAAACTGCTCTAAAAAATAAAATAAAATAAAACTACATACAACATATTTGATCCCAACAGCTTCAGACAAAGGAGTTTGGATCTATGCAACAAATGATTTGAAACACTTGGGCTCTTCATTTATTTAAGAACAGTTTTAAGGAATGGGAGTATTCAGAAGAAAATATTCAATAAATTCTACATTAGATTTTTGAAAGTTCACATCATAAAATAAGTTGTAATCCAGAGATAATTTATCCTGTCAGCCAAATCCTTTATAATTGTCAAGCTACCAAAAACGTTACTGACAAATTGAGACAAGTCCTAATCACATTCTCAATATTAACTTGCAGTCTCCAATATCAGATGGCTTGTTGTTAAATTAGTTTATTGGCAATAGCTGATGATTTTCAAAGTGGCAAATAGTCATTTGGTAAATTGCTATTTCTTTCTTTAGGATGTAGTCACAGAGAGACTGGAGGTGGAATGATCCTGACTAGGAATTATACTTCCTACTTAACCACTTTGACAATGAGACTGTCTCTGATGCAGCATTACAGGCCAGTGCTATGGACCTTGAACAAAGCAAATGAATATCAACCTGTGGTGATGGAGATGACATGTCTCAGGAGGAGCCCTAGTGTTCACAGAAGACAGAACGGAGAGTAATGACACTGGCATCACTCTGTGAATGAAAAAGAGCTGCAGGCTGTCGGGGGAAGACAGGGATTGCTAACTGGGCAGAGCGCCCTTCATACTGAAAGGAGAAGAGATCTTTGAGGATGAGCCCTCCCACTTAGACATCTGAGAAATCTGTGTGCTGTCCTCCAGACAGAGAGATTACATGTCTGTGAAACCTCACTTGGAAAATACAGTTCTAAGAAGGCCTATTACTGAGAAAGTAAACAATTTTCAACATTCGCAACAAAACATAAGCTTGTAATAATTTTCAGATCTTCAAATAGTCCTATGTACTGATTTTTAAAATACAGGATGGCTCTTTTTGGAATAGCAGCAGTAAAAAAGACATTATAGGTCTCTACTGAATATCCTTTCCTTGAAGTTTCAAAAGCAATTGCTAGTTTACAAATTAAATTGATTAAATGTGAATCACTACAATATGGACCATTGGAGTTGACACTTATATTCTCTGGCAGCAGCCCTGTGGATAACGGGTAAAAGGATTGAGAAAAACTCCAGTTGTCTAGGAGCTCAGTTTGCCTTGAACAAACACAAAAAAGGCTAGCTGACTATCAGAACAGAATCTAAATTATCTCCACAATGTAAATTACATCTTCAAATAGCCTGAAGGTCATCCTTTTTTTTTATTTCTTCTGTTTAGGTATACTGATTAAATCTTTTATCAATCAAAATCCATAAGACAGCTAGAAACTCCCAGTGATGACTTCACTATGAGCTCAGTATAAATATGAATTGTCCTTTGTGGTTTCCTGTGTGGACCAGCAATATCGGCATCACCTGGGAAGTCAACAGATTTTCTCAGGCTCCATCCAAGACCTACCGATTCCAGATTTCTGGAGACAGAACCTAGTAATCTATAGTTTAACAAGCCCTGCTGGTGACTAAGATATGCTTCAGTTTGTGAACTATTGGTTTATATTATAAAACTGATTGGAGAATTGTTGGCTGGTTTGGGGTTCTCTCTGCATGGAAGACTTAATGTAATTAATTTAATCCCTTCTACCACACAAGACAGAGAGAATTGTTTGAGTCTCACAATTTTTTTCTTCAGCAGATGTTCTTGCTGATAGGAGCTGTATCAAAACATAAATCAACACAGAGCCTTCTTTGTTGAGAACGTATTCTTACCATGCTTCACCCAAAAATATCTACTGAATTAATGAATGCACTTAGAGGTCATTAGTTTACATTATTATCTCATTGTAGTCTAGACTACACTTCATATAGCACTGTTCAAAAGCACCTGTGTATCCCTTATAAAAGAGCCTTCATCCAGAGCTTAATTTGGTTTACTTAGATGTGATTTTAAACCTGAATTGGGCAGAAAAGAAATACAGAGCAGAGCTTCTCAATAGTTGTTACTTGGCATAAAGTTATGGATATAACTAGACAGATATATCCTCGGTCACTGGAATTTCTCCATGGGGGGCCTGGAAGGCCAATATATATTGCAGAATTATTATTTCTCTATGTGTTCAGAAATGAAAGTAGTTGAGAAGCGCTTGGTTAGAAATATAAGGCTATTCTCAGAAGACAGGCCCAGTGAGGGTGGCCAAGTGGTCAAATGCATAAGTTTGCCTGAAGGGATGTGAAGAGTAGAAGCTGAGTTCCATCAATGTGCAAGAGAGGCCAATATGACACCCTTGGCCTTACAACAGGATTCTAACTGAAAAGTCATCAGGCATGATATTAAGGCAAAAGAAACATAAGAAAAAAAGAAAAAGAAAAAGAAACACATATTAGGACCCCAAATATTGGTTTGGGTATAGTGAGCAGGAGCCAGTGTTCTTTTCTCTGGAAGAAGAGATGTATATAAGAGAACTATCTCCCTGTTAGTATATATAACCAGGTTTGTGAGGAAGCTATGGTTAAAATAATGTACAAAATATTGCTACATCACTGCAAATAGTTTAGAGTGAAGCATCACTGCTTTGGCTAAGAGGTAGGGCTACTCCTCTGAAAAGGGAGATTCTTGATTTAACCAATAAAGAGGTATGCCCTCCTGAATCTGAAACTGTATCGGAGATGCAAGACTTCGGCTATATGAAAGACAAACTTAAGAAAAGCCAATGTATCTGGGAAAGTGCTCTAGGGATAGGGGAAGCAGAAGATTCATCTTCTGAAAGCCACAAAGTCTGGCTCTGGAGGGCAAACTAAGGGAATTAAATCTCTCTAATTGCTAACTAAATGATTGCAGTCCTTCTAACTCCTGTATTTACATCTGTTTAAGGGTCCATTAGCATTTGCAAGAGCATTTTGATAGTTTCAGCCTGTTGTCAACATGCCAAACTAAGGACTACAATATACAAAAAGAACCTCAACACCTGGGGCCAGCATGGTAGTCAGAGGAAAAGTTTCACAAA
This sequence comes from Pteropus alecto, assembly GCF_000325575.1. NCBI lineage: Eukaryota > Metazoa > Chordata > Mammalia > Chiroptera > Pteropodidae > Pteropus > Pteropus alecto. The sequence continues at coordinate 14,912,725 of NW_006434709.1, forward strand.
ATCTCAAGAAGACAAAATTCAAGAAGGCAGGTGTCATGAAGTGACTGACTCTGATTTAGTAGATTTTCCATCCTGTGCCCAACCTTGTCTTTTTAAAGTTTACTCCTATTTAGCAGAGCAACAGTTGCTTATATCTGACAAGGTCCAGAAAACCTGCATACCACAGTGATGAAGGTCAAATCAGCTTTTCGATTCCAATAAGAAACTAGAATTCAGGGCAAAGGAACTTAGCAAGAAGTTGAATTGTGGTCTTACCCACAAGCAGAGAGCAGGGCAGGTTGCCATGGCTCACCATAAACTCATTCCACTCCAGGTCTATGATTACTTGATGAATGTCAGACTCTCTAGATGCTGCCTGGTTAAACTGGCTAAGAAGGAAGATTGAACCTGCAGTGAAAGTGAGCATAAAATAAGAGAGATATCAACTAAAAAGCAAAGCAGCCTTGGACCACTTCATTTCAGAACTAAAAGATCTCCTACACCAAAAGAACCTTAAGATATAATATCAGAGCAGCAAAATAAAACTTCGACAATAATATGACTTCCAAATAAGCATTATGAGATATAAAAATTGTGAAACTGAAGAGGGGGTATTGTAGGTCAAATGTGGGCTCCAAATCAACTTATGCTCTAAAAAATTAAGGCTTAAAATTTTTTAAATAAAATATTAAGACTTGGTCTTGGTATATCAAGAATGTAATATACTTAGAATTAAATACCAATGTGAAGTCATGACCTAAAAAAACAATTTTCCCCAACTCTATCATTGAATCTGCCCAGCAGCACATTCTGACTAATACCAGCATTCATACATATGCTCATACAAAAATTTGGTCTTCATTTCTATTTTCTACTAAAAGAAATTAAGGGATTCTTGAATAGTAGTTGTTTCCATATCCTGGTAAGCAGAAAAATTAAGATGATCTTGGAGTATCTTGTTATCATCATAATGTAAGAACAATATAATTTGAAAGATGTTTGGAGAAGTGCCAAAGGAAAATAAAGTCAAATAAATGGACACGCACTGGCCAACTTTGATAAATTCAACATATAATTAATTAGAATAGCTATTTTGGTAAAAAAAAAAAAAAAAACCCAAAAAACAAAAAACCTATTGACCAAAGTAATTAATAATATATACTCTTATAGAAGAAAGAGAAGGGAACTTTCCAAAAATATATAGGAAAAGCAGAATGATATGCAACTTAAGTGATAAGTATTTACTGTTTACTTTTTGGCTAATACCTAGGTCTATAATCACAGTTATATAATCTAACCTAAAAACTTTAAAATAAGCCTTAGACATTAGGTCAGCATTGTATACAAATGATAGAACCCTGAGCACCATGTAACCCTGATGAAATAAAATCTAAAAATACATCATTTTAACAAATAGAAATTTATATGATTGACTGAAACTTGGAAAACCCAATAAAAGTTATTAATTCAAAAGTTTTACTTTAAAGCTAAATTATTTTGGCATATTCAGGAGGTCAGGTATATATAATCAATCATTTTGAAATCAACCTTGATCTAACATCAGCCAGTCATTTGATAAAGAGAATTCTTTTCTTCGGGGGTTGATAAGATTACTGTAACACTAAAGTTACACACACACACACACACACACACACACACACACACACACACAGCCTCAATCTGATTGCAATAATCTTTTTGTTTTAGATTTTTGCATGTGTTTAAAATTATTATGCATATTTGTTTTCATTATTTTCTAAATACTTAATGTAGTTTTATAAGACTAATCTATTAACTTTATAAAATATATTTCAGTATTCGTAATTAATATAATTGATAGTTGTGTAAGTTGATTTTAAGAGTTAAAAAAATTGAACAAATTTCAGATTTTTATTTAGTAAGGTTTAATTTAATGATCAGTGTTTAAATATTGAAGAGAAATTGATTCATTAGCCACACAATTATCGTGTTTTAATGATTAAACAACTGTTTACTGAATGTACAACCCCAATTCATTGACCATAAATCAAGGTACAAATTGTTTAGGAAGATGCTCCTGGAAACACAAAAAGCCTTTGGGTAGTAAAGAGCTCTAAACAGACCTAAATCATGAAGAAGAATTTACATAGCCTTATGACTTCTGCTTTAAAAGAGACAGGAAAATAGAATATATTTTTTAGAAGTATTCCCATAAAAAGTGAAAAAACAGATTTTTAGTACTTAAAGGAGTATGTATCAATTATTTGGAAAAATGCATGCACGTGAAACACTTCATTTTCTACCAATATGGGATAAATGGAGTGTTGCTGTACTCGTTGGTTGGTTTACTGAAGACATCCATCATATAATGATGCTTTCTTAATAGATTTGTCTAACTGAAATGATAATTTGTTACTTCTGTAGCAATTTCCAGCTATAGCCTAAATTTCCAGAATATGTGAACCAGTTCTCAAAAGCAAGAACTAAGCTTGCTGAGAAAGCAGATGCATTTTCCTAGACTTATAGAATCACAGAGCTGGAAAAAACTTTAGAAACTATCATGGACTAATAACTGTATTTTACAAATAAGGGAACTACCTAAGGAGGTTGAGTAACTTATCCACATTTTTCACAACTGTTTAGTAACAGAAAAACAACTCAACATCTTATGACTCCCAATCTTATGGCTTTTCTCCAACAGAAGTCCTCGTTTTTATTTATATATAGTTGTCATTTTAGTTCAGAAGTTTTTACTTAGCCCTATTGACAAGAAAAAAGTATACTGTGAGAAAAATCTATTGTGAAAAAGATTAGTAATTTTCAGTAGTAATATACATACCTTCCTCACAGTTTTTCACTCCTGAATTTTATGTTCAAATTTCATTTAAAAAGTAATGTGATTATGGTAATAATAGAATGGCTATTACTATTTATTTCAACCAACACTATGACATTATGTTTCCTCTATGCATTCAGGTCTCTGGCATTTGTCATTTGATTTTAGCTCCCCAAATTTCCCATGAGATTCCTAAAAGAAAGGCCTCACTATCCCAAAATTATTTAAAAAACTGAGGCAGGAGAGGCCTCTCTAAGGGGGTTTAAACTCAAATGTTTGTGGGGCCACAGAGTTAAAAATAAATGAGTGATAATGCCAGTTGAAAGAAAAAGGAAGTGATGGCAACTTGGGTAACAGAAGAGTTTATGTTAATGTAAAATACATTCATATTTTCTCTCCCCCCCACTCCCCATCTCTACACACGCACATACAGAAATAGACAGACGGATGGATGGATG
>NW_006434709.1:14915997-14923389 GCF_000325575.1 Pteropus alecto
GTGGGTGGTAGATATACTGTTCAGGCCAATGGCTAAGGCTATTCTTTTTACTTACAATCTTTATTTTTTGCCACAGAGTGTTTTCAAGTAGCAATTCTCAAACTTTTTGGTTTCAGGACCCCATTACACTCTTAAAAACTGCTAAGGATCCCAAAAAGCTTTTGTTTATGTGGGCTATATCTATCAATACCTATCATAGTAGAAATTAAAACTAAGAAACTGCAAAATATATATAATTGATATATTTAAATTATTTCACATCAACACAAGTAACAGTTTATGAAAAGTAACTACATTTTCCAAAACAAAAACTCAGTGAGACAAGTCACGCTCCTTTAATTTTTTTTTTGCAAATTTCTTTAAAATTTGGCTTTATCTATATCTACATGTCTGTATCTACATCTATGTAATGAGTGGCTGCAAACAGCATATTTTAAACTAGGAGATTTTTGCATATATTTAAATATAAAATGCCCCTCTAATATGCATGCTGAGTTGTTCATTGGTTGTTAACCCTGCTAAAGTGAACATGTAACCAAAATAAAGAGTTGAAGAATGACAGTTTAAATACATGTCAGCAGTGAAGGCTAATACAGAATTTGCTCATCAGAATACAACACTCTTTTTAGGAGGATGGAGCAAGTCTACAAATACATGATAGAGTTGGCTACCTTGCTGAAAACCAGGCACCCTCATAGGCTTGCTCTTTCCTTCTGGGATTTATTATGACAATGACAATTATATGCTTTCTAGGTCTCAGTCAAGGCTGTCAGCCTTTGTGCAAAGATGAGTTATAAAAAAATTCAAGACTGCTCAGAGATTGCCAAAGATTGTTACATTTCCCTCCTATCCCCAATGGATCATATATGACAGAAAAGTAGAATATTGATCTTTTTCCACCACACACACACACACACACACACACACACGCACACACACACAACCCTCACACTATCTTTTTGTTTGGGGTAGCAATATCGATTTCTTAAAAAAATGTTTCTAAATGATACTCTTTAAATTTTGGACAGCAGTGGCTGTTATTTTAAAAGAAAATGTCATCATCAAACTTGCTTACATGCATGAAGCAACACTGTCACGTGAGAAGCATGAGCATCTCTACTTTCCTCTCTTCCTTTCGAGGTTTCAAAGAAAGATCTATAATACTGCAACTGACTTAAAAAAACAAACAAACTGCATTTTCCTAAAAATAGGTGGAATTTAATGGCATCCCCCAATTCACAAACTCTCAGTTCTATAATGTGTATTATACAGAACTGAGGCGAGGTGGCAGGGACAGTGTTGAGTGTTGAAGGAACTATCTGCATTTTTATTTTTTTAACTGACCTAACACTTTATATTATCATTTATCTTTGTTTCTTTCTACATATCTTCAGAAATTTAAATAACTCATGGATGCATATTTGCAAGCCAGAACCAAATGGTGGTTATTTGTTATGTCTTAAGAAAAATATTTTTCAGCAGGTTTGGGTGATATGTAAAACCTGTTCTGCTCATGACCTAGTCTTTCTTTAGCTTTTTATAATATCTGTGATAATGACCAAGAAAAGATTCAAATCAGACATTTTTTTCCCTTAAAGTTTTTACTATTTGGCCTTTAGTCTGTAGAATGATCTTTTTTTTAAACCCAGGGAAAAATTCATACCAGAATCTAATGTCTAAATTTGGTGTCAGTGACAGAGACAAAGGTTTGTAAGAAGGATAATCAAGGTAGTATCAATTAAAAGGAAGAGTGGATTTTCAGTTCAGTCTGTCTTATAAGCACTAAGTGATTTAAAATAAACTAAAAGTTGAGAATAATCATCAATTCATTCACCAAACAGTTCACTATTGCTGAGCTAAAAATCTATGACCCCATGTAAGTTATTCAAGCTTTTTGAATTTCAACACAAAGGTAAGTAAGAATTTTTATGCTACTAATTAAATGTTTGACCTCAGGGAATAATAAAAAGTTGCAAGATGTTTTGTTAAATTCATTATCTTTGCCTATTCACATATTTTATCTGCCTTTGCCAGATAAAGTATAGGATGTCCAGTTAAATTTGAATTTCTTAAAAACAAAAAATTATTTAGTATAAGTATGTCTCATGCATGAGACATGCTGTATTTTCATTTGCTAAATCTGACAATTCTACAGTTGGAGAAGGTGAGGCTGAAAGAGATAGGCAACTTACCCAATATCACCAGGTTTGGACTCTGTTCTTTTGACTCAAATCCAGTCTGGTTTTGTTATACTACCACTGTGCTTAGGCTCCCTGAACCTCAATTTTCTATCTTTTGAAAGCAATAAACAATAAAAGAAATATGGTAGGAGTGGGTCTAAACTAGATACTGTCAAAATGCCTTCCATTTCCAAGTGGCTATGCCCACAGAGATCCGATGAAGGTGATATAAAACAATGTTACAGTATTAGAGAGACAGTATCAATCAAGGTTCTTGGTTGTTATCAAGAGAATACTTCTTTGCTCATTTAAGTCCACCCTCCCCGCAAATGCAAAGATACTAGGTAGTTCACAGGAAATCTAGGGGAGCCAGAGACTCGGGTTTAGAGGCTGCGGGGCCAGGAGCAGTCCTCAAATTCACCAAGACTGCCTAGTGAAGAGCACAGTCCACTGCCACTAGGCACAAGCTCTGTAGCTTACACAGGCAATCCTGAGAATGAAATACCCCATCAGATATGGACTACCGCAGCCTCTGAAAGCTCCATGACTCTCTGTCATCCTCTACCATCCTCACCAGGAAGGATTCTGTTCATAGACTCCTACTCCTATCATTCTTCTCTAAATTGAAATCTTAAATTATATCTCATTGGTGTTGCCTAGGTCACATCCCTATGTGTTAACTGCAAGGGAAATTGGCTTCTGCCCTACACAGGAATGATTCATACAGTGGGAAATTCCCCATACACAGAGATGGTGTTCAATAAATACTGGAGCAGAGAAAGTATGCCATGTGTTGACTTTAGAAACATGTTAAATGTTACACTCTTTGCCAGAATAATGGTGTTCACTGTTAACGAATACACAGCATACTCACATTTTCACCATAAATAAGAACCAGCTGCCTTAACCCAAGCTGTTTTAATGATTTTCTTTTCCTCTCAAATACTAACAAAGAGCATATGTATTTTATTGTAGCACCTTGACCCAAAGCACCACCAATAAATGCAAATTACTGTACAATCTATCCAAATAGTGAAAGTTCCAGAGAGTTTCCCATGTGTTCTCCCAGATGCCCAGATTTAATTTCATTGTTGGGTAGGAACATACTTCTCTCAGAAAAGTTCTAGTCAGTTTAAATTCCAAGATTCTATATGAGTTTGCTTTTCAGTTAGGATCCTGAAACACTAAAGTGCTGAAAGTTGCTATTTTTTACTGTAAATGAAGTTTTTATTTTATAGCCAAGGTCTATAACCTTTTCCATGTAAAGGTTTAAATAATCTACTCGACAGGTTTATTCTGCCCTTAGAATTGACATTGTAAGCACCATGCATGGGTCATGAGAAGAAAAAAGATACTGCAGACCACAATTTCTGGTTTTATGGAAACCAGAGAAATCCTAAAAGGACTAGCAAAGGCTGAATGCCCCTATATAAACTATCCAGCTACCTCACTACATAAGCTGAACCCATTACCTTGCTGTGGTCTAAAACTACATTCCTCATAAGTCCCTCTCTCCTTAGTGCTGAGGTAAATATAGGGTCAGTGACATCCTGATTCCTCTGAGGTATGTAGATTAAATCGGGGCAATTAAACTAACTTATTTTAAATAAAACATGCATTTTTTTAGTTTTATTTACCTCAAAATGATTTTTGATTCTTAGAAATAAAGAATAAATGAAAAAACTAGTTGGAGCTTAAAAGAACTTACAACTTTCTTTAAAAGGTCTTTACTTCCAGCTTAAAATGTTATGTAGTCCTGTACTCTGAAAAGAAAAAAACTTGAATTCCGCAGTGTTTAAGGAAAATTCCAAATTTCCCCTATCGCTTTATTCCATCTATTTCAATTCGGGTGCAACGGTAGAGGACTAGCTTTTGGGGTAAATAAATTTTCTATATGATAAAAGAAGAGAAAACCATGCAGGCTGCCCTAGTTAATGCATTATTTCTTTGATAGCTCTGATTCAATGGTGGGAATCTTCATCCCTTCCCATATGAATGCTTAGGATAACTGAATTTGTTTTAACAGCTCAAGTTTTCAAATCATGCACAATGAGTCAATACTGCAATACTAGCCTCTTTCCCAAAAAAACTTTCACATTTTTCCTATTTTCTTTTTCAGGTAGAAAGTAGAATTCATACTAAATTTTCCTACTAACTCATATTAAGAGATTCTCCCAGGATTAGTAAGTACAAGGACATACACATTAAGCATTTTTATTCCCTAATATAATCTTGACTATTAAACTTTGTTAAAAATAAATATCTAAATACGTTTTGAAGGCAAAGGAAGTTTCTAGAAAGTAATCATTAGTCTTTAACGTATGAAGGAAAGTTTATGGGTATTTTTGCTAGTTAGCTAGCAAAAATTTCTTGACAGGAATATGGTGAGAAGACTGGTTATGGAGGGATAGCATCTGTATCAGCAGCCAATGCCTTCCTTCCTGGTGTCTTCTTGAGTCACACCCCATCCCTGGTCCATTTGTCTGTATAAAGCTTATAATAATCTGACAATTTTTAGGGATGTCTTCATATATTTCACTTGGACACCTTGACAAATGCCTCATCATGAAAAGCATGTATGTAAATTTATTTTCTTGCCAACATATGGCACTTGGTCTTCATTTGTGAAGTCATTTACACTGAAGGAGTAAACTGTTTCCTTTAGTGGTTCTGTATGTGAAACTAAGTAGAGCTTTGGAGAATAAGTGTTCTTATGTAACTCTACATCTGTGTAACATAGGGAATACCTACTCAGATATTTTTATAGTTAATGGTTTCCTTGGTTTTGCTACATTTTCAACAAAATATCATAAGTTTCTCAGAAAGCAATTAAAAACACAATTTAATTACTGATACCTGTCAGTGTTCATCTCATTATCACATATGCCAGACATATTTATGAATATGAATATTTATCTCAACAAACCCGTTTCTGTTCAAAGGCCAATCAAGAATAGGAATAAGGTCGCTGCACATTTTAATATGCAGTGACAGCTAATACATCTAACAATGCATTGCTTAGGCACTAGGGATGGAATTTAAATATTGGTACAAGCATCCCATTTCTCAAGTTGGATATTTTATTTGAACTTTTAAAGCCTTACTACTAAGGAATTTTCTACATAATTATAACAGTTGGGATATTTTTGTCCAAGTCTTTAAATATTGAATTCGAAATATATTGGTGTCCAGTTGCTTTCCTTAAATATGCTAAAGGAAATACTGACAGCCAATAGATCAATAGTGATAACTATATGCTATGTGACTGAGGGGTACACAGAGGCATTCAGAGGTATGCAGAGGTATATAGCCTGTCTTCTTTACCTAGTACACTCATGAAGGACAGACAAAGGCTGATTGATTTTTTAACTGCAAAGTAATAATTTTCTGGGCCTCTCAGTCATTTGTCTAACTATTCTGGCTTGGTGTTTATCATCTCACTAGAAGCAGAGGACCTGATTGAATGTGAATTTCTGAAAGCTCCAGAGATTATTAAAGTCCAATTGTCAGCCCATAAATCATTCTAAGTTTTTATATTACGTGACTCTGAGGCATCCATGCTACTAATTACAGATTTCCTTCCAAGGCTTTTATGATAACCAAAGTGTAATTCTCAACCCCCTGTGACTTAGTCTGCCATCTAGGCTACAGAAGAAATTTAAATTTTGTTGGAAGGCTAGCCAAATTATGGTTGGCTGAACCATCTGCTATCTGATCTCCCAATAATTTACAATACTAGCTATATAACTATAATCTGTATATTTCCCCTTATCTTTTTCAATTGTTCCTGAGGTTTTTGCTTTTTTATTTTTCCCTAAAATATTTGCCAATACGATATCATCTCACGCAAGATAACTGTGATTCAATTAAAGAAACATTTACTGTGGTACTACTATATTCCAGGAAATATGCTAAGGTATCACTGTTTAAGAAAAAAACCCTCATAATCAGCTGGAACACAGATAGATACACTGACTATAGGGTATTCTGCAAAGTCAAGAGTGCTATAATGGATTACAGAGGGATAGAGAACCATGGAAGCTTCCTTAGAGGTATTTAACCCTAAGCTAGAAGATTTACGAATTTCTCTTGGGGTACATGAAATATAAAAGCACTTCAAAGGGAACTTAAGTCAAATACAGAGGAGAGAAAGATCTGAATGGGGAAAAAGTGGCCAAAACAGAGAGCTTTTTAAGGGAGAAGCTAAAATAGAAGATTGAAAGGGAATTTGGACTAGTTAAAATCAATTCAGACTCTTCTTGGTCTTGTTCTTCTGGAGTCATCCCAGCCCTATGTATTCCCACCCCAAAACCATAGTAGAGTATTATCAGTTCTCAGGATGTCTATTTATTTTATTTTATTTTTTTACCTTTAAGGAATGTTTGTTTTCGAGATGTCATTGCCAAATTATATTAACACAGTTCATGAAAAATCTGCTTAGTACAAAATTGGTTTGAGTCCAAAAACATTAGGATTCTATTAAATTAAGGTATCCTCTTTCAAAAAACATTGTTAGCAACGTCATTAATCTTTTTTTTAATTAAGTTTATTGTGTAACATTGGTTAATACAATTATATAATTATAAGGTATACATTATAATTTGATATCTGTATGTTTTATTGTGCGTTTACCACCCAAAGTCCAGTTTCCTTCAGCTACCATATGCTTGATCTCTTTTACCCACTTCACCCTCTCCCTTTACCTCGTCTACCTCCCCCTCCCCTTCCCTCTGGTAACCACTAGTCTATAGTCCATGTCCATGAGTCTGTTTGTCCTGTTCATTTGTTGCTTTTAGGTTTATATCCCACATATGTGATATCCCGTGATTTTCAACTTTTTCTGTCTGGCTTATTTCGCTTAGTCTAATTATCTTGAGGTCTACCCAAGCTGTTGCAAATGGCAGTATTTCATCTCTTATGGCCGAGTAATATTCCATTGTACATATGTACCAAAACTTCTTTAGCCAATCATCTATCACAGGACACTTCGGTTGCTTCTATGTCCCGGCCACTGTGAATAATGCTGCTGTGACATCAGTGTGCAAATATCTTTTCAGATATGGGTTTTCACGTCTTTGGGGTAAATATCCAGTAGAGGGAATTCTGGATCATATGAGAGATCAATTCTTAGTTTTTTGAGGAACCTCCATACTGTTTTTCATAGTGGCTGTACCAATTTGCAGTCTCACCAGTAGCATAGGAGTGTTCCCCT
>NW_006434709.1:14924103-14946461 GCF_000325575.1 Pteropus alecto
AGTCAGGCAGAGTGATGCCTCCAGCCTCATTCTTTTTTCTCAGGATGGCTTTGGTGATTTGGGGTCTTTTGTGCTTCTATACAAATCTAATGATTTTTTGTTCTATTTCTTTAAAAAATGCCAATGGGATTTTGATGGGGTTGCATTAAACCTGTATACTGCTTTAGGTAATATGGTCATTTTAACTATGTTGATTCTTCCAATCCAAGAACATGGAATCTCTTTCCATCTCTCAAGATGTCTATTTAATCTGATTTTCCTGTCTCCATACTAGTGACTTACTTTCTTCATTCTTTTCCGTAACCATAATCAAGTTTTTCACCATGGGCAGAGTGATGTACCTAAGATACAAATCTGATCTCTGGAACTCCCGCCTGCTCTAGCCCATGTGCTCTTGCAGGTCATCTATAGTCCTCTATGATCTTTCCAGTTCCATCTTGAGGAAATCTCCTGTTAGCAATCCTTGAATTCAGCATGCTTTTATACCTCTGTGCTTTAATGTGTGCTGCTTCTCTAACTGTGAGGAACTCTCCTCTAACCCCTGCATCTTCTTGAAAGCTGGTACTCTAAAGAAGGTTTCCTTGGGGAGGGCTTTTTAGAATATTAGAAACACACAGCTTAGCCTCTTCTTCCTCTCTGCTCCTATAGCACTCTGCATCTACTTCAATAAAAGCATTTATTACACTGATCACGATTATTTTTCGATCCCTCTTTTTACTTTTAGAACTTTGAAAACTAAATAGTTCATCTAGTTCATCATTATCTTACCAGAAACTAGCAATGTTTCTTGGTCCACAGCAAAAGGTTAATATATAAACAAATTAATGAATGCTAATATTAAGTCAAAGAGATAATTTCAAAAAAGAAGGACCGAGTCAGGAGTCATTTCATACAGAAAGGTCAAGTAGAATTAGGGTAGAAATTATTAATGATTTTTTTCAATAATAATTTTTCAAAAGATTATGGGGTTGAGAAGTAAACTGGTAATAAGGAAGTGGCAATAGATGTTCTATTTAATATGTATACGTTGATCATATCTATAAGACCAAGGAGAGGAAGTTAATAGAAAGACAGAAACTATAACACACATGGGATAATTGACAGGTAAATATTCCAATGGAGATAAGGAATAGAACCAAACTACATTTGGAGAGATTTGTCTCATAGACTAGGAATATTTCTTTTTTCTCAGACTAGTGGTAATGAGGTGTACTACAAAGTCAAGAAAAAGTTTAGAAGTAGAAGAAATGAGATTTGAACATGTAGGCATTCATGCCTTATATCTTTATTTCATTGCCTGGAACATGATAATAGTTCAATAAATACTTTCTAAATAAAGGTTCTCTATATTTTGAGGGGCTCACTATTGCAATATGAGAACCTAAAAAATCATAAATGTTTGTAGAATCTAGAGTAGTACATCCAAGTAGTGGCTTGGGTGAAATAAAGTTTAGCTCTCCACAGTATCTATCCTGTATACATATAAAGTTCAAGTAATAATAGTAATAATAACAGATATGGACTAGGAACTGTTTTTCAATCAGGGTAATTATGAAAGTATCTTTGGAAACTTTTGCTATTTTCTTGAATCCATAATATACAAACTAAATAAGAATAGAATGCTATTATGCAAATACAAATCAAGGCCAGTCTCCTAGTCTCCCTTTCCAAACAGATCATCAACCTTATATTCTTTTTATATAGATGCTAGAGCTGCCCCCTGGATATCCACTATAGGGAATATAGAGAATAAGAGAATAGCCTAAGGTGGGGTAAAAAAAATTAAAAGCAGCAAAGGACCCAGTTGAAGTGGGACATCAACTGGCGATATTTTCAAATTGTCTAGTTTGGGTCTTGATAAGGCAAATGCCAATGGTCTAAAGGATTTGATTGTACTGGTATAAGTAGCTATAGGAATCTCTAAGGGGAAGACAAGAGCCAGGGAGGCCGATAGTAGGGTGGGCAGGTGAGGAAATACAGTTAAGTATAATTTATCCTGGTCAAACTGGAAATTAAGGCTTTGAATTTCTTTGGCCAGAATGTCAATGGGCAAGTTAGATAATATTTGGCAAGAGAGGAGAATGGATTTAATGTGTTGTCAGTTAAAGCATTTGTTTGGGTGTATCTCTACCCTCTGATTAGTAGGCAGTTAGTTGTTATTATCTACTATTGCTTCTCATGCCATCCAGGCTCAGAAAGACCTCTTATCATGGTTATAAATCAAGAAAAGAAGGTATCTGAAGTTAGTTTAGAAAAGCCTGTGGATGCTTTCTCAGCATCCTTTCGTTTTGGTTAGATTTGTCCTACGTCATGTATTATATCACTCATTCATTCAACAAATATTTATAGAGCAGTCAGTAGCTGTTCCATTGCTGTGTTATAGTAGTAAATAGAGGCAAGATTCCTGTTCTTATAGAACTTAATATTCTAGACTGTGGAAGAGATCCTAAATGACTATTCACACACAACCAAGAAAAACAAGAGATGAATTTTATAAACTAGAAGATAAATTGAAAAAAAAATGAAAATGATAATGTTGGGGGTATAAAGGGACTGCTTAGCTTGAGAGGTCAGGAAAGACCTCTCTGAGAAGTTCAAATTCAAGCTGAGAACTAATGGATACCAAAGACCCAGCCATGTGACAGTATGCATGTAAAACATTCAGGCAGAGGTAATGGCAGAAAGAGAGATCTCAAGGCAGGAATGAGCCTGCAATGTGGCTGGAGCACAGGAAAGAGCTTGCAAGAATGGTAACGTGCTTGGGTCACAGTGAGTGAGGGAGAAAGGAGTACTAGATAAGGGCATATGAGAAGATAGGAAACTATTTTCTTTTTTGAAAGGCTGTGCAGGCTATGGTCTGAATATATTTCTACCTAAAATGGAAAGCCACTAAGGAGTTTCAGCAGAAGTTTGACATGGTTTATTTTATATTTCAAATAGCACTTTAACTTTCACTTCAAGAAAGGATTCAGAGAAGAAATAGGGAAGCTATTGTTAGGAAGCTATCATAGCCTGATAGAGAGATGATAGTGGCATTGTAGGGATGTAAATGGAAAGAAGTAGATAAACTCAAGATGTTTTTTGAGGTAGAACTGACAGGACTTTGTCATTGGTTAGATTTGGATATGAAAGAAAGTGAGACATCAAAAATCAGTTCTACATTTTTAGCTTGACTATGATAAATAGAGGTGCAGTTTATCAATGTGGAAGAAGACTTCTTCAGTTCCCTCAAGGTGGAAGATGAGCCCTAAAGTAGAGATAGTGTCCAACCATTCTAAAGACACAAAGATCTATCTGCGACTCAGAGTATGCAAATTATGATTGTAAACTGAACCCTTTTCAAAGCTCTTCCTCCAGTGTTTATCTCTTTAGCATGATTGACTTCTAGTGACCTCAACTGGAATTGCCGTGGTCATCTGTGCCTTCTTTTCTGCCAAATGTAAAATCCAGTCTGACACACTTAGTCACGTGGATTGTACTTCTAAAATGTATCTTAAATATTTTTTCTCTTCTATATTGCTACTGACATTGTCCAGGTCAGCTCCAGGTCTTCAATGGGTCATTACTTCATAAGCCCCAACTATGCCTCCAGGTTTTCCCTTCCCTGCCCATTTCCATCAAGCTACAAAGCTGCTACCGTAGTTGTCTTTATAAATCCAAGACTGGATGTATTTATGAACTTAAGTGGAACAGAAATCACATAAAAATGTGATGACACCCACTTTGTGAGTTAAGGCTAAATTCCTGAGCATGTAAGGTAATAGATGTTTCCAAGGGCATATGATTAAAACACCATTCTCTGATAAAAGTTTAACTTGCCTGAAAAAGAATGAAAAGATAGGACTTCTACGTCTATATGTATATCTTTTTCAATTTAGTGGTATATGTTTGCCAATTGTCCTCCCCTGAGAAGGACTATATATTATGTATTTTGATATTGTGTCCTTTAGATCTGTTTAAAAATTTCCAGTCACTGGTCAGAAGATACTTCCTATTAATATATGTCATGTTCAAAGGAGCTTTAAGCATCTGGGACACCAATGGAGACAGGTCATCTGAGACAATGCCAATAGTTCCTACTGCGGCCATAACTGATACAAGTGAAACTGACCCCAATCAGTAGAAAATTCTTCATCCAAAGAATGCACACAATACTGGAGAGAATTCTTTGTGAGAAATTAAAAGATGCTGTAGGACTCTAGACCACTGTGTGTGTCTATTTCATCTGATATCCTGTTTTAATAAAATTGTCTTTTGCCAAATCCTTGTAAATAGGCTTACCCATTCAAGGGGTGCTTGGGTGTTCTGGTATTTAAGAAGAGTATGTTAAGTACTATAAAATAACTAGTATATTCTTAGTCATAGGGAAGTGACATTGTTTTATTATATTCAATTATATTGCATTTTCTTATGAGTCTTTTCATATATGGAAGTCCTGACTCTCCAAATAGTTGGTAAATTTGTTTTAAGGGCACAGATGCTATCAAATATTCATCAATTTTCCATACACATCAGGAGAAAATTCAAGTTATTCTTGAACACTTGTTGAGCTTAAATCAATTGCTTCCAGGATCAAATAACTTAAACTAATATTAGCTAAAGTCTTATCTGGAATTACCAGAGAGAAAATGCCAGAAGAATGTGAAAAGACTATCTCTGAGTTACAGTAAGGGTTCCAATAAGAAGGTGGTGAAAGAAAACATATCAGAGATAAATTTATCTTACTGGACAAAGTAGTAAGGGGTGAGCCTTGGGAAAAGATAAACTGCCTGGTCTTTGAGATGACAAGGCACCAGCAAAGCCTATAAATAATAAACCCATAAGAAATTATAGAAAAAGCCAGATGAATTTAAGGCAAAATGGATTTTGAATCTGTTCCCAAGTTAACCTCGCAAAATTACCCTTAATTTAAAATTTCGCAGTCACACCCACAATGGGTTCACATTAGAGGTGCATTGGGTAATTACTATTTTTTAGTGTTACATACAATTTAGACCAGATTCAGGCAATACAGTGTAAATTATTTCCCTTGAATCTGACCTTAACCACAAAGTCTAATTATCTAAACCGAGCAGTTAGCAGGGCAGAGAGAACCCATTATCTAAAGCAGGTTTTTGCAAAATGCCAGTTCACTTATTATTTATTGACTAAAAAGCAATCTGACCTTGAGTATGAAGTCATTTTCTAAAATTCATCTTGGAATCCAGTAAATCCTCTAGAAACTTAGTGGAAGTTGAGAATATGAGCACCAAACATATTTCCTAGGCACAGTTTGACATAATGGTGTAGAAAGCATTTTTTAAAATATTTTTTTAAATTTTTCAATTACATTATATTAGTTTCATGTGTACAACATAGTGATTAGACATTTATATAATTCACAAAGTGATCAACCTGATAAATCTAGTACCCATCTGACAACATACACAGTTATTACAATACTACTGACTATCTTTCCCACACCATAGTCCACACATCCCCATGACTATTTTTTTTAGTTATCAATTTGTACCTCTTAATCTCCTTCCTTCTTCACCCATCTCTCCCTGTCCCGCAACCTGAAATCATCAAAATGCTTTCTCTATGAGCTTGTTTGTTTTGTTTGTTTATCCTGTTCGCTGGACTCCAGATGAGTAAAATCATAAGACGTGTCTTAGAAAGCATTTCTTACATTAACATTTTGATGCCAGCAACCACTGCAGAGGTGTATTTGCATTCAGAATGTGCAGTCACAGAAGCAACGTGATCTAAAAGCTTGTCATGTGTTAAATGGCTCACAGTGTTTTGCAGACAACAGGAAGTTTCACTTGCACAAAGTGCTAGAATTAATGCATCAGGGTAGGTGACAAGCTCTTAAGCTGATACATACATCAAGGAATTGAGCTTCTCATAACCAACCTGTCATACTTGATGATATTCTGGGAAAATGCCCCACATACAAATGTGACTTTGTTTATTAAATCTAACTTATTAAATGCAGTCTGCTGCTAAAATTACTCCCATTTTTATATAGGATAATGTTTTTTCATAAACTATATAATGGAGAATAATTTAAACAACATTAACTATAAAGAATTTGGAGAAAACATTGTTATTGTTTGCATTAAAATGTCATAAGATCAGAGAGTCTTAGAACAACTGATTTGATGAAGGCTTAATTTCTTGCAAGCCCATTTTTTTTGAAGTAGGGTAAACACTGCCTTAAAATATTCTCTCATAAACAGAACAACTCTATCTTAAGAGTTCCTAATGCAGATATTCTGAAAGAGTTCATTTGGGCTAATGACAAATAAAGAAAGGGGAGAATCATGTGTTCCTGAGGCAGAAGAAATTGCCAATGGCTTGCTCTCTGAGGAGTTGGTTATTAAAACCAACGTGACAGTGTGATCTTGCCAATCTTCGTGAATGGTACATATTTGCACAAGGGCTATATCAGAGACCCCATCATAGTGTGAGTCAACATCAGCAGTAGGTCCAGTGTTCAGTGACCCTTTGAAAGGAATGGAGACTGACTCATGAAAGCTAAGCAAGCTATTATTAATCAGGCATAAAGATTAAATGTTGTGGCAGCATCTGGATATGGAAGGTGCAGAGCAACAGGACTATGTGTGATCAAATCTTGAACGAGGAAAGTCCAAAGGGAAAAGAGACATACAGTGGAAAGGGCAGAGAGACCAGGAACTATGATGACTAACTAGCTACTCTTTTGAGCCACTTGAGCAGAGTGACTTTAAGCATCGTAAATATAGGGAGTCCATACAGTCTATGGCTATGAGAGCAGAGGTTATAACATCAGAACATTAAGCTTTCTCAAGCATTATCTCTATGACCTTGGACATGTTACTTAACTTCTCTAAGCCTCAATTTCTGTACCTGTAAATGAAATCATACTAGCAGTTGGAGTTGCAATAAAGAAGTGAATTAGCACTTTATAATGTAAATGGCATATATCAAGTGAGATACAATATTAACTTTTATAAGCATTGCCCTTGTGTTCCTTACATCATCCTAAATCACAGTTAATTAAGGTAAGATTGATCCCAAGCCTAGGACTGGCCCTGACTCTTTGGCTTTATTAAGTACCAGCTATGTTTAGTGGCATGTTGAGTGTACCAGACAACTGCTAGCTATAAGGTCTTTCTAGGTACAGTGGGTCTCCATATTGGCTGCACTTTGCAGATACCTTGGGAGCTTTATAAAAACAAATTCTGTATTCCAAATTTCAGACATTCTAATATGATTGATGTGGAGGGTAACCTGGGTATCAGAATTTTTAAAAGCTTCGCAGCCCGGTGAGTCTAATATGCTAGGAAGACTTCTGTCACAATCTGAGAGAATAACTCAGTGAGTGGAAGGACATCTGAGAGAAAAAAGATTTTGCTAAAAGAGACCGAGCTATGTATGTAAACAGCAACTGTTTATCCAGTCCTAAGAGAGAAATGAAATTAGACTGGACAGTAAATTTCATGGAAAAAGAATGAGCCACGAATGAGCTAGTATATTATTAATTAGAAAGGTTAAATTTCTTCAACATCCAGTAGGATGGTCACTTATGAGAAAAGTAAAACCAGTTCTGAAAAGTTTAAAACCTGCATTTTATATGAACCCCTGAGTTGTATATTGAGAGAAGGTAGGGGAAGAGGGAGAGTAATGGGGATGCAGGCAGTGACAGAGAGATCGAAACAGAGAGAAGGGCAGCAGTCTTGAAAACAGCCTTGTAAATATGTAATTTCTGGGTACACCAAACATTTCAAATTCTATATTTGATGAATTTTACTCAAAACATGAAGGCCCCTGTGAGTTTAGAAGTAAATTTGACAGTGAAGTAGGAAGAAATCTGGAAGTACTTGATGAAGGAGAAAAAAAACAAAAAGAGGGATGTTTTGAAACAATAGCAGCAGCAGCAAGAATGATGTGTCACTAAACTAAGCAATGAGAAAGAAGTAAAATAAAGAGGTTGAAGGTTGCAAACATAAAATAAAAATAAAAAATGAAATTAATTTGTTTGAAAGAAGCAGGAGAAAAAGCAGAAAGGAAAGTGAGTAAGTGGCAGTATAGGTAGGAAATGACTTTTGTTTTTGGAAGAGATTCTAATTAGGATGGGAAGTCTGCCCTCTCTCCTTACTGCGAGGCCCACGGTACTAATATAAGTGTCTTTTCCTTTATTAGTAAGTGTCAGGGGACTTAGCAGCGCATTCCACATGTTCTTGTCTTTGAGTCTCTAACCAGGAGCAATGATGGTGGGAAGACAATAAGCAAGCAAGGGCTGATGGATGAATGCTCCCTGAAGAGCAAGTAGGAGGGCTGAATTTGGGTCTCAGTTTTCAAAGAAGAAAGAATTCTAATTTTCTTAATCTCTGATTTTGGCAGCTGAGACTTGTTCTCCCAATAGATTCTTCTACAGATTTCAGAGCTATAAACTGCACATTGCTAACAACAGCCTTGCTTCTGCAGTTCATCTTACAGCCCCAAGGTCATCTGTGATTTGCATAATTAGCAGTTCTAATTTATTTTTTTACTTCAAAAATCTGAGTTGTGGTAAAAATAGAAATATTATAATATTCTTGTTCCTAAAATGGTTTTCGTTCTGGTTTGCAATTGTTTTTGGGTGGTAGAAAAACGTAATAATTAGGATCTATTATCAAGATGATTAGAACACTGAATCACTATAATGACCTCTGTCTATATAAATCATGGCGGCATGTTCCCATAAATGATAGTTTTATAGACATTTCTGGAATCTAAATGCAAGGAAACAAAATAATGCTGTCTTGTTGAGACAGATTCTACCTCCAAGAATATTAAGTGGATTGTCTTTTCTAGACAATTACAAGTATTTTCCTTCAGAGTAGCAAGTAGAGGGGGATCACATTCAAAAAGGGTCACCAGATGGCAAGGCCCACTCACCAGATGATCCAGTACCCCTGGCACCTATTGAGAAAGGAGAGGAGGAGCTTTGTACATGGTTTACCAACTTCTCCACTAAATCACCAATTTCTCAAAAACCACAGCTCATTCTCCCTCTCTAGGGATCAAGCAGTAAAAGAGAGATTGTGCAGATATGGGTCCCCCCAAAATAAATTATTTTAAAACTACTCTATTCTTTGAAAAATATCCTACTTGTACAATTTTAATGAATTGGGAATAAAATTTATGCTTCCCCCAACCCCCAAAAAAGAGAGATTGTGCAAGGAATGATTTTACTTTATCTTTTTTTAAAGAGTCTGTGCATAGTAAAAGAAGAGTTCCTATATAAATATTTTTTCTGACTTACTGGCTGCCCTGGTGGTTATTTTAATGCTTTCACTACAGCACTTTCCTTCGTAATCTATATAAAGATGACTTCGCTTTAGTTTACTTTTTCTCCAATTTTATTATGATGAGAAATTTTAAGGTCTCCTAGCAACTTTCAAATATACACATATAGTACTGTAACTAAAATCACCATGCTGTACATTACATCCACAGAATCCATGTATTTTGTAATTGGAAGTTCCTTCTCTTTGACCAACTTCACCCAATTCCCCAACCCTGTGCTTCCCGTTCTAGCAAACACAAATCTGATTTTTTTCTATGAGTTTGATTTTTTTAGATTCCACATCTAAGTTAGATCATAAAGTATTTGTCTTTCTCTGTCTGGCTTACTTCACTCAGCATAATGCAAATCAAATCAATCAGGAATGCAAATCAAAACCACAATAAGATATCACCTCACACTTGTTAGAATAGCTATCATCAAAAAGACAGGAAATAACAAATGCTGATTAGGATGTGGAGAAAAGGGAACCCTGATGCACTGCTGGTGGGACTGTAGATTTGAGCAGCCACTATGGAAAACACTACAGAGGTTCCTCAAAAAATTAAAAATAGAATTACCATATGGGTCCAGAAATTCTACTTCTGGGTATACAACTGAAGGAAATGAAATCACTAACCCAAAGTAATATCTGAACTTGTATGTTCATTGCAGGATTATATACAATAGCCAAACAATGGAAACAACTTAAGTGTCCAATGATGGATGTATGGATAAAGTGTTATATATATATGTGTATGTATGTGTATATGTCATGAGCTGCTTAATAACAGGGATACATTCTGAGACGTGCATCATTTGGCAATTTCATTGCTGTGTGAACATCACAGAGAGCATTTATACAAACCTAGATGGTATTGCCTACTACACACCTAGGCTATATGGTACACCCTATTGCTCCTAGGCTATAAACCTTCATAGTATGTTACTATACTGAATACTGTGGGGAATCATAACACAATGGTATTTATATATCTAAACATAGAAAAGATACAGTAAAAATACAGTATACAATAAAAAATGGTATACTTGTATAGGTCACTTACCACAGATGGAGCTTGCAGGACTGGAAGTTGCTTTGGGTGAGTCAGTGAGTGAGTGGTGAGTGAATGTGAAGGCCTAGGACATTACTGTATGCTGCTGTAGGCTTTATAAACATTTTAGGCTACGCTAAATTTATAAAACAACACAAGATTAAATCAAGCACAAGAGAAAATGATGCAATCAAAAGACATGGTAAACATGAAAAGTATGAGGCTGTTGCTAGCATAACATGGCATACTGTTTTACAGCAAACTTTTATAAGTAGAAAGAATACACTCTGAATAATGATAAATAGTATAGTATAGTAAATACATAAACCAGTAACATAGTTTTTTTATTTTCAAGTATTATGTACTGTACAGAATTGTATGTACTATACTTTTATATGATTGGCAGTGCATGTTTGTTTATACCAGCATACACGAGTGTACTATACTTTTATATGACTGGCAGTGCATGTTTGTTTATACCAGCATACCAGAATTGTATGTACTATACCAGAATTGTATGTACTATACTTTTATACGACTGGCAGTGCATGTTTGTTTATACCAGCATACACGAGTAACACATTATGCTATGATATCACCACAACTACTGTGTCACTAGGTGACAGGACTTTTTCAGCTCTATTATAATCTTATGGGACCACCATCATATATACGGCCAGTTGTTGATGGAAGTGATAATGAAATAACATTCAGTCACAACAAAAGAAAGCAATCTTGCCATTACCAACAACATATTTGAAACTTGAGGGCATCATGCTAAGTAAATAATCAGAGTGAGAAAGACAAATACTGGATTATCTCTTTAGTACATTTGGGGAAGGTGAATGAGAGGAGAGGTCTGGACTGACCATGATGATGCTAAATTCCTGCCATTGCTCTCTGCTTGGCTACAGTTACTTTCTTCACTGCTGGTCACAGACCTAGCACCCTTCCAAGCAATACTGGAACAAGCCAGAGTTCTCTTCAGGGCTGATATCCTCAAAGAGGCAGGCCTCATTTTTAGGATGGTCAAACAACCTGGTTTTTGCCAGTTGTCATGTCTTTTTTATTAATTGTACTTCTGTTCTCTCTATAAAAGTATCCCTGCTTGGAAAACAATGCACATTACATGGTCACCCTATTGATTTCCCTTTGTGTTGCCATCTCTCACTTCTACCTATAACACCACCACACGGATCTGTCAAGATAGTCCAGATTTTACTAAATAATTGGAAGAACTTAAAAAGAGCAAAGAGTGAGTTAAAGAATTTTGAAATGAAATACAATATGTACAATTTTCTTTGTAGCCCAAGAGAAAAAAATACTCAATATATTTTTGTTTTTAGGGGTCTACTCATGGATGCACCCCAGGTTCCTAATGTTTCCTCCATCCTAAAGACCATGCTGAGTTTCACATAGTGACTGTGTGTGTGAGAGTGTGTATGTGTGTGTATGTGTGTGTTTATGCAGAAGTAGAAGTGGGGTTGGTCTCCGTGAACTCTTCCTACCACGTTATTCTAAATATCCATGTAATCTTTATAAAAATAGCTTGCTTATCATATGTGAAATGCAGACACAACTTTAAGACAGGTTCCCTGGGCTTCACTGCCATGATGAGACCCAGCCGCATAGAAACCCTGGCCCCTTTCAGCTTCCACATCCACTCTCAGAGCACCACGAACACTCCACAGTGTCAGACTCCACACACCTCCTCACAGGAGACAGTCTCGTTCCGGGGTCCATCTTTCTTCTCCCAGAAGTACTCAGTAAATAGACTAGTACCTATTCATGCATTCCCAAATCTGATCTAATATGTTAAAAAAGCACATTTGAGGATGGATCAGAGAGAAAGTGCTGTGGAGGCCCTGGCTGAACAGTCCAGCCTGGATTTTTATATGCTAAATCCAGTCTCCTATGAGGGCCTCTTATCAATGTGAATTGACTTTATTGTTTCTCTAAGCATCAAGCAAATAATTGTTCCAATACATCCTTACATACAAATGCAAATGTACATAAAACCATCCCAAAACGATCGTCAGTTCTCAGAAACAGCACAATCTAAATTCAAAGGGAGAGAGAAAAATGTATATCTATTACCCAACAACTGGCAAGGCCACTGATGTCCACAGTGGAGGTAGCATGCTATATATTTTATGCTGAGTGATATTAGTTGTGCTTCCCCATCCTGCCTATTTTCACAATACATTCTCTTAAGCCTGTGAAGATGAAGAAATAGACATAAAATATTACAGAATCTTTGAATAGCTTCTCAATTATAACCACAAAGATTCAGTTAAATGGTTGATATCTCAATTTGGGAAGACCAGAAAAAAGTGCAGAGTGCCCTCTGACTCCCCAACCACTGTCTAGAGGAAGAATGATTTCATTTATATGGCTATAATATTGCAACAAAAAAAAGTTTAAAAAACCTAACATTTATTTCATTCTCTATTTTCTTTTTTATTTCTGTATTTTCTCTCATTTAAACCAGGCATCCCCAACCCCTGGTCCATGGGGAACCGGCCTGCACAGCAGGAGGTGAGAGGTTGGCTAGCAAGGGAAGCTTCATCTGTATTTGCAGCCGCTCCCCTGCACTAGCATCACCACCTCAGCTCCATGTCAGATCATCAGGCATCAGATTCCCATAGGAGCACTTGGTGCTAAAAAGGTTGGAGACTACTGTCCTAGAGTGACCTTTTTAAACTACAAATAAGATCATATACTTGCTCTCCTTGAAATAATTCAGTGACTCCTCTTTGCGTAAAGAAAAGAATCATTTTCAGTTTCTCAACTTGTTACATTAGCTTCTTTATTGGTCCTGTTTGATCCTCACTTTTCTGCTACTTAACAGGTTACTTCCTAGGCAGCCACTACTGATTCTTCCCTGAATGTGTCACACTTGCTCAAGCCTCTTGGCCTTTGTACATGCTATTTCCTCTAAAATGTTTTTCCTTTTGCTATTGAATTGTTAAACCTAAATCATTCTTTGTAGTCAACTGGAAAGACTCCACCAGGGTCGACTACTCAGTCTTATGATCCAAAGCTACTTGTAAATAAATATAGCATTATGTAAAGACTATTTAAATGTCTTCTGCCTAAGAGCATGAGTATTTCATCTTTGAATCTTCAGTATCTAGCACAACACCTGGCACCTTGCCAGGCTCATTGCCTGTGCTGAACTATATGCAAGTGAATGAGCAAGTAGAAATGGAAACACTCATTTATTTAAACTGGCATGTGTCATAGGCATCACTGTAAAAGAATGCTGGTAGTTGTGAAGTGAAAATGCTGTGGATACATAAACCTGAAGACTGGAAAGAATGATAACTATCATACCAGAAAAGAAATGTCAAAATGAATTTTCAGTGCTTATTTTAAATGCACTCAGCCTGCTTTGGTTCTGGGAGATTTTGCTACTGTGTTTATCAAAAAGCATATGTCTAATAAAGAATGCACAGTGCTGCCATCAGTTACTCTGTAGTGACCTTCTAGGAAGCAAGATGTTAGTACGGAAAAACTTACCAGTGACCCAAAGGCTATGGTGATCATAATTTGCTCATTCAATATTGGCCTGAGAACCTAATATATACCATATAAAATCAGTGACTTCCTAGAAGGACTCATATGACTCAGTATATAATTGTATTCATGGCTAAGATTAATACAGTGAAAATATACAAAGCAAAATCAGCAAAGACTAAGGCACAATGGAGAAAACTTTGAAAGAAACCAGGCAAAAGCTTGCAAGAGTCCTTAATCAGTAGAGTCACACAGGATGCCCTTAACATCTCCAGGAATACATTATGACAATGCATGAGACTGGCTAACCTCTGCATTATTACCATTCACAAAAGCAGAAATAGTGGGCACACTGTTGAAACATTACCAAAGGAAGACTAAAAGTAAAATAATGTGAAAAGAATACAAAAATCTCACACTGCAATGCAATTCAGATCCCAAAGCTTTATAATTTGTAATTCTAATTCACTTTAAGTCTCAGCACATCTAAGAATCATCTCTGTTTATCCATAATTTTTCTTTGGGAATAAACATGTATAGTTCTCTCTCACTGATGCAATAGTAAATTCTATCCTCCTTTTACAAGTGACTACATGTAATGTAGTTATTTTTCACATGACTAACTCCTAGGTAACAGATACTATTTGAGTCCTCTTAAAGTAACAAATTCTTAACTGCTTTAGCAGGGGCGAGCAAACTATAGCCAGTGGGCCAAATCCAGTTTGTTGTAAATAAAGTTTTATTGGAACATAGTGTGTGTCCATTCATTTATATATTGTTTATGGCTGTTTTCTTACTTAATGGTAGAGGTGAGTAGTTGTGATAGAGACTATATGGCTTGCAACACCTAAAATATTTACTATCTGGCTCTTAACAAAAGTTTGCCAACCCTTCTACTATAGGTTCCAGCCTATAAATTAAGCTTTATTTCTAGAAACCCATTTCATAACACAAAAATACTGTTTAGATCATAGCAATAGACTACAAGGAAAATATTTTAAATGTATTTTTATAAACTTTATTCAATATGTCAAAATTAAATAAGATATAAACACTACAACATAAGAGCTCCTTTTTTGGTAGCACATTTCTGAATGAGCAGAAAGGGCCTAGGCTTTATAAAAGAAGAGACATTAAATATAAACGATGCTTTCTTTTCTAAAACTGAGTAGCGAGCAAAGCCTTTCCTCATTGTTTCAAGAATTTTCAAGCTGCATTAAAAATTAATGTTTTCTTCTCGAAATATATTATGATATAACTCCATGTTCATTAATTACCTCATAAGGTTTCAAGATGCTAAATTCCAGTGCGAGATAGTTTCCTCATTGTCTACTTTAACTGTACCTTGGCTAAAATGTGGCAGCAGATTGTCACAGCTTTACTCAGTGCTAAGGTTAATACTGTGGGAATTTTATGGACATTATTATGATGCTGGCTGTTATTTTTGGGTACTCATCAGTAATCATAATTGTCCTAAGAAACAGAGGAAAAGTCAAACCACAGAATCAAAAAGGAGTCATTACACAGAGCACCCACTGAGAATGGGTTTGCTGGCTGCTGTAACTTTAGCTTTTTAAGGATGCCTGTAAACTAAATAATTCTTGCTAGAGGTAGACTTTCATCACTTCCTTATATATCTTATTAACTTTTCGCTGTAATAGTTGTAAATCAGAAATGCTGTATCATGAAACAGAGGCTATAGAAAATTCTCTCTCTCCTAAAGGATAATTCAGACATTACCCTAACACATTTCTGCCATTGCTCACACTTTAGTCTGCCCTACATTTGGGTCTCAGGAGAATGAGATCTCTACAACGATCCTGCCCACACACTTCCACACTGCTGCTCTGGCTTCTCACTGACAGATCTGGGTTGGCATTTTTATATACTGGCTGCACAAGCTTATTGTTTGAATGTGGGGCACAAACAACAGTTTCATTTTACACATTCAGCACCTCTGATCTTGAGCAGGAGCTGAAGTGTTGAGATCCACTCTTAGGGATTTGTTATAAGGCATCTCATTCCCAGGAGGAGGCCTAACTGTCATTCAGGAAAGGGACAGCCCAGACATGGGGGAAATTACATTGCAGGTGGTGGTAAAGGATGGAGCCCTAGGGAAACCAGTGAAAGTTTAATTTTTAAAACCTAAATATATGAATGATTTCTTTTATTCATAAGTTTAATAACAACAATAACAATAATAATTCCAGGTAAAATAATTTAGATCTTTACTCTGTGTCAGGAATTATATCAATTTATATTGATCATGGGACAGAAAACTATGGTCCATGGACTGGCTACCCCTTTTTGTAAATAAAGTTTTATTGGAACACAGTCACACTCATTCATTTAGGTATTACCTACAGTTGCTTTTCCTCTACATTGGCAGAGATATAGCAATTGCATCATATACCATATGGCCCACAAAGCCTAAAATATTTATTATCTGGCCCTTTAAAGAAAAAGTTTGCTGACTCCTGATACAGATCATCTCAATTCTTGTGACCACTCTATGATGTAGATACTACCATTATTATTCTCAGAGAAAAGAGGAAATTAAAATTCAAAAGGTTGGGGACCATTCCCAATGTTACAAAATCAGCAGCAGAGCCTAAGTTTTGGAATGTGCCAATGACACTACCCTATGAGATCTTACAAGGTTTTGTAGTGACCCTAGGAAAATCGTTTCACTTCCCTGATGGTCACCTCCCACAGCTCCTTCCTGGTCAAAGGAAGGCTTTGGGTAGATGGCAGGACTGGTGTTTCCCAACCTGCTTTGTTATTGCACACAGCAAATATAAAGTCAGCGTTTGCTACGAAAGTATGATATCCATTATGTCAAAGGAAATTTTCCAAATGCCACTCAGAAAAGAGACTTTACAGAAATATCTAGAGTAAAATGAAATCATCACTGTTATAACAAGAAATGATGCCAGAGATCTGTTCTCTATCATTAAATCACATGAATGCCTTGTTCTCTGCAGTACCATGAACACAATTACTAGTTCTAGGACAATAGTTCCCCTCAACACCTATGAAACACAAAACGTAGCCTTGAATATTATGAGATATGTTATAAAAAGACCTTCTGATGTCCTACTCAGCTAATATCCTTTGATGTGAGCAAGTTTAGTTTCCTAAGTACTCTCTTTACTTTAATAGGCATTCAGGTCACACCACATGTGCTGTTCTATGGCCCACTGGCTCTGAGGTCCCTTCTCATTCTCCCCCTGCTTTGTTCTACCTCACAGGGGTGCTGAACCCTGTAGGTTGTATTTCCTAGGCCCAGCATAATGGCTACTGGATGGATTCTTCAATGGAAGGCACTGGGTGGACAGAAGAAAAATGCCTGTCTCTCAGTCTCTGCTTTGGGCAGCATCTCTGGCAGTGTTTCTTTTCCATCTAGCTCACTTCCCATCAGAAAGACCGGTCACAATTCCAGCTTCTTTTACCTGACTGATATCAACTCCATGGGCCCTGGTAATTCTTTCCTGCTGTGGCTAATATCTGGTTGCTTCACTGCTTCTTTTTAGTTTCTTGGTGCTTATGTCACCTGTATAACTAGGTCCTTGTATTAGAGCCTGTTTGATTTAAACACTTAAAGAGTCTTATGTTTTCCTAGATTTCTCCTAATAAATGCATGGCACTTGGTCAGATTCAAACCATCCAGGATTCTGTCACAAACAGTAACTTCAATAGACAAGCCTCTAAGTGTGCATGTTTTTCCTGTCTAACCTCAACCCAATCTTGAGGATGAGTCCCATTTCCACCAGTAGCTGAAACACCTCTGACTATTCATATATTATCTAAACCTTTGGATTTAATGAAGTTTTCCAAAGAAGACCCATTAATTGTCATTACTGAGAACATACAAAACAAAATCATGGCACACGATATCCACTGTCTCTCTAGGTAGATATGATATATTCATAATAAAACAATTAGGTGATATGGTGAGGTATATAATCAAGCATCTAAATGTAAGAGACAATAATGGCAATTATTGCAGTTTAAAAGGAGAGAAATCATTGTAGTTGGGAATAGTTAGGAAAGGTTTCAAGTCATTAGCCAGATCAAAGCTGAATGCCGTGGATGGACAATGGACAGAAGAAAGGACCTTCCAGTTAGGAGTCTATCATACAAAAAAGCACAATTCAGTCTAGGTCTAAGCTGTTAATTACTTATTTACATGTGAATAAGAAATATGCTGAAGTTGGATATAGTGATTAGACGTTTAATGATCTAATGATGGGCAAAACAGAAAGTGCCCTCTGACCTTACAAAAACAGCATTGTGTAGAGAAAGGAGAACTGGCTTTAAAGTGAGAAATACCTGGGTTTAGATCCTGACTCTGCCTTTACTGTTGGTATAACTGTATCCTTTTCTTAAGCTGTTAGTTTCTCAGTCTCCTCAAATACAAAATGAAGATGAGAATTCCTTATTGATAAGAACATGAAATGAAGTAATGTGCATAAAATACTCAACAGGTTATTTGATACACCATGGGCACTCAATTAATGATGGTGGGGATTGTTTTGTTAGTCATTTTTTAGTTTCGTTTAGTAAGTCCATCAATTAGTTATTCTCTGAGGAGTACTAACCGGTACCCTGGTATTCTCCCAGAATTGTTGTGAGGATTAAATGAGACAATGTAAGTAAAAACATTCAGTAAAACTTCCTGGCCCAGAGATGTTTCACTTGTCATTTGTCATTGACATTATCACATATATATGACCTCTGGGGTGTTGTAACAAATATACATGATCTCTGCTCTCGGGGAATACATCATTAAACACAAGAACTGAGATGGAAAACAGAAAAAAAATAATCGTGTAACTGTGTGTATTTTGCTCTCAGTAAAGTCCTGTGCTGAAGCCATATTCTCAGAGCAGAACAGGCTGGACTGGCTAGAGTATCTACTGGGAACTGAGGAGGAAGTCCAAATTAAATTTGGTGGGAAAATTCTTAAGGACCAGTACTGATGTCAGGTCTATAGTGAAACCAAGAACTTAGAAGGTCAGGCATAACTCACTATGTGGAAGGCAGGCTGGCTGAGATGGCATTTGTTATATCACTGGGTTTGAGTTTGTATGTAAATGTGGATAGTGCAAGGGCTTGCTATGGGAGCAATGGGCAGAAAATTTAGGGCTCTGAAGACAGTTATTAAAGAATGTTAAAAAAATCTTATTGTAGGGGGTGCTCACAAGTTGACATTCACATGGACACTTCAAAAAAGAAATGGCCTTTCTTGAGGTCTATCTCTTAATGTCCTGTGTTCAAACCTCCCTTTCAGGGGGCTAAGACAGGAGCAAAGCAAATACTTGTGAACAAACTTGTGAATGATACCGTAAATAGGAAGACCTCCTCCAGAACCTTCAAGGCTAACCATTAGATGACGGCATAATGTCTGTCTGTGTTGTGTTAACCTTTCTGAAGGCCAAATAGGCTGCACCTCCATCATAGCTAGCTAACTTTGCCAAGAGAGGAAATTATTTGAGAGTATATCTGGCTCCTTTGTTGCTTAACCATATCTAAAAGCTCCTTGAAGTTATAACTACTTTATTTTTTCTTATTAGGCCAATTACCATGACTCCAGTGCTGCAGCTAAGGACAAGATGACACTATTTGAACAAAGGCATGTATTTTTAGGAATTAATTATAATTGAGCCAATCTTTGTTCATAAACAGAACTAGTGACACATGGAACATCAAGATAAAAAATATTTTAGAATTCTGTTATATGAAAGATTTAGATCATGTTTTCATAACACTGTAGTATAAATGTAGTATAAGGGCAGAAAGCCTACATGAAAGTATTTGTTTTCTTCTGTTATTATGGTCACTTTGTTTTATCATTTATAACTGGATCAAATTATGAGTTTTTCCAGGGTGGTATAGAGAATGAACATTAGTCCAGAAGTCACATAAACAGGCTCTAGTTCTATCTTGTATAAACTATAGACAATTACCACTGGACCTTATTTTTTCTTTTAATTTTCATCTATAAAAAGGCAGGATTTGAATAAATGGTTATTAGCTTTTCTAGTCCTCAGTGCTCTAAGAATCCTACCATTGAATAGATCATATCTGAATGCAGTTCTACTACTTAAAATTTATTTCAAAAGTAAATATAAACACTTAAAAAGTATTTTACTATTCTACTCTATAATCATGTATTCATTCATTCATTCGATGTGTGGATCATATAAAAATGCTTTATAAACGCTAATAATGTTTATAGCATTATGCTTAATGTTGTAGGATTTTTTTTATTAGAAAAAAAATTTCGAGTATGAGATTTGCATTGTGCGTGAATTCTTTTATTGGCGCCACAATAAAGACACAGATGTAAAATGTATCAACCACTTATTAGAAGTGAGAAAGCCACATAATGATAATGCTCCTGCTCATGTAGAGCCAAGAGATGGGGATCATAATCTTCACTTCGCAGCCGAATGTCTTTGACCCTGTCATCAGAAAATAACCTATTACACATTTTTCCCTTTTTAACTGTGAACTGCTTTGAGACTATGGTGTTTGCTTTTGAAAATTCAATATACATGGGGCTCTTTAAAAAGAAAAGTTGGTTAGAAAGATGTTTGCTCAGTAACTTGTAGGAGAAGAACAGTCTACTTCACAGATTCTTGGGGGTAAATATACATATATCAAACTGTAAGCTCTCAAGCAATTTGCTCATTAATTGAGCATAAGAGAAGAAAAGCAGATGTGATAATCTCGACTAGTAGTATTTTATTTAAATACTACTAGTGTGAGAGACGTTCTCAGATATCTCCCCTTGAAACAACAATAAGCTGAACACCTAAAACTCAACAAAAAACACCCAAACTGCACACCAGCATGTCTGAGCATGGGATCTGCGCATAAGAGCTACCACAGGTCAGAACCCCGGGTGTTGAGCGGTCAACTGGGAGGAACGAAGAAGCTGCCTCTCGCAGCTGGAGCTCCCTGTTGGGGGGGCGGGGGCGAGGAGAGTAAAAGGAGCCGTGAGTTCCCTGAACAGCCCTGCCTGAGACTGCTGTGAGCTCCACGTGGCTAGCAGCAGTTCCCAATCATCAGAGCAGAAGGTAGAGAAACAGGGACAGCAGAAAAGCGGGGATGGCAGAGAAACAATAGTTGATTTTTACCAGCCAGGGTTGCAAAACTGAAGCTGAGCCACAGCCTCCAACCCCCAACTCAAGGGTTCCTCCCCCCATATCCTCCCAGATGGAACACCACGGAGCCCCATGGGAATCTGAGCAAATGCTACTGAAACTGTCACTAACACTGACAGGAACTGTGATTGAGGGTAGTGATCATGATTAAACATCTATAAGGAAAAAAAAGACATTATTAACACTTTATATAAAGCAGAGATCCAAGTGACTCAGACTCTGCCTACTGGAAACCAAAAGTAAACACCTTATTTGCAACAGGCTAGGGACCATTATATAATAAATCTTCTTTCTGGGGAGGATGGGGAGGGGAAAAAAGCAGAACATACTTCCATTAATGCTGAGTCAGAGAAACAGTCCATTAAATACCATGAACAACCAAAGTGACAAGGCAGCTCAGAAAGAAAGAGAAAAATCTCCAGAAATAAGCTAACAGACATAGAAATATGCAACTTAAATGACAGAGAATTCAGGATGGTGCTTCTGAAAAAACTCAGTGAGATCCAATATGAATCAAATCAACAATTTCTGGAATTGAAAAAACAACTAGATGAGCAGAATGAGTTTTTTAGCAAGGAGACTGAAACCCTCAAAAAGAACCAAATAGACCTTCTGGAGATAAAGAGCACACTGCAAGAGTTGAAAAATGAAATAAAAACCTTGGGAAATAGAGTCGACCAAATGGAGGAAAGAATCAGTGATATCGAAGAGAGAAATCTAGAAATAAATCAGAAGGAAGAAGAGAGAAACCGAAGAATGAAAAATAATGAAAAAGAAATATAAGAACTAGCTGATACCATAAGAATAATGGGAATTCTCGAAGGGGAGGAAAAGAAGCAGGGATTAGAAAGTATTTTTAGACAAATAGTTGATGACAATTCCCCAAATCTAAGGAATGAGCTGGAGCTTGGAATTCAAGAAGTCAATAGAACACCCAATTATCTTAACTCAAAAAGGCCTTCGCTAAGACACATAGTATTAAAATTATCAAAAATCAATGACAAAGACAGAATTCTCAGGACAGCCAGGGAAAAGAAGATGGTAACCTGTAAAGGAAAACTCATTAGATTAATGTTGGACTTCTCAGAACAAACTTTACAAGCCAGAAAGGAGTGGAATCAAATATTCAAACTATTAAATGAAAGGAATTACCAGCCAGAATAATGTATCCAGCTAAGCTCTCCTTTATATATGAAGGAAAAATTAAGACTTTTCCAGACATACAAAAATTGAGGGGATTCTCCATTACAGGAAATACTGAAAGAGGTCAGCTCCCCTAAAACAAAATGACAAAAAAAAAAACAAAAAAAAACATAA
>NW_006434709.1:14948681-14953811 GCF_000325575.1 Pteropus alecto
ATCCCATCAGCATTTTTTAAAGAAATAGAACAAAAAATCATCAGATTTGTATGGAAGTACAATGGATCCCGAATTGCCAAAGCCGTCCTGAGAAAAAAGCACGAGGCTGGAG
This sequence comes from Pteropus alecto, assembly GCF_000325575.1. NCBI lineage: Eukaryota > Metazoa > Chordata > Mammalia > Chiroptera > Pteropodidae > Pteropus > Pteropus alecto. The sequence goes on from NW_006434709.1 coordinate 14,948,794, forward strand.
GCATCACTGTGTCCGACTTAAAATTATACTACAAAGCGACGGTAATCAAAATGGCCTGGTATTGGCAGCAAAACAGACGCACTGACCAGTGGAATAGAATCTAGAGTCCAGAAGTAAACCTATATTTATATGGATTTATAGGGGCAAATAATTTTAAACAAAAAGCCAAAAACATACAGTGGAGAAAGGAAAGCCTCTTCAATAAATGGTGCTGGGAAAATTGGAAGGCAACCTGCAAAAGAATGAAACTAGACTCTTGTCTATCAGCACACACCAAGATTAGCTCAAAATGGATTAAGGACCCGAATATAAAACCTGAAATAAAATGCGTAGAAGAAAACATAGGAATTTGACCTCAAGGGGAAGGGAAGTAAAAGCAAAAATAAATGAATGGAACTACATCAAACTAAAAAGCTTCTGCCCAGCAAAAGAAATCAGTCAACAAGGTAAAGAGACAACCATCGAATGCGAAAATATATTTGCAAGCAACACCTCCAATAAGGGCCTAATATCCAAAATATACAAAAAACTCACACAATTCAAAATAACAACAAAAAAATGATCCAATCAAATAATGGGCAGAGGACCTGAACAAACACTTCTCCCTAAAGGACATACAAATGGCAAACAAATATATGAAAAGATGCTACAATGAGATACCATCTCACACCTGTTAGAAAAGCTATAATCAATAGGACAAGTAATAAAAAATGCTGGAGAGGATGTGGAGAAATAGGAGCCCTCATACACTGCTAATGGGACTGCTAATTGGTACAGCCACTATGGAAAGTGGTATGGAGGTTCCTCAAAAAACTAAGAATTGACCTACCATATGATCCAGCAATTTCTCTACTAGGTATTTATCCCAAAGACTTGAAAACCCATATCCGAAAAGATATTTGCACATCAATGTTCATAGCAGCATTATTCACAGTGACCAGGACATGGAAGCAACCGAAATGTCCTACGATAGATGACTGTCTAAAGAACCTGTGGTACATATATACGATGGATTACTCAGCCCTAAGAAGAGATGAAATACTGCCATTTGCTTCAACATGGATGAACCTTGAAATAATCACACAAAGTGAACTAAGCCCGACAGAAACGGTTGAAAATCACATGATATCACATATGTGGGATATAAACCTAAAATCAACAAATGAACAGGACAAACAGAGACTCATGGACATGGACAAGGGACTAGTGCTTACCAGAAGGGAGGGGGAAAAAGGGAGGGGGAAAATAAAAATATGTTAAAAAAATTATGTATATATAGTATGAAAATAATAATAAACTGGCATTTAAAAAAATTTTAAAAATAAAAAAATGTTAAAAGATAGGAGATGAAACAAGAAATTCAAAACAAATAAAAACAAAGTTAGGTATTGATAATTGTTGAAGCTGATTGACAGGTATCTAAGACTCATTAGACCATTTTTTCCCCTTACTTTTGCATATGTTGAAAAACTCTCATAGTAAAGAATTAGAAATAGTTATATTGGACAGGTATTTTTTATGGTGGCTAACATGTTTGCTCAGTGATGACAGTCCATTCAGGACAAGAATTCTAAAATAGAAAATTCAGTGCCAGTGATATTCAAATATAGGATTACCTTGGGCCTAGGCACATATTGGTACTATTTTAATTGAAATGACATACACAGCTAGAAAGGCACAATGTCGTCTCGTGATGGCATATGTAGAAACCACCAGCCAATGCAGAAGTTCCAACTGAAATTGTGACATGTTGATTCAGAGCTATCTAGAACAGAGGGAGAAAAAGATAAAGAGCTGGATTTAGAGTCATATCATGGACTTTTAGGTAAGAGACTTCTCTTATTTGGCTAGTTTTTAATATTCCAAATGGGAAATGAATGGCCTTGGTATCTACCAGTACTGAAGTGGTCATCTTGAAGTAAACTGGTGGAGAATCCACGATATACTGAACTTATAAAAAGCTGACTTCTACCTACTCTCTATTCTCCCCATACTCACAATTTTCTTAATGTAATTATATGTTCATTTTCTTCCCTATGACATATAACATGTAGAAGCCCAGTTATCTGGTACATTTATTTAAAACTCCAAACCTCTCAGCCTTCATTTGAAACACTGCAATTTCAAACAAAATGAAAAATTACTAAGTCCCCACTGATTATTTGTCTTTCTACTGGATTTCGATCTATTCTATGGATCACGCAAATGTACCAGCTAATTCTTAGAGGGTCTCAATAGGGCAGTAGTTCAGAAGATGCTTAGTAAAAAGAAAGTAGGCTATCACTGTCATTACTCCCTGGGTTCACAGATTTACCAAGCCCGAATCCCTCCAACAGTTACCATTGTATGGCTTTCTCAGTTTTATATCCTTGTTAGAATTATTGTCCTTTTTTGACCCATTTTTCCCTTTAATGTTGCCCATGATCTCCATTTTAAAAAACCATTATTCACCTGGATACAAATAATAGATATTCAGAGAGACACATATGATTGACATTAAGCATTATATTCCTCCTATCAACCATGACAACCCATAAAGATAAAAGGTGCTAGAGTCACAATATTTTAGAAAATATTTTCTAATGACAAATACATGATTTTGAAAATGGTTTGGCAATCTACACACTAGAAACAAATGCTCTGAGAATAACTGTGTGGGAGAGAATTGCATGACACCTTATATAACATGGATTGTAACAACAGTTTTTACATTAGGAAGATTAATTAGGAAGAGTCACAGTAAGAGGTTTTTTCACGTGATGGACATTTCAAATGGGACAGGACCCTAAACTCCAGGGAAAAGTTATAAGGGATGCTTGTTCTGCCAACTTCGGGTGGTCTTTTCCATCTCTCATCCCCTTTTCATTGATTCTCCAATGAGGTTTGATAGGAATTTTTTAAAAAATATATTTGAAATGGAAAACATATTGGAACCTTTCATTTTATGCAATTTCATTTTACAATTTCTTAGGAAACAACTTGGAAGTCACGGTTCCTGTTTTGTGATTCCTCTGCTTCTTGAGTCTCCTCACTCTCATCTGTCTGGCTCACAGTTGCCAGAACTATTACCCTAACATATCCCTTGTATCTGGACACTTCCCTGGTCTTTGCTGCCTAACCTCACAATATGTTTGGCTTTCTGTCCTAGGGACCTCCATCGTAGGGGCCATTTAACATATACCTCTAGGTCCTGCTCCATCCCAGACTCTAGGACTAAACAAAATCCAAATAAAACATGTTTTTATAAATACTGAAGAAGATAAAAAACATCATCCAATAGAACTAGGTTATTGATTGTATTTGGAGAGTGAAAACAAAGACAAGGTTTGGAGTAGTCTCAGCTTTCTCAATGGGTGGCTGTACCTTCATATATATAAAACATACACAAGAAAAAGCCAAGTAGATAGCTGAATATATAGGTCTATATATTCAGGAGAGAAGACTGAATTGAAGATAAAGAAGTGAATGTGATTAGCAAAATGATAAAAGATGAAACCCAGGAGTGAATGTTATAAGCCAGGGGGAATCTGTTAAGTGAGAAGTGAAGGTCAAAGAAAAAATATAGGAAAACATAAAATTAAAACATGGGAAGACAAGAAGATTCCCAAAGATTTAGAAAACAGCCCATAATTCTCCTCTGAGATCCAACTTCACATACTCAATTACATAACTAACTATAATTTCCCAGGTATCTCACATTTTACACTCCACAAAATGAACTCTTGATCTCTCCCATAGGCTTACAAACACCATTTGATTGTTCAAACAAAAATGCTTACTCTGCTTCCAGGCACTCCATACATCCAATCCGTCATGAAATTCTGCTGCTTCTAACTCCAAAAATGTATCTCACATCCTTAGCTTCTCTCCATCACTACTGTCACCTCCTCAATCCAATTCATCAGCTTCTCTTGCTGTAATAACTTCTTAATAGTTCTTACCACTGGCCTTGGCATATTATAATCGATTGTTACTGCCCTGCCTCACGAGACCTTTTAATACTGTTAAATTTTATATTTAAACTGGACTCCCTCCAAGAATTATAAAAGGTGCTGAGTGATCTGTCCCCTTGCTTTTGTTCTTCAACCCCATCTTGTACTACTGTTTTTCTCTCTCATTGTGTAACTGTATAAGTCAGGGTTCTTCAGAGAAACAGAACCAACAGGATGGATGAATAGATGGATAGATGGATGGATAGATTTATTAGAGAAAATGGCTCAATCACAGAGACCAAAAAGTCCCACAATCTGCTGTCTGCAAGCTGCAGAACCAGAAAAGCCTATGGTTTAATTCAGTCTGAGTCTGGAGGACTTAGAACCAAGGGAATCAATGGTATAAGTTCCAGTCTGAGTTTGAAGGCTTGAGAACCAGGAGCACCAATAGCTACAAGAAGAAAATGGATGTCCCAGCTCTGCCTAGAGAGCAGTTTGCCTTTTGTTCTCTTCAGGCCCTTGATAGATTGGGTGATACCCACATGTATTGGTGAAGGCAGACCTTCTTAGTCTATAGAATTGAATGCTAATCTCTTCTGGAAACACTATTTTCATACTGAATCCTCTGAAGTGATAAAACATTCTTTAAAATATATATAGTCCTATACATAACAGTGCTTACAAATGAGCAGCAAACCAGAAACTTTGAGGAAATCCTAAAAGACACAAAGTGGATAGAATGAGCATGGAGAATGAGACCATATCCTAAAATATATGAAGAAATGCCCCAAAGTGGTGAATGCTAGAAATTCACAACACCCCGAGGTCATATAACAACATAATTTGATGGGAAAAACAAAACGGAACATAAATTTCAGCAAAGAAGGTTGATCTCTTTGAATCCCTTCCTTCTGTTGGGTACAAAGCAACAATCATGGGACTAACTGTTCTTGAATGGAAAACATGGAATGTTGTGAGCTTGGCAGTACTCTGAAGCAGCCAAAAAGAATAGCTCTCAAGTATCTCATTCATCTATAAATCTCATCCTCTCTCAAAACAGGTCATAGTACAAGCTATAGAAAACAT
>NW_006434709.1:14953859-14985794 GCF_000325575.1 Pteropus alecto
CCATTAAATATGAGCACATGGTAAAAAATTAGCATATGAATACATGCCAACCTCATGACAGAGAAAATAAGCTCAAATTTCATTGGTAATAAAAGAGATATAATTAATATACTCAGAAGGTAGAGAGAATATTAAATGCAGGAAACAAACATAGGCCATTATTTTAAAAGAGAGATTTTGAATAGAAAAATGGAAAACGTAAACTAAAGATAATAAATGGGCTAGATAGCATACTGGGAAAAACAAAAGAGCAAATTCATGAGCTAGAAGAGCACATCAAGAAGTTATCTTAGCATGAAGCACAAAGGGACAAAGAGGTAAAGGCCTGAAAGACACATTAAGAACAACTGAGAAAAAAATCTAGATCTTCTGCCATCTGTTTAGCAGGAGTTTTAAGAGAAAGTAGTGAGGATAAAAAAGAGCTAATATTTAAACAACAGAATAAAATTTCCCAGAAATGAAGGAAGGCAGGAGTCTTATGACATTCTATTATTACAAATGCTAATTGAATAAAAACAGCACATCTAGAAATAGTGTAGTGATATTTGAGAACATCCAGATAAAGGGAAAAAATAATTTTAAAATAGTTAACAATTAACTAATAAAGAGATTACCTAGAAGAGAATGAGATAATGTCCCACTTCTCAGCAGCTACAAAAGATTCATGAAGCCAATAATGCAGTTTTCCAAGGGTTAAGAGAAAAGTATAGTTCTTCTTTCCTTCCCTCCCTCCTTCTCTCCTTTCTTCTTCCTATATCTTTTTGTCCTTCTGTATTTTTTATAAAATTATTGGAGTGACATTGGTTAATAAAATTATACAGGTTTCCAGTGCACAATTCAATAATACATCATATGTATATTGCATTGTGTGTTCACTACTCCAAGTTAGATTTTCTTATGTCACCATATGTTTGACTCCCTTTACCATTATTTGCCTCCCTCCTCCACTCTGGTAACCACTAATCTGCTGACTGTGTCCATGAGTTTCTGTTTGTTGCTTTCGGTTTTATATCCCACATATAAGTGAAATCATATGGTTCTCAACTTTTCTGACTTATTTCTGACTCAGCATGATAATCTCAAGATCCACCTACATTGTTGCAAATAGCAGTATTTCTTCTTTTCTTATGGCTGAGTAATATTCCATTGTATGTACATACCACATCTTTATCCAGTCATCGACCGAAGGACACTTGGGTTGTTTCTACATTTGACATTCCAGTTAGCTAACCCTTGCAGGAGCAGAACTGGCAATTTACTGGGGAAGACAAATTAATGATTTAAGTGTGAAGTCAAAGCTCATAAAATGAAATAAAAGGATAAAGAGTGAAGGGAAAATAAAACAAAACAAATAACACAAAAAATATGGAAGAATAATGGGATCTGCTAATTCCTGGGCTAAATTTGCAATTTGATAAAGGTAACTTTAAGGTGACCTTTAGAAGCACTTAAATCTTTATGTATTTTGATTACTGGCATCGTTTACAGAAGAACCATTAACAAAATACATTGAAAAGGGGAAAAATTTAGGCTGAAACTTCATTTCCAATAAAAAGATGGACTAACTGGACCCGATTAATTCTTCCATCTTGAAACTAAGAAAAAAAAAGCAGGACAAAATGTACAAAGCAATGGTTTTTAAAACACTGACATCGGGCAACTCAGAACAGAAGTGCCTGAGATAGAAGAAACAAAGAAAGCCCAACATTGTTCCACTTATTGCCTTGAGAGTATTTCCAAGGCACAGAGGAGAGAAGGTGAACCCAAGAGATGGCTGGAACTACCTGACTGAGAAGCAGATGAGAGGAAATCAAGTTGGGTAGAATTCATAGAGCAGCGTAGCAGGAGAAAGCTGTGTGATCGGGGGTTGGCAAACTATAGCTTGGGTACCAAATCCAGCCTATGACCTGATTTCATATAGCCAATATCCTAAGAATGGTCTCTACATGTTTGAAGACTGTAAAAGGAAAAAAAGAAAAAACATGTGATAAAGTTTGTACATGGCCTGTAAAGCCTAAAACATTTCTATCTGTTCATAGAAAAGGTTTGTTAACTTCTGGCATTGAGAGAACACCAGAGATATGTAGAGGTCCTTCCCTTAACAATCCTCCAGAACACTTATGAGGGCTGTGTGTGAGAAACTTGCTTGAAGCCAGGGAAAGGATTACCCAAAAAACATTAGAGGAGATTACTAAAAGTTTACACAAGGCCAGGAACAGTGCTGGCTCTCTGAAGCCACTGGAAAACTTCATAGTTCACATAGCATTAGGTAGAGGATGCAAAAAGACTTTGAGTGATCATCAAATGTAGAAATCCCACCTGAACTATGTCAGTAAATAGTTAAGAATGGTAGTTATTTTTCATTACTATTACCTCCAATGGACATTCAAAATTTACTGTTCTACTTTCTTTTCCATCATGCATACCATTTTTATTTCATTGTGTTGTCTACATTTTCATCTCAAGATCTTCTTTCCTTATGGTTATTTATACTTTTAGCCTTCATGCCTTCTTGTTTCTGGTCAGGGTTTCATAGGGTTTCTAAATAAGTCTTCTAATTCCTGTAATTGTTTTCAAAGTTCAGTTTTGTATTCATAGGTCTCTAAAATTCTTTAGCCAGTGTTACTTTCCTTTGTTCTGTAATATTTTTACTGGCCTTATTGGTTCAATTCTTTTTACTGATCTTTGATAAGGATAGTTCTATTCGGACCTTGTAATTGGACTCCTATATTACTACATAGATATGAAAATAAAAAACTCTCACATCATCTTTATTCTACTTACAGAGGATAATCTAAAAATTCTGAACCTAAAGATGCATTATGACCAAAGGCAGGGGAAAAAAGCATTATTTCAAAGCTTCATCTATTTATCTATATAACCAGAGGATACGTGGCCAAAGGCAGAAAATGTTGAAATATAAAATAGGCTTGTTAAAGTCTTGCATTTCATGAGCACCCACAGATCTCTGGGCATAGTACAAAGGCAGAAAATGACAAGAGGCATAGTTTCATAAAACTTTATCACTTTTGTGAATAAGAGTGTAGGCACATTTTGATAAATGTAGAGAAATATTTCTTTTTCTTTATATTGGTTTAGATAGTGCTATTTTTAAGATTTGTCCTTTGGGAAGTGTGTGTGTGTGTGTGTGTGTGTGTGTGTGTGTGCGTGTGTGTGTGTGTGTGTAAAAGCATGTATACGTGCAGTTGCAGTAAGATCTGGGTTTCAGACATTTATTATCTGATAAACATTATATGCTAAATAGCATAGCTGCTCTTGGTGAATCTCAAGGGACTTTGGATGGCACAGCCTCCTTGAAATATCCCACGGGTGCTCCTCCACTTTCCATGGATTCTTGTTACGCCGATGCTCATTTTGGAAAATTACCTGCCAGATCTTATTATGTTTAAGGCTTTGCATTTGTGATAGTAGATGTGTCCAAGATCTATGGACAAGCTATTAGAAGGTAATGAAGATTGGCACTGAAGAAGTTTGAAGAAGGAAGTGCTTGGGAACATAAAGACAGATACTAACACCTGTGTGCGTCTATGCAGGGCTGCGCTGTTATGCTGTGTTTAACATATTGTATGCTTTTCTCCTTATCATAAAACTAAAAATTTCCCTTCCATCTTGTATTTTATTTTGTTTACTTTCAGTCCTGCAATAGAATTTAATATACTTACTCTTTTATATGCATAAATTGTTAAAAATTAAGTAGCAGAATAGGAAACGTAAGTATGGCTTGCCTGACTTTTAGTATCTGCTGAGAGGTTCATGTACAGATACCAGAACTGTACCAAGTTCAGGTGTTGTAGATGGTGACTTGCAATAAAATTAGAAGTAATCTACAGCAAGTTTTTCAGTAGAGGCACAGGTAATATAGAGAGCCATCACCTAAGCAACAAGGCCCCACTTCCATAAATATACTAAAATCAGGTAACCATTTGACGTAAGGTGGAGGAGCTGAAAGAGCTGGTACATGAGGTTTGGAAAGAGTCTCTTGTGCATGTCCCAACTGCCTGTCCTGTGGGATGCTAATGCTAATCCATTTTCTATAATATAATAAGATGGCAAGTTTATGTGTACTGGAATTTATTTGAATAATCTGTTAATACCTAGTGTGGCTTTGCTGGATCAATATGAGATCTTCTCCTGTTCCTAATGAATGGCTTCCTGACAATCTCAATATACCAGAATATATAATCTCCAGAAAGTAAAATCCCCAGAATATCCTCTTTCCAAAGTCTTCTACCTTAGCTATGACAAGTCCTAACTAGAGAGAATGACACATACCAACCTGCAAGGGCTCAAATTGGTCCCTACATCCAAATATCTGCCCACTTCTTTTCTGAACATATTATATCCAAAAGGTCATAAGTATAGAAAAAGGCTAATCTGGTTATGCTAAAAAGTACCTCCAAGGAAAAGAGGAATAATGATTGAATTTCCTGTTAGAGATCTTATTTTGCTGGACCAAGAAAGGTTGGCTCAGTAAAAACACTGCAAAGCCTATCACTTGATGGTTTCTACCTTTTTCCTCTGGTCTTCAATTTGGTGAAAATCATTCCCTAATTCAGAGAGTAAGTTGAATGTTATCCCTAATTTTGAACTGTTGATTATATTTTCATCCTTTTTTTGTTTTAAACTGAGAAGCTATGAGAATATTACAGATAAGCATAAGAGTCTGAGTTAGAACTATGGGAGTATGAGAAGCAGAGGGGGGATAGGGACATAATTTAACAACTGAAAGGGCAGAATTTTTGAGAATGAATATGTTATCAGATGTAACCAAAAAGAGGAAAATAACAAAAAAAGAGAAAAAAAATGCCACTGAGATTTCAAGCTTGAGAGACTGAGAGAATTCTGATTGCCATTATTAAGAGGATAAAATAAGAAGAAAATATCAGAAGAGGGAATAATAAAACCATAAAAAGTGATTTTGTATAGGTTAAGGCTTAATGGTCTCCAAATTCGTCTGAAGCAATGTTAAGGTAAGAGATGTTTTACTAACCGTATTGGTCTATTGTCACTTTAAAACTACAGGACTGTGGAATAATTTATAACAACATATTGAAGTTCAATCTCTTGTTCTTATTTTCAAAGGATTTCTGCAAGATGACGTATACATAATTGAAACCATCAATCAAAAAGTAAAACTGACACAAATCTCTAACTGCCATCCTTCTTCAAATCCCCTATAGCTTTAAATAGATATTTGACAAATCCACACCCCCATAATAGAGGTTGTGCCACTGAATATGGAAAAATCCCTTCCTACATTTCCCTATTGCTACTATGTAATAGAATTCATGTATGTTCCAAACAATATTTTATGATTTTCAGAAAGTAAAGAAACTATTTTATAGGAGAATCATCTTTTAAAACATTTGCTATGCAATAAAAAATATTCCAAACCCAGTTTTGGAGAAAAACGCCCAAATGATTTTGTAAGACATGCTCCTGGATTGTAAGTCATATTCCTTACTGTTCTACAAATTACCTAATTTAATGAATCATCAATAGCAAAATACCTATGCAGAAACAAAAAGTGGATGTTCGATGTTTATTACTGAAGAGTTTTGAGCACCAAATGTCATTACGAACAGAATGATATTTAAAAGCCATTCTGAGACTCAGCAAGAGTAACACCATATCTAATTCTGCAGTCTTCTTTAGGAAGAAGTAATTTTAGAGCTAAGATGTTATTTCTTTGATATGATAACACAAGATGATCAATTTTCTTAAAATTATATATATTCTCTTTCAAAAATACACAGGTAAAATAGAAAGAAACTAAGAAAAAAAATAAAGAAAGAGAAGACTGAATAGAGACAACTAAGCCAATGGAAATATTATTCAGTGGAGGCATCAGGATAACAAAATATTTAAGAAAGTCTTTAAGGTTAAAAAAAAATCACCCAAAGTATTATTCAACACACTTCAAAACAGAATACCTACATTTAAATTCTTGATTTGTATTTTTGTGCTTCTTTTTTTTAAGCTTCTTTGAACATTTGCCTTCTCATATATAAAGTGAGGACTTATAGAAACCTGTTCACTGTACTTTCATATATATCTCAAATTCATTGACTCTTCCTTTTCTCTACCCTTATCTAATCTACACCACCATTATATCTTTTCTGGACTCCCAAAGTCTCTAAACCAATCTTTCTGCTTCTTTATCTGCTCTCTCTCTCTCTTTCCATTTAAAAAGTAGCATGAACTTTCCAAAAATGTATAAATTAAGTCAATTTCCTTCCCTGTATAAATCACCCAATGGTTTCCCACTGCATTTAAAATAAAATCCAGTCACCTTACACTGACTTAACTCTTTGACCTTATCAATTACTATGCTTCAATCACAAAGGTCTTTCAGTTCCTGGAATTTCATTCCTATCCTACAGCCTTTGCACTTTGTGTTCTGTCACCTGGAATGCTCGTAGAATATTTACACATCAGGCTTTTTCTCAGCTCAGATATAACTACTTCCATAAGGTATTTCCAGACTATCTAATCTACAATAAACCTTAGACCCCTCAACTCAAGGAATTACCCAACACATTGTTTTGTACTTTTTCTTCATAGAATATACCACAACCTGAATTAAGCTTATTTACTTATTTGACTATTCATTGGTAGTTTCATTCTACTAGAATCTAATTTCTTATGAGTGAGAATTATATCTACCTTATTTAACTAGCATTGTATATTCTCAGAATCTAGAACAGAAGAATAAACATAATACATGCTGAAAAAAATGTTTGTTAAATGAATACTCAATGTGCCATTGTAAAGATAATGTATGTAAGACTACCTAGAGTGAGCAAGAGAGTTAAACTTGTTACATCTATTGTTAAGATGTTGTTGAGATCATTATGTAATCTTGTTTTGAGAACTCTGCTATAAATTCTGAGAATAGTTTTACTCTATACTACTAATTGTTTTGTTTAAGTCATAGGACATTAAAAGTAGTCTAATGGGCATAATTTTTCTAGAATGTTTATTATAATGCATATTATAGTTCTACATTTGGTCCTTCTTCACATTTTCTTTCCAATCTTATTTCTATGTTGCAGTAATCTAGATTCTGTAACCGTGCTCTGAATGCAGGCTATGTTGTTAAATTTTATAAAATTTTGTAAGCTGTCTTAAATTTTTTCTGGAATAGAAAGTATATCCAGAAAAAGGTATTCAAAACCCCAATATTCAGTTAATGTTCAGTTAATATAAATCGAATCTGCATTTGAATGCTAAAATATAATAAGAATTCATAAAATTAGAATATCTATCACAGTGCCTTACACAAAGCAGGCAGTCAAAATATTTAATTTGATCAAACTCTGTAGGGTTTATAATTTAAATAGTCATATATTCATTTGAAACCTATGTACATAATACCTACAAAATAACTTGTTAAATATCAAGAGGAGATAATTTCAAATTAGCTCTATTACTCTTCCAATTTGAGCATCATATCCAACAGAAAGATGAAACAGAAAAGCAAATGCCATAATAGGGGATACAGATTCTTCTTGGCAGCCCTAACCTCAGCATGCTTGCCATTTCTAGAGCTTCTCTTTAAGAAATGCATCTCAATAGCTGTTCTGGAACTAGAAGACACACATGGCTACAGCAAATGGGTCTAGGTTGGCTTTTGATCCAAAGGCATTCTATCTAAACCACAGGTTGGCCAGTTCTCTAAAGTGGTCTAGTGGAAAAGCTTGGGCAAAAGGAGTATTGATGACTAATTTGATCAGTCATTTCCTATGTCTGGATGATTCTGAATTTGAGACAGATAATGTAAAGGAGTGGTGGCTATAGCCAAAGAACAAAGAAAGGCCCTGATTAGCCTGGCCTCAAAGTGAGACACAGACTAAGGATCAGAAAGAGAAGTCAACCAGGTACTTGTAGTACAAGAACAATTTTCTCCTAATTGTTTCTGAGTATTTCATGTCATTGAGATTGTGGAGCAACTTTTAGGTTTATACAAGAGAATTCTACACGAAAAGGATTTCTGTCTTTTTTTATAATAAATTCCCATTTCTTTAGGTGACCCATATGAGCCTCGGTTCTTCGTACCCAAATAGGTTAACTAAAATAAAGATATTCTGTCCAATTGACACATAGGTGAAGAAATGACTTGGCTAAAATCGGACAAAACAGTGTACATTAGAACTGCTTCAACTGAAAAATAAACTGCTCTTGCAAAGAGATTTTCTTTCCCCATTAAAACCTTACAAAGGTGTACATGCAGGAAAAAAAAAAAGATTGTGACTTTAGAAAAGACTTTTGAAGTTACCAAATCTAGTAAACAAAAGTTTATAAGTCCTATCTGAACCCAGGCAGATGATACTTTTCTTTCTGTTTAAATACTAAACTCTCAGGGACAATTTTACTCTACTCTGTAGCATTGTGAAAAAAGCATAGCTATGTGCTAATTGTGAGAAAGCTTTTACCTATACTGTGTTAAACCCCATTTTCCTGTAATTTATATCAATTAGTCCTTGCCTACTGGAACAACAGAGACTCTTTCTTACGTGACAATTTTCTAATTTTTGAAGATAACTGCCAAGTCTCCATAATTCTTTTTACTGTAAGGTAAACAGCCCCATTTCCTCCATTAACCATTCTTCGAATAATATATTTCCTTAATCCCTCATCATCCTGTTACACTCTAGTGGCTGCTTGCTGATTTATCACTGAGTAAAGCCAAAACAAAGTTAATATAATTGCATATTTTTCTACATCCATATTCATAAGCTTTCAACCACAGTAATTCATTCTGTGAAAAGCAAAAATTCCAATTTTTAATCTACATATTCCATCCACATATTCCATGGTGAGCATTATGCAAGACACAAGGACATTTAAATCCTACCAGTTGTTTGCAAAGAAGTTATATCAAGTTTAGAGTATAATAAACATTTTGTTTTATAGTCATTACCTCTCCAGGATATATCTCTTTTACATCTTTATCATGTCACTTTACTCAAGAAAAATCAACAGTATAGAATAATCAATAAGAAAGCAACAATTTGGTTCACGGAGACCAAGAAACACTGAGGTTTTTGTAAGGGTATGGTTGCAGGAGACTTCCAAATTGCCCCTAGAGGATTTGTGAGTATATTGAACATTTTCTCTTGATTTTAATTTAGGTCATACATCTATTACAAATTCTATTTAATTAGGGCATTTGTTAAAAGTCCATAATGTTACTTCATTGGGAAAATTCCCATAGTAGTTTATTAGATGTTTTGTACTAACATTGCACAGTTTTTAGAAGTATGTTAAATAGTACTGTTTCTAACAGTTATAACTATCATAATCCAATTTTGTTTCAAACAGCAAAATTACTTTTATATGTTATTATTCAATGAAGAGCTATAAATGTACAATTCATTTAGAAGTTATTTAGCATGCTTTGTGCACTTGGTTACTATGACAGAAGAATTAGTACACATTTTTCAAAAGGAAATGAAGATATAGTTAATTTTTAGCTTAGTACTAAAAGGATGATTCTTTATCCACTTTGGTATTGTGGTATAAGACACATAAGCCAATGGCATGTCATATCATCAACATGTTAGGGTATTTCTGAATATGCACATTTTGGGCACTGTAGAGAGTAATTATTTGAATACATGATACTATATTCGACTTTTCATATGAATATTTTGATAGCAAGGTAGGTAATAACATGCCTAGCTTCCTACTATTAGTCCTTCCTATACTCAACTCTAATCAACTCTAATGACAACACATGTTCATATTTATTTATAAATTATATACATGTTCTACTCTATTAATATACTACAAAATAGAAAATTTAAAGAGTGATATAAGAATGAAATATTTTAAAATATTTTTTATTTTTGTGTATTAATCATACAAGTTGTCTTGTCCTCACAGTTGGTGAAAACAATGCGATTGACTAGGTCATGCCTGAACAGATTAGCATCTTATTTACTCATCACTTGGCTTCAAAGAGCTCCAATACCAATAGAAATGCCATCTCTGTCATTTTTCCTCTGTTTACTTATGCTTGCATTGTTCTTTCATTTTCAATAAGAGTTTCTTTGCAGAAACTTATTTTGGGAGATTGAGTTTAATTAAAACCCGACCGTATAATCCATAAATCTATTTCACCAGGCTGATGTGAAACCACTACGTATTCTAAGACACAGAAAGTAAATGAGAGCATGAAGGCAGGTCTAGAATGGGGGCTATGAATCTGCAGTTTTAAATAAACTCCCAGGTGCTTCTTGGTTTTCAAATCATACTTTGAGATACTATTTCAGACTGTGGGATCAGTCAAGATTTTAGCCTAACTTGAAAAATCCTCAAGTTCAGTGTCTGGGTACCTCAGCACCAAGAGAAATTTTCTTATTGTCCTAGACTGATTTCACTCTTCAGTGATAACAAATGAACTTCCTTTCCATATGAAGCCAATCAACAACCCAGTATCTGAGTCTAATGAGCAACTGTTCTTAAGGTTTTTTAGCTTCATCCTGTCCTCCCTGATGCTGACCATAGTCCGTCTAGATAGCTGCTTGCTATTACTTACTTGCTGTATTCCATATCACCTCTCACTTGCTAAACTTCCATGATGCCAGGATCCCCCCTATTGATTTAGAAGAGACCTAACATGATTAGGTGTCTAATGTATGTAAGACATGTTTTTTTTTTTGCAACTTACATTGATTATTTCAAGTAACCCCTACAATAATGCTGAGATAAACTATCTAAGAGGTAGATATTCTTATCCCTATCTTACATAGGACTTAATAGGTTCAAAGAGCTTATAAAACTTGATTAAGTCCACTGAGGCAATAAGTAGCAGAACCAGTGTTCCTGATTCAAGTCTTGCTCTTTCTAAGACAATATCCTGTCTTCCCATTAGTCTTCATCTACCTGGACAGTCTCATTGCCTAACTAGCTACAGTTCAAATAATGAGATATTTATACCTATTTTAATATAGCACCTTTACTGATTCCTTAGTATAAATGAGAAAAAAATTATACTACTCTCCTTCCTAAAAAGCACTCCCTATTTCATACTATGTGTTTAAGATTTATTACAACCAAAATATGGGCTCCTATACAACTTAAGAGATGGAATCTTTTCTCTTTGGCCTCTAATTCATTGTATGCAGAAGACCCATTTTCATAACCAAATGAACACAGAACAGTCAGCAGATACACTAGCAGTATGCTTAGAAAAAGAGTCAAAGGTATGGAAGAAGATTAATAATTAGCATTAGGTCTCAGGGAAGAGTGCAAGACCATGGACTGGAGAGAACTGTCAGGAACCAATAATGGAAAATAGGTCCAGAAGCAGAATGCAGCATACAGAGAAAGGCTGCAAAATATAATCTACATAGTGCAGAGAAACCAAGAGTTTATTGTTAGTGGTACTGACTGTATGACTAGTCACATAACTTGAACAGAATAAAAACTAGGCCCTGCAAACACACACATACACACACTAATATATGTCCACTGTGATTGAAAATGAAAAATAAATATATATTCTGGCTAATTATATTTGTGCATTACAAAGAAAACACATGTTTATAGCAATATATCTGAAAATTAAGATGACCATCCAACCAAGCATATGTTTGAGTAAAGATGCTCTATAATAATTATACTAAAACAATAGCAGTAACTTAGGATTCTAAAACCAGACATAAAAGTCATGACACTAGATTATTTCCAAAATTATTACAATAATATCTGTCCTTTTTGCAATGACTCTGCTACTGCTCCCATCTATTTTTCTCTCTCTTAGAAACTGGATTGGCTCTTTGACTTGCTTAGACCACTCCCCAAAAAATAAGTTACAGAAATGACATTTTCAAATACTGGTTCTTGGACATGAAAGACAATAAAGCTCCTGTTTTTGTCCTCTTGGAAAAGAGCTGCCATATAAATAAATCTGTGCTACCTAGCAAAAAGCCCTAGAAGATAAGGAGAGAAAGATCATATAGAAGTGATCTAAAGCCCCCACACATGATTGAGCCCATCTGGCAACCCGAGAACAAAGACACCCAGTCATTCCACACAGCTTCCAGACTTTTGGGCCATCTCAGCTGAGGACCAGAGAAGTGAGGCTATCTTGGATCCTCTAGTCCCAGTGAAAACCACCCCAGGTGACACTATGTGGAACAGAGATGAGTGATTACTACTAAGACCCATCCAAATATCCGATACTTAGAATCAAAGAATACAGTGATTATTTTAAGCCACAATGTTTGGGTTTTTAAAAATTTCTTTCAAGGCCAACTCAAAACCATCTCCTCATTGATGTCTTACCCAAATACCCAAACTATTTTGAATGTTTTCATTGGTCACATATAAACCCCTACTTTGTATGATTTAATGTTTATACCTATGTATACGTATCATTTAGGATAACAATTAGCTGCAAGTAACAGAATATTCAGTTGAATGGCTTAAACATATAGGAATGTACTTTTCTCATGTTACCAGATATGAGAAGATCCCTGACATTTAATTTCTTAACAATGTCAAAAATAACATTTTACAGTTCTCTTAGTCTTTCCCTTATGCTCACAAGCAAAGATATAGCCATCAAAAATTTCATTCATTGAAGGAAGACTGTCTCTCCATTTTTTATAAGAATACCTAAATGTTTCCCTTGGCTGACTTCATTTTTCTTTATGTAGATATCCAGTTTTCCCAACACCAAATTTTGGAAGACTGTCCTTTCCCTGTTGTCTAGTCTAGGAACTTTAAGATAATTTGACCATATATTTGAGCCAGAACTGTGTCAAAGTATTATTTTCCCAGCCTGTATAGTAGAGGTCGACAAAGGAGAAGACTGGAAATCCCTTGAGTGTCTTATAAAACATCCTAGAAAGTCTGCCATGATCTCTTCCACAATATTGACTTCAGTACAAGAAATAATAAGCACTGAGTACATGTTTTTTCAATCAATGAAAAAAATGGCAAACCTCTTTGTCTCCAAAGCAATACTGTGAAGAAGTCTGAGTAAAGTCAATGACATTGACAGTTCCAGAAAATTATCCATTTAATAATAATAATAATAAAATAAAGACTAACGAAGACCAAAATTCATCATATATACCTCCCCACTGAGCTTAAATGAGAAGAGTAGAAGGTTTCTTTAAACTACAAAACTACATAAATCAATTATAAAAATAACAAAATATCAGTGCTAAATGAAGAACATGAATGCATGAGTACTTCTGAGCCAGCAAAAGCTAGGAAAAAAATCAAACACCAGGAATGAATTTAAAGTGAATTTTAAAATTCGATGTCTTGAAAATTCCTGAAATAAGAAAGTAAATCAGAAAGCAGTGTTAAAAAAGAAACAAACAAAAACAATCGAGGGGCATAATCAAAACAACAAAGATCATAGAATATCCTACTAGAGAATACTACAAGTGAGGAATATGACTGACAAGTTGTTGGCTAAATTAAACATATTTCTTTCTTGAGAATAGATATTTATATTACTCTAAGGACACGGCACGGGTGCCCACTCTCACCATTTCTCTATAACACAGTACTAGAAGTTCTAGCCAGAGAAATTAGGCAAAAAAAAAAAAAAAAGGCATTCAAGGTGTAAATGAAGTAAAATCTTTTTTTTACATATGCAGAAAACCCTAAAGGTACCACACACACCAAGAAAAAAATTGTTAGAATTCAGCAAATTTTCAGAATAAAAAATCAACACACAGAATTCAATTGCATTCCTGTACACTAATAATAAAAAATCCAAAAAGTAAATTAGGAAAGCAATTCCATTTATAATCAAAAAGAATAAAGCACTCAGGAATAAAACTTAACCAATGAGGGAAAAGACTTGTACAATGAATTCTACAAAACATGAAGAAAAAAATATAAAAAGACACAAATAAATTGAAAGACATCCATTGTTCATGGATTGGAGGACAATATAGTTAAGATGTCAATACTACACAAAGCAATCTGCAGAGTTAATGTAATCTCTATCAAAATCTCAATGGCATTTTTGGGCAAAAGATAAAAAAGTATCCTAAAGTTCATGTGAAATCTTGAGGGACCTCAAATAGCCAAAACGATCTTTAAAAAAAAATGCTGGAGGCCCAACACTTTCTGATTTCAAAATACATAACAAAGCTGTAATAAAAACAGTGTAGTGCCAGCATAAAGACAGGTAGAGAAATAGAATAGTCAGAAATAAAACTACACATATGATAAAATGAAAATATTTCATTTGAACCCTGAAAAAAATAACAAGTTTGCCGAGACCACACAATGGTGAAAGGACAGGTTCTTTAATAAATGGTGGTAGGAAAACCAAATATCCGCATGCACAATGATTTAGTTGGAGTCTCACCTTGCAAGATATACAAAAATTAACCAAAAATGGATTATAGACATAAACACAAGGCCTAAAGCTATTAAACTATAAGAAAACATAAGGGAAAGCTTCGTGACACTGAATTTGGCAATAACTTAACAATGACACCAAAATCACAGGCAAGAAAATAAAAAATAGACAAACGAGATAAACTTAAAAAACTTTTATGCATCAAAGGAAACAGTGAGAGTGGAAAATAATATTTGCAAATTATACACCTGATAAGGTGTTAATATCCAGAATATATAAATAACTCCTACAACTCAACACCAACAACAAAACCAAAGAGCCTGATTACAAAATGGGCAAGGTATTTGAATAGATGTTTATTCAAAAAATATATGCAAATGGTCAACAAGTATATGAAAAGATGTTCAACTAATCATTAGAAAATTGCAAATAAAAACCACAATGAGATATCCTCTCAGACCCATTAAGATGGTCACTATCAATCAATCAATCAATCAATAACAAGTGTTGGGATGGATAAAAAGAAATTTGAACACCCTGTGCACTCTCAGAAACAATGTAAATGGCACAGCCACTATGGAAAATAGTATGGAAGTTCTTCAAATTTTTAAAAATAGAATTACCATATGATCTAGCAATCCTATTTGATTACATATCCAAAAGAACTGAAAGTAGGATCTCAAAAAGATTTGTGCACATCTATTTATTGCAGCATTATTAATAGCTAAGATGTGGAAAAAACCTAAATGTCCACATAAAGAAAATGTGATACATACATACGATAGAATATTATTCAGCCTTGAAAAAGAAAGCCTGTCACATACTAAACTATGGATGAACGTTGAGAACATTATAAGTGATATAAGCCAGTTATAAAGACAATTCCTCTTATCTGGGAATTCTCAAGTAGTCAAATGCATAGAAACAAGGTGTCAGAGGCTGGAGGACACAGGAAATTAGTTGTTCAATAGGTACAGAATTTCAGTTTTGCAAAATGAATAAGTTCCAGAGACCTGTTTCACAATGTGAATATAGACCATTACTGAACTATACCCTTAAAAATGATTAAGTTTTATGTTACTTTTTAAAACCACGATTAAAAATAAAAAATAACAAAAGAATAGTCATCTATATTCTATTCTGCTATATCATCGTAAAGCATGTATCTTGATGGAAAAAAAAAAAAAATTCAATTCTCTCTTCTGTATCACACCTAGAGCAACCATCCAGAGGCAAGGTACTACCTTAAGAATTAACCCTTCATAGAAGAGTCCACCTTCATTAATAATTCCATTTGAATTCATTTCTCACTATTATCCACTTGTATCATAATGACTTTGATTTTCCAGTAAAAATTAAAACTAGATTTTTCCTCAAGCCAGGAACTTTCATTAAAATATAGACAGATATAGAAATATGATTTTTTTCTGAACTGCTTAGCTATTTTTATAGTAAAATATTTTAATAACAAACATTAGTAATACAACTAGATTGTTCATTGCTTTGAGATTAGAAAGTCCGATTTCCATTTGAGAATTAGTTCTACATACCGAATTGTGGGAATTTATGCTGAAGTCAAAGAGCTTCACTAATTTTTAAAAATTAAGGAACTTAATTCTTCAGCCATTGCATCGCAGTAAGTTCTTCTCCTAAATAACAAATCCTTAATAGACTTGGTTGGTTTACCTGGCCTCTTGGTTGCTTAGAGTTGTGATCATTATTTTAGAAATTTTTGGTCTTGATCTTTGCATTTATAAAACATTTCTTATTATCGAGGTTGGAAAAGCATGTTATAAACATATACTAATGTGGAAGCAAAGTGGATATCACAGGGGTATTTTATCACTAATTAGAGATGGGAAATTCTGCAGCTAAAAAATGCCAAATATTCAGATGCTATCATATAACCAATCTTTTTCATCATTTCTGCCATGCTGAGTGAATTAGCAATCTAATCTCTTTTAGAGACAGGTTGAATGTGAGGACCCTTCAAAGATGAGTTCAGCATAACTAAATATAAAGTGGTATGAGACAAAGAGAAACTTCAACAAAACAGCAGAGAAGACCAAGCTGAAATACATTTCCCAGAATTCTCCTCCAGATTAGTGTTGGCCAACAGAAGCATTTGTAAGAGATTTGGACAATGAAAACCCATAAAAATAAACTCTTATTTGTGATTTTATTCAGCTTAATTTGTATCTTTCAACGCAGTCCACATATAGAAGTGTACAAACCTATGACTTGCGAATTTTTACTATTTCATTACTATGTTATTTCGAAGAACATCAATATCAGACACTCAACACTCAGAAATAGATATTTTTCACCTTATTTTGGCAAACTTTTTTTTTATAAATTTCACGTAGAAAAGAAAAGGGTTGTGAAATTTTATAAAAATACAATAAAATTGAATTTTCTGTGTTTCTACAATAGTTTCGTTCAAAAAATCTCATATTCTCTGTCTTTGCTCATATCTGTTTCGCATAAAAATGTTTGAACTATTTAAAAAGTATCCTGATTCTATTTTTTCTAAGAAACTCATACATCTTTAAAAACACCCTGTTCTTCACCTTAGAAATTACCACCCAAACTTCGAAACGACAACTGCCCTCCATCTAGAAGATAATTATTGATTTTGCTGCAATCACAAAAGAAAATTCAGTATGTTTAAGCATCATCTTTTATGACTGCATAATCTAAAGACATCGCCTCTAACAGCTGATTACAGAAAACAGGACATTCTTTTCTCTTCGGTTGCCAAGTAGCTGAGTCAGGCCATATGAAGTCAATGGTTGCTATGACAACACACAGAACAGAGAAGATAAAATGTCTGAATACAGAGAATTCATTACCTATAATGATCCATTTCTTTTTCCTTGATAAGGTGCATATGCTTGCTTAGGAAGGACAGATGTGCATACTTTAATTACCAGATATCCATTTAAATTATATTAGTAAAATTAGGTGCCTATCACTTTTACTTAAAAAATAAAAACATCAAACCATCTACTTGCATTACATGAGATTTTTTTCACCTCTTTATTTATTTTGCTTTCTGATTAAAAGCAACATATGTAAATAACACATCTTCATATAATCTCTCCTGTCACAATGTGCAATAGACCCATATGTTAAGAATGTAAATAAGTTTTCACTATGGCATACTGCAATAAACATTTTACTCTTCAATAGTTATAGGCAGCTGAAAAACAGTGATATAAGCCAGGGAATGTAAAAATCACATAAACCCATAATTCCTAAGTGTTATAATTCGACCATATAATTTTCCCTTGGATTGAAATCAGTGGCACAACAGTATCTATGCACACAGAAATTTATTTTCGATCAATTTTCAGAAACTAACCTATAGCTACTTTTTTACTTTTATGTAACTTACCTGGGAGGTAATTACTTCCATTTCTATTCATATTTTATTTTATCACAAGATTTACAAAGGTATGAACTGTATCTATTGTTCAATTCAAAAATTTTAAGAGTAAATGTTTGGAAAAATATCCCACAGTCCTCACCATTACACAATAAGGCAATGACCTCTGAAAATGGAGGATTTAATTATCTCCTTATCCTAGATCATAAAAAAAAAAAAATCAGTAGCTGCCCAAACGGAATCTTTAGCATAACATGGGGAACGAAACATGAAATTTTGCTTTAGAATTATGCCCATGCTACTTACCATGTGAATTAGGGCAAACTATTTCACTTCTAGAAGCAATAGTTTTTTCCTCAGTTAAATAGGTATAATTTCAATAACATATGAACACAAGCACACTAGCATAATGCCTGACAGAAACTGGTTAAAAAAAAAAATGCTAATGCTTGAAATGTTATTTTTATTTTTTTCCATCTCCCATATTACATTGTAAGTTCTTGGACAACTGGGAAAGGGGATTCTGGGGAATTTAGTTTCATTAACCAAGTTGACAACAGAATGATTCAGAACAAAGAGAAACTTCCCCTCATCAACTTTATAGCTACTTTGAGTTTGATTTCATTTTTTTATTTAGAACTCTGATATATGAAGTATGGATTCAATATTATCTTCTTAAATGGCTATCATTTATTAAAAATTTAATTTTTCCCCAATGATTTAATATACATCTTTATCCTATACTAAATTTACATATGCATTTTGACCTCTGGGTTCCCTATTCAGTTCCATCATGTCTTATGCTCTAATAACAATATATATAATAGAGGCTTAATAATATGTTTTAATATTTGGTAGGGATAGCTTGCCCTTACTGCTAATTTTTTAAATTTATTTTATATATATATATATTGCTACCACAATAGGGTTAATTAACACCTACATCATATTACATAATTACCATTTTTTTGTGGTAAGAACATTTAAGATTTTAAACATTTTCAGATTGAAAACATTTGATGGAATTCAGGAAATATCTGAACTCTATTATGAAAATGTAAAGGCAAACAAGCCCATGTGTTTGCCTTCCTCTCTGCCCAATCACTTTAAAATAACAGAAGATCAACAAAATAAAAGCAAGTACATAGGAAAACAAAGAACAAAGTCACAGGGAGAAAAAATTATTGAAGACTTTATAGATAACATAAAGCAGGAGAAATTATACCAGCAACTGGGATAAAAACTTTCACAACAAAAGACAGGATCACCTAAAAGCTATGTTTTCCTAAAAGAAACCTGGACTTATCCCAATCAGATGCAGCAGAGGCTGGAAACTGGAGCTAAGTGGTCACTGAGATAACCGATTAAAAGTCCGTGGAACAGCTGCAACAGTCCCCTACTCTCAGTGCTGCTGGTTCTGATGTTTCCCTTCAAGCTAAACACTCAAGAATAGGTTTCTGAATAAAGAAGTAAATTTGCTGTTAGATATTCCCAAAGCCAGTGATGGAGCCAAATTGAAGTTGAAGGATGTCTTAAACTGAGAAAGCAAACTTATTTCACAACCAAAGAGAAAGACAGCCTGAGCACGTGTTCCCAACCTATTCTTTCACAGAAGCTCAAAATTCTAGCAGATCTAAATTTGTTACCAGAAAAACAGAACATTCACAAGTGATGTGAAAACACATTCCAGAAAAATATACCACTCTTACACAATGAACCAGGTAAATAAGATTTTCCATGAAACATTTAAAGAAAATAACAGCATAAAAGAAAAATATCAAAATGAAAAAACACCAAGGATAACCTTAAAGAGAATATATATAAGAAATAAACAAGTTTTAATTAAAATCAGTATTCTCGGAAAGATATGCAAAACAAGGACTAGCTGTTATGACAGAGAAGCGGAGTTCTTAGAAGTTAAAATATGATTTGAAAAAAAAAATAATGAAGAATAAGTAGTAAAATAGATTCAACTGAAGACCAAGGGATAACACTCAAAGTCTAGAGATATCCTCAAAATTCCATGCAAAACTACATAAGTCTGAATGTTGTAAACACAGTTAAGACGCATAGAAGGTAGATTCAGAAAATACAATGCAATATCACAAAGAAAAACAAGATGAAGAAAAAAAGAGAAAAGCTCTTGCCTCCACTAACTCTAGTCCTATACCATTTCCGATCTCAAGATTGATAGCAGAAGCATACATTTTCTTCAGATAAAACCTGCCTCCTTTACACATAAATATACCTTCAAGATGTAGTCTGGTCCCCTTCATCCAGGAAAGTCAATCATGTTAAGCAATAGTACATTGTCCTAAAACTGGCTTATTTGGGAAGTTTAATTCATTTATATTTACTGTAATTGCTATTTGATTTTGATTTTATTTTGGTCATATTAGTGAGGTAAATACTAGCTGTATATAACATAAATACAAAATCATTATATAATGACATAAATGTAATAGAAATTTCTCATTTAATAGTCTTGAGTGGTTCAGTATATCAAGGAGCAGAGGGAGATGCTGCATACAATTATTGAAGGACTCATGTTAATAGAGGATTTGCCATCTTCAATGAATCAAGTCCACATTTTTCATAGTAATTTCCAACCAGTCTGAGGAAATAAAAAAGTATCAAGGAATCCTCATGAGGGAACTTTTGAGACCATTGCTGGAGGTGATATATACCACTCTTTTAATGCTCTATTAGCTAGAAATCACACAACTACAGTAAACTGCACGGAAAGATGGAAAATGTGTCCTAGGGATGTGCCTAGGATTGCAATAAAGACCAGAGTTTTGGCGAGATTCTAGTACAGCCATCTTATTTTTCAAAGTCTACATATTTTTTCTGTTTATTATTATTTATATTAATCATATATCAGTTGTTTTTTCTGCTGCTACATTGGATGTTTTAGTTTTTATTTATATTCTGTTTATATTTAAATTTATAGCTATCATTTGAAAAGTTTCATATTAATATCAAAAAGTTATGATTATCTAGAGTCCCTTCTTCATTTGACATAAGACCTTAATCATACTTTTACTTATTTTCTCCTTCCACAAGCCCTCTGCTCCTGTTTTCTTTCAATTTATTGATTTAACTTTGAATTATTGACTATGAATTATATCTATTTTTAAAACTTACCTAACAATTGAACTTAATTTCATAGCCTCTCTATTTGATTATCATTTCTTGTATATTTTTCTCAAACTATCACTCAGTCTTCTCCTTGCTGGAGTACATTACGAGTAATTTAACTTTCAGAGAAACTAGCGGGTGATAAATTTCTAGATATTTACATTTTAAAAAATGCCTTTAAAAAAAAGACTGTTTTCACATATGGAGAATATTTAAATTGTCTTTGTGGTCTTAAAGTCAAAATCTTTTCTATGGAAAGGGAGTATCAGAGCAGTCAGAGAGGCTCCAGTAGGAAACTCAAAAGGGTCCTCAGTTGTTTAGACAGCCCCATGACAATGATATACATAAGGCAAATGAGGACATTTTATGGGACATACACCAGTTTATCCTGTGATAAACACTCAGGAATAACTGGAGAAAATTTGACAGGGGCTAATACTTGGTATAGAACCCAGTCATGGGGTTCATGCCTTACTTGTTTGCATTTAGAAAAGACATGTAATCTCATTTTTTAATCACAAACTGAGAAGCATAAAATATATATTAAATTACAAACCAAGTAATGACAGCTATCCATAACCTTCATTGATCCTATAGGAGAGTTTTCGCATATATTATTTCTAAGATAATCAACAATTCAGCAAGATCTGAATAATTATTTATCTATGTTAACAGACTCATTGAGATAATCTTGTTCAAAGTTAAATAGCTGGTAAATGAAATAAAAAACTAGCTCTGCCTAACTTCATATTCCATATTCTTCTTTATAAAACCCCTTGTCTTATTTTAAACCTAAAATTTTGCTTTGATTTTCTCTCTTTCAAATCAGGTTTTGGCTGCTCTATAAAGTGCACTGTCCATTATGCAGTTAACATATTCAGTACTAAAAATGCAGCTTGTCTGAATATACCGTATGTGTAAAATACACAAAAGATTTAAAAAATAGTGAAAAAAGAATGTAAACTATCTCATAATTATTATATTAATTACCTGTTGAAATGGTAATATTCTGGATATATTAGAATAAAATATATTATCACAATAAATTTTACCTATTTTTATATGGTTAGTAGAAAATTTAAAGTTACATACATGGCTTATATTGTTCTGTAGGGCTGAACTTTTAAAAATATGAATTAACTGCTAGATAACCCAATTGGTCAATAGCCATGGTAACTTCATGATTAATTCATTTATTCTTTAATACTCTTAACAAATATTTACCAAGTACCCATTTGTGCCTAAGCTTTGTTTTAGGCACTGAAAATAGATTAGAAGGAAAAGGCAGAAAAATGTCCCTGATGTCACAGAATTTACATTCAGGGTCTAAGTTCTGCTAATTGTTTTTTGATATCCCTTTCTTGTGTGCTATAATATGGTCCAGCAGCAATTCTTCCATGACTCCTAAAATTAAGAGTACTAAAATCGACTCACTTTAGAAAACAGGTAAGATACATGGGATAGGGATGGAGACAAGAATATCTATTTAAAGAACCAAGTAATTTATCTTATATTTGCAAAACTATAGTGACTACGGACCTGTTCCTTTTAATGGTTTAGTAAACCAGTAGCTTTTATAGGGTCTCTGGTGTAAAGATTATTTCTGATCAAATGATTACTACACAACATTTTATAAATATCTTAGTGTTAAAACCTCATGTGATGCCAATTATTACTTATTAGCTAGAGTTTATAGAAGTCACTGAACCAAAATGAAGGCTTACCATCCTATAAAAGAATATTTAATGAATTATCTCTAAATCTCATTTATGTGCAGGCTTCTAGCTTTTTATTTTTCTTCTTTTTGTTTAAAGAAGTATATATTGGTCACTGTGCTAGTGTGCTTGTTTTCATATGTTCCTGCAATTATTTCACTTTGATGAGAAAACTGGCAGGCCCGGTAATTAAATGTATTGCCCCAAATTCAAACAATCATAAGCACACGTATATAGAATTCAAAAACTACATTTTCACATTTCTCTCCCTATAGTATGTTGGGTATTTAGTGTTTTTTTTCCGAACTAATTTCAGAAGTTTCTTGTCAGGTTGTATAAACTATCTGTCTACATATATCACTTGTTAGAACTCCCCTCTAACTCAGTTTCCATACATTTTGGCCCTCAAATTCTCTTCACCTGTAGATTCAAAACCTTCTGATGACTCTTTCAATCTCCAAACTTCTGAAACATTTTTCCATCTCTCTCTTATTTCAACAGCTCTTACAGGCATAGTAGTGCTCCAAATTCTTTCATTCCAACATTCTTTAAACTTCTCTCACTTCTCTCCCAGACTCAATCTTCAAAGGTATTGCTTCTCTTCCCTTCACTCCTATCTCAGCTTTTTACTATGTAGACCAATTTAGTCCCTCTAGATTCAATGTCTTTAATTCTCAGAACACAGATTCTACATGACTTAAAAAAAAGACCTGAATGCTGCGTGAAAAAGAAGTTTTTTCTGTCCAAAAAAGGCACAATAGAGAGTAAGAAGAGAAGGTAATATTTTAAATACTTATTAACTCAGCATTTCATCTTTTGTCTATCATAGCATATCATGTAATGCCAGGACCACTATGGCTACTTCACTCCTTTTCCTAAACTGTAGGTTTGCAATTAGGAATCTAAGACCTCTCACTTTAATTACCTATATACCTGGATCTCTGTATCAAAGCTCCACTACCAGAAGAGATACGATAAAAATCCTATTTTCTGAGTTGGTTATTTTCTGAATCATAACTAGGAATTTATAAGACCCTTGGAATGCCAACCAGCATACACTCAGGGCTTTGCAAGTGTGTCCATTTGAATATACTCTACCCTAGCATTAGGGACTAGCATCGCCCCTCACCTAACCCTGCACTGAGGACACTGCCAAACCCATCTATTGTTGTGTACTTCCATGTCATGTCATTCACTTCCTTTTCTAAGACTCTACTACATTAGGCTGAGTCCCTCCCCACCATTTTTTTTTTTTCACTCAGCTATAAACCGTGGAATAACAAAAGGTAAATAACTTGGTCAGCGTTTTTATGTAATGACTTTTAAAACTACACTTATGATAAATGGGACTGTAAGTAGTGAAAAAAAAAAAACACAAAAAACCAAAGTTACAGATCTATAGATAATTCCCTAATTAAGTCAACTACTTTGAGATAGCCTTCACTCCTCTTTCTAAAATAAATTCCAGAAAGCTTTTAAATGGAACCCATCTGAGCTTCAATTTTTTTTTTTTTAACATTTTGGCTGTATTCTGTAGTTATGTGGTAAATGTCCAAAAGACTAGGAGAAGGGAGAAGAAAAAGCAAAAGCCTGGATAATCGATAATGTAGATAGTAATTTTTTATATGTCTTTCCATTTCTATATTTTTTCATTCAATGCATCTAGCTCCTATATCAAAACGACTATTAATTCTTCTTATATTACATAAATTAATTTGCATAAAATATAAACCTTATTGCCATTTTTGTGATGGGCAAAGTCCTGATTCTTATACCTTGGAAAAAATTTTTAAATCCTCTCTTCCTGCTCTCTTCTTCCTGTGCACTCTCCCTTATCTCTATACACATTTTGGGATTTAACAGTTTTGTTTTCATGAGACAGCTGAGTTGGTGCTTTACATTTAAGTGGATAGTCGCCAACATCGTTTTGCAACAAAATAAATAAGAGCTGCTCAGATGTTCAGTCTAGGGCATACCACCATACACATGCACACACATATATAAAAGACAAAAATAAATATAAAGACCTGCTCAAAACTATTACAGATTTTTTTTAGTATTTCTTGTTTTTGTAAAGTCATTCTTAGTCAGGAAGTATAAAATCCAGAACTTCAGCCGTACATGCAGAATTAGCAACCAATTACAATTCTAGATTTCAGATCACTAGGCATCCTGTCACCAACCACCTGCCTGGGTTGTGAAGGACCTGACAGGTTGTTTCCTTGCTCCGAATGAGTCAGGATTTATGTGACCTTCACAAAATCAGACAAGGAGCCTACATATCAGATAAAATGTCTAATGAAATTAACACATTGTTCAATAGGCTTGGAAAAAATATCCACAGACTATTCACCATCTGGAGGCATTACACTTATTGTTCCTTCTCAGCTGCATCTTTCCCTCTCCTTTAATGTCCAAAATGTCTTTAAACCAGATTCTAATATGTAACTCTCTCACACAAAATGTAACATATACATATACAACATTTTCAATTGTGGTCTCTATTTATACAAGTTGTTAGAACACAGAAATGCCCTTCTCCAAGACATGTATTAAAATATACAAATTAGAATGATTAGCTCTTTTATTACTTTTTAAAAATTGAGTCAGGCAGTAAGTAATATTTATTGAGTTCTGACTTTGTAGATCTATGGTTAAATGTGTTATGTGTATAATGAGTGCTGAATAAAAAGTATGACTTCTAGATTCTTAGATATTAAAACCAAATTAATATAAAAACGTAAAATCAAACCAAACCTACTGAAACATTAAAAATATAGATAAACCAAAAAGAAAAAAAAAAACGAAGTTACCACCCAAGTAAATAATTATTAATATTTTAGTAAATATCTTTCAATCTGTCTAACAAACTGTGGTTCTGCCAGTCCCTTGCATGTACACCTATTATCTATTAGTCTCGCTGAGAAGCATACAGTAAGCATTTTTCTATATCAATACAGATTCTCATATTCATTCTAATAGCTTCATAGTAAACCATTTGATGAATGCCTCACAATTTATTTAACTAATCACTTTAGTGGACATGTAGGTGGTCTCCAAATTTCTGAAACAATACACAACAGTAAAAAAAAAAAAAGTACAGCTTTATACATATGTTCAATATCCTTAAGATAAATTTCTATCACAGAAGCACACATATTTTTTAACTTTTAAAATTTTTCAATATTTAATACTTACACAGATATGTAAATATATCAAAACATAAACCTGGATGAATTTTCACGAAGGTGGCTCTCCATGTACAGCATTTATTTCAAGAAACAATATTACCTACAACAGAAGGCCTATTTTGAGCCCTTTCCAGTTTTAATCTCCCCAAAAGGTAATTGTTGCACTGACATTATACTGATTTTTAGAGTACTTTATATAAACTAAATGACACATTAGTTCTTGTTTTGTACTCAGCTTCTTCGTGAAATGTATCTATATTGTGCTTAGTTGTGTATTGATCATTCTGAATGTGATATATATTTTTCCATTTGGGGCATATGCCCCAATTTACTTATCCATTACATTTGGTGGACATTTAATGTAGTGGACATTTCAGAAGCTTCCAGTGTGGGCTATTAAAAGTAGTGCTGATGGGAACATTGCTGTTCATGTCTTTAGTGAACATATAAGTATGCATTTCTGATGGTTATGAGGAGACATTCTGGGCGAAAGGGTATATATAAGGGTATATAAGCTTTAGTAGATTCAATCTGTAGTATTTTCTATTACTTCGTAACAAATTACTCCAAAATTAGCAGCTTAAAACAATATTATCTCAGTTTCCGTGGGTCAGGAATATGCACAGCTTAATGGAATGCCTCTGTGATCAAAGATGATCAGGCATTGATTGAGTTATCTCAAGGCTTGATTGAGTACTTTCCCTGATTAAGCATCTCTAAACCTCAGTGGGTAGCAACGAAGAACCTACTATGCTAACCCTGGTCAGAGTTCAGATTTAGGCACACAGGTACTGGATGACAATCTACCATCCTTTTGACCCCTTCCCCTCTCCACAGTCCTTAGGAACACGTACATATTAAGTGATTTGTGTGCTTCGAAATTTGCTAAGGACGTAGTTTCTTACATTGTTCCTGGATTTCCTGTAACAGATTTTTTTTTTACCTTATTCTATAATTTTGGGACATAAAATTATATACATTAGTTAAAGAAATAATGGATGCAATAAGAAGGCCCAAAATACATAATGATTCAAACACAATAGACATTTATTCTTCTTTCAAAGTCCAAAATAGGAGTTCTGGATTCACAGAAGATACTTCTCCAAATGCTGATTCAGAAACTCTGCTTCCTTCCACCTTGTAACTACACTATCTTCACTGCATATTTTCCAAGACCTCCATCCAACCTCACCAACCATCTTCACCATCATCTTCAACCAACAAGTGAAGGATTGCTAATGGGAGTTTTATGGCATGTTCTTGAAGAGTGATATACTTTATTTCTGCTCACATTCCACTTGCTGGAACTCAGGATCCATACCTAATTGTAAGTAAGTCTGGAAAATGTGGTTCATGTGCTCAGGGAAAAGCAGAATAAAGTTTGGTAAACAGCTAACTAGTTTTGCCACACAATTCTATTGCATAATTCAGTTCCCCCTTTACTCTTCAGTCCGATCTCTTCAAGATAAGATTGCATTAACTATAACAAACTCAAGAGGCAGGAAAACATTGAGGACAGGAGATATCTAAGGACAATTTTGTCATTCTGGAGGTATCTGTGACACTATCAGGGTAGCTGTGAAAGCCAGGATAACCACATCCTTCTTACTTTCTTCTGATATCCATCCATATGCATGTCTTCCTATCTACGTCAATTTGTTGTTTGTTTATTCAGCAAGGATTTAAAGAGACTCTCAGTATCATCAGCTAACAGGAAAACCTACTGATACTCTTCAGAGAAATAGGAGGATGGTTGACAATTTTTCCTTTTCCCTTTGTGGCAACACCTAGACTAAGGGTAAAGGTGAGATGTGAAAGTGGCATGTGGCTTTTCATGTGATAACAGAACATCTGTGGCTGCTCAGGTGCTTCAAAAACTTCACATGGAGGGGAAAACACAGCCATTGTTTAGCTGTCACATTTGAAAAGAAATACAAGTAAATGATTATATTTCTGCCTGCCTGTCTTTATGGATGCATAGCTCGGATAAGTCTCAATCTTCTTTTAAATCTTAGACTTTAAAAAATAAAAAGCCACCTGTCGCTCTGGATCAGGAAACAGTAAAGTAACACTTGCGAAAGTGGCCCCAAGGACACAGACAGTGTTGAAAATCCTTGAAAATAAGATGAATTAATAATTCTCATTATTCATTTGGCTCCCATCGAAGACTAATAGCTCAATAATATTCCATACGTCACATTACCCAAGGTGCAAAGCATGTTAGCAACGTTGCTATAATTTAAGACTAATGTTGCCTGGATGGATGCAGGAAAGAAAAAGATATATACTTCTTTAAGGTAGACTGAGCTACATACACATTTCCTTTACAAAACAATACTTATAATCTTTGAGGTAAAATTAATGTCATTATTCCAATTAGGTTAGGTTTGAAGTACATTTAAACAGTAAGATATCAAATCTTCCATGTAAAATTAATGGATTAGGTAATAGTATTTGCGGGTCTCTGGAGAATAAGAAAAATAAATAAAATTGTCTTCTTAAAACAAAACCCTAAGATGGAGGAGCTTGGTTTTGGGAGACTGGCCAAATGGGTCATTCAATGCCTAGTAAGGCATTGAATTTTGTCCGATGCCTAGTAAGCTGTCCATAAAGGGGTGTAAAGGAACTCGGAGGAAGACAGAATTCAGAGTAACAGAGTAGGAAAACCCCACTTACCCTTCTCACCTAAACATTGTCCTTCTAATGTCTAAAACCTGCTCCTAACACAGGAGCAGGGGTGATAAACTGAAAATAGTCTGATAGATTGCATCATCGTTGCCAACCATGCTGTTCTCTCCCAAAACTAGGATTATTCATCCAATCCTTAGTCACATGATGTTGCAATGCCCTCCTCTTCCATATGACATGACTATTTCAAAAGGCTCATCCCTGAAGTAAACCACCGGGTTAGCCAAGTCTGTTTATAGTACTCTTTTAGCTCCTCTGTCTTACTAAAGATCAAAATTTCAAAAATAATAATAATAAGGTAAACTTTTCTTCATGGACGTTCCCTCAGCCAGAGATGACCATGGTAAGTAGAATCCTAACATGCACCCTGCCCCATGATCTCTGTCCCTTGGTTTTACTCCTTTGATTATGTCATCCTATATGGCAAAAGGAATGTTTGAGATGTAATTCAGATTAATTAGTTGATCTTAAAATAGGGATATTATCTGGTCTAATCTAATCACATGATTCCTTTCAAAGCAGAGAGTTTTCTCTGGCTAATAACAGAGAGGAAGTCAAAAGTTGGAGCACAAGGGAGATTCAAAACTGGCTTCAAGATGGAGGAGGTCATACAACAAAGACCTAAGAGTATCCTGTAGGAGCTGAGTACAACTTTCCTGGGTAATTGCTAGCAAAAAAATGAGGACTTCGGTCCTACTGCCACAAGGAAATGAATCCTGATTACAACGAGCAAGCATGAAAAAAGATTTTTTTGCCCAGTTCCTCCAGCTAAGAGTACAGCCTGGTTGACACCTTGATTTCAGCCTTGTGAAATCCTAAGCAGAGAACCAAGACAAGACTTCTTACCTAGTGAACTGTGAGATAATAGGTGGGTGTTATTTCAAGCTGCTATATTTGTGGTAACTCATTACACAGCAATAAATAACAAAGAATGACCCAATCTAGATTTAACATTCTAGGGCTGGCCTACTTCAAGCCAAAATTCAGTGCTAACTTTCTGAATGCAGAGTAGATAACCATCTATAAAGTCAGCCATCGATTCAGTATGTTTCTGGGGCACCAGAACTTCCGTTCCGACCCGAAAGCTCTCTCATTTGCGCACCAGTGCCTAAAATCCCTTGAATTGTGAGCAAAGCCTTGTCATTATAACGTAAAGCTTAAGATGGCAATCTCCTTCAAAAAGGAATTACAAAGACTTAAATTTATTCTTACCAGATACTTCAGAGAGTCCATAGTGATAGCAGATGCTCTTCCCAAAGCAAGCTTTGAGCAGAGGACATGTAAAAAATATGCTGGCACAGAGCACCTAAAAAAGTATGAGGGGTGACAGAGTAGAGGGAAGGGAAATAGCAGAAGGACCACTGACTTTACAATTGTGTTTATTTTGTATTAACTACATCTGTATCCCTAACCCTGTTAAACAAGTACAAAAAGTGAAACTTTTCCTGCTTTTTCATCTCTATTTTCTTTTCCTCCCTGAGGCAAATTCATATATATACATGTACATATATATGTATATATATATAAATTATACATCCTTTCACCTTATTAACAAAACTGGATTTTTTGCAAGTAAATGAAGTACCCGACCCAAGGCAACAGACTGTGATTGAGCTAAACTAATCACAACAAACTTATTTTCCAAGCCTCCCCTTTATCTAGGGGTGGTCGTGGGTTCCAGTTCTGTCTGGGCAATGAGCCTGCTGCTGAGAAGGGCTTCTAAGAGGAAGGCCCAACTGGCATAGTCCCTTCTCCGGTCCTTGAATATGATTGTGTTAGTTCAAGCTTCAGCAGTGTTGTGGTCTGAACTGTGTTCTTCTCAAATTTGTAGGCTGAAGTCCTAACCCCCAAAACTTCAGCATTGTATTTGGAGAGAAAAGTCTTTAAAAGGTAATTAAGGGTAAAATGAGGCCATTAGGGACTGGCCCTAATACAATATAACTGGTTTTCTTATAAAAAGAGGAGGAAATTAGGACAAAGACACATGTAGATGGAAGAACACGTGAAAACACCAGAAGATGGTCATCTACAAACTCAAGAGAGAGGACTTAGAAGAAACTAACCCTGTTGACTCCCTGACCTCAGACTTCTGGCCTCTAGAACTGTGAGAAAATTTCTGTTATTTGAGCCAACCAGTTTGTTAAGGCAGCCCTGGCAAACTATTACATGCAGTCATCTTCTGAGATAAAGAAAGCTTAAGAGAATGACAAAGTTGTTGCTGACCTGACACTGTTGAGCAACTAAATCAATGCCAGCCACTGACTGTATCTGGCTAGCACATCATAGGAGAAAAAGTGAATACTTATTTCTATAAGCCACTGCAGCTTTAACTGTCAACAGTATGCATTTCTACCTGATCCAAAGCCTCATCTCTTTAATCTCCTTCTATTTATCAATGGACATCCAATTGTGGATGACTCTAGGAGGGCTGTATAGTATTTTAAGATTAGATTTCATAATTTTCCCATTGACTTATTAGGTAATATTCCATTCTGTGGTTAGCTGGGTGTAGATGAGAGTATTTTGAAAGATATGGTCTCTTCTTTATATGAATCCTACCACCAATTCATTTACTATATATATCCATTTAGATATAATAAAGAAAAATAGATTATTAGGGCCTAAAGTGGTGGTGATGCGGGGGGGAGGAGGAGGATTTATATTTATAAAGATCACAAAGATCCAGAAACTAAGTGTTTTCTACTTAGAACTTATTCCTTCCTAGTCTCCCTGTTGATGAGTATGAAGCCAACAAGTCATGCGTGTCACAGAATGTGCGCCATCTCAAAAAACCAGGGGCTCGCTTTGTAGCAGGTTAGCATTCACTATGAGCATAGTGAAAATGCTCATAGAGGGTTAACTTAGATTGATCTTGGTGCAGGTAAACATGATACATTATTCTCAAGAGATTTCTTAGACTTTGAAGCTTGGGCTAGATCCATCTATCCATCTATCCATCCATCCAAGAAAAGTGAGAAATAGAGGTCCATGTGTCACTTTTCTGGGTTCACTAAAGTGTTAGTTTATCAACCCCAGCTAAACTTCCCATTTAGCAGTAAAATAGCCAGAGACTTAATTAAGGAAACAGCTCTCCATGAGAGAAATCATGCTTCTGTAAATTTCAGGTCCCTCACGGTCAACATTCATTAGAGAGTGACCAACTTGAGGACTGTTTAATAAAACATGTCTGATAGTTTGACCATGGATTTTATATTGACATAAAAGGAGAGGATTTGTAATTGAATATCCTTATTCATTTTGTTTAGTCTAAGTCAGAAGTCTCTTCCCACCACAGACTTTTATATAGAAGATTGAGGAAATGTATCATTACTTCTATATTACTCCTATCTACATTAACATACTTCGGCTGAGAGTTCATCTGTGACAGAGTTCTGGAACGTAGTTGAAGTTTTCTCCTAGAAATCTATCTGGCAGGAAGCTGAAAGGCAA